>NW_022106189.1:19897880-19923379 GCF_000313985.2 Echinops telfairi | reverse complement strand
CTATCTCTTCTTCCCTCCTCTTTCAGCCAGTGGGCTCTCAGCTGCCCACAGCACCCATTCTTCCCCTTCCCCCAGGGCCCCAGAAACCTGGAGACCCAAAGCCACCGACCCCAAGTGCTTCCATCCCTCCCCCCACTCACTGCAGGATGCCAATGTAATCCTCCAAGGTTGCCGGGTGAGCCGACTGCCAGTTCTTCTTGAAGCCAAGCACCAAGATGTTGGGTTTCATTCTCCCCAGACCTGTGGCCTGCGGGTGGGGGTGGGGCAGAGACTCAGGCCCCAAGGGGACACTGATTGGGGAACGGTGGGGCCCCCTCAGTCCTGGCCAGACTTGCCTCCTCTCAGTGGGACTCAAGAAGGCACACTCATTCTAAGGCTCAGCTACAGCCGCTCAGACCCTGCCCGTGTGGCCCTGCCAGCCCCAGGTCCACAGGTGGTCTGGCCCCACAGCCCTGGCTATCCTAGCTCCTATTTCCCCAACAAACCAGAGGCGTGAGACTGGGGATTACGCCCTGAGTCAGCCGATCCATACTTTTCCTAATTTTGAGAAACATTTCAAGCCTGATGTCCACCATTCAGAATTAGCCACAGGTGTTACTCAAGCATCGCCTTTCCCAGAAAACAAAATGCCACGTAGGACCTTCTCGATCTCCATACGAGCTGTTGGGGCACAACCACATGGTGTCCACATACATAAGCCTTGATCAGACTGCACACTCACTGTCTGTAAGTGATATCTGTCTTAACAAGGTCGTTAAGCCCCAGACCGAGCTCAGCTCCCCGGGCGCTGGCACTTGGAGCAAGTGCCTGAGTCAGCACATCTGGAGGAGCAGGAAGTGGGGAAGGGAGGCGGGGCAGAGCCACCAATAAAAGTTGCATTTGAAAGACGAGGACTCCTAGCAGACGCTGTGTGTCAGAGCAGACCTGCACCCTGTGGACTCCCAATGACTGATTTTATAAAGAGAGAGAGACTGATAGGCCTTTCTTCCCAGCAGCTTCAGGACAACCTCCACCCCCCACCCCCAGTCAGCAGCAGCATGTGTTAACCTGTGCACCCCCCTCTCCCCCGGCTCCTGTGGTGCAGCAGAGGGGCTCCCCAGTGGTCACAGCACCTGCATGAGAATCTGCACCCCGCTGCGCAGGTCCTCAGCGATGACGTCCGAGTAGAAGGCCTTGATCTTCCTCTTGTTCAGCCACTTGGTGTGTCCGTTGGCAATGAGCCGGAGCTCCGGCAGCCTCTGTTTTCGGGGTCCCTGTGGGCGAGGTGTGGGGGTGCCTCAACCTCCAGCAGGTGAACCAGCACCTGAGAGCAGCCAGGCTCCGGGTACTGCAGCTGTCGTGGTGGGGGGATGGGGGCGGTACTCACAACGAGCACGTGACCACAGATCATCAGGCTGAGGTTCCTGGTGAAGGTGCCCACAAAGTCCACCAGCGCTGGACGGAAGTTGGGGGGCCCAGTGAGCACCAAGCACTGGGGGCTAACGAGGGGAGAGAAAGGGGGGGCACCAGGGCCTAGGTGTGAACGCAGGCCCCGGGGGTGCGCCCTCCCCGGAGCTACCAACCTCCTGTGCTCTCAGCCAGGTCTTCCAGCTGTGACTCCAGGTGACACACAGGGCCCTTCCAGCCAGGCCTGCATCGTCCTTCCTGCCCAGGCCCCAGCGCCCACCCCTCAGGGGCAGACCACCCTCCCCGCCTAGCCTGGCAGCGACAGGCCCTGGTCCACAGATGCCCTGGTGGCTCGGCGCAGGGGCCACACCGGCCCGCTCAGCTGTGCCGGCTGTGAAGGAGCAGCAACTCCAGGCATCTGGCGCTGGGACCAGGTCCCAGCAGCACTGGGTTCAGGACAAATGAGGTGCAAACAGGAGCTGGCTGCTGCCAAGGCCACGCCCATCAGCGACCCGCTGAGGGTCGGCACAGATCTGTGCCCGGCGGTGGGGGAGGGGGGGAGCTGGCCTAGAATCTAACTTCTGAGCCAGCAGCTGAGCGCGCTAGTCACCCGCACCACTTGAAACCTCGCTGTGGCTCCAAAAACCCTCGCTGCCCGCGAGGCACGCCCACTCATAGCCCCGCCTTGGAACTGCACCCCGCCCCCCACCGCCGTGCCAAGTCTGTCTCCCTAGGAGCGGGCGGAAGGTGGTTTAAACTACTGAACTTGAGGTTGGCAGCCCAGGGCACTGCTCCACCGGGGCTCCTTCTAAATGATGTTGGCTGCTATTAACGTGGGTGTGATTTGGGGGGCAGGGATGGCAGGTGCACAGACCACCTTGCTCACCTCCGCAGCGCCCCCCGCAGCCTGGCAGCCTCATGGCGGCTGCAAGGGGACACAGGCGTCCCACCACCAGGTCGCCCTGGCTTCACTCACTCTTGGCGTCAGAAAACTGCAGCACAGAGCGGCCCCTCAGCTGGCGTGGTCCCCACTGGGCAGTGTCCACCCACATCCCTCAACGCCAGCCGCTCCCGTGCTCTGGCTCCCACGTGCTCTGAGCCAGAGCTGCCTGTCGTCTGGGTGCCGCCCTGCGGCAGCTCACCGGTAGTTCTTGATGTGCTCTTCCACCTCGTTGAGGCCCACCGAGTGGCTCAGGGCCAGGTTGTAGGAGCCGGCTTGCACGGAGGAGCCCCAGTTCACCTCTGAGGGCCAGGCATGCAGGAGTGGCAGAGAAAGCACCCATGAGAGGGGGCAGAGGCCACAGGGCCTCCTTTGGGTGCTGAGAACCCGCAGTGCTGGAGGCCTGCTTCCCAACCACGTGGGCTTGGTTGCCCACGGCCCACACAATACATGCTTGCTTACACACCAAAACATCCCCCACTTTGACACAGAACCCCCCCCAGCCCCCCCACCCCCACATGGCTCTCTGGGAGTTGTCCATCCTGCCCAGATGGCTCCCACCAGGGGACCCTGCACACGCCACCAAGCTCTACCCACATGACCTTCCAACATCACGGCCTCCCCCACATACACATCCCTCCTCTGCCCCAGTGTGCCCAGCAAGGGCGGCTGCCCAGGCCCTCAGAGCAACAGGGCCATAGGGTAAGGAAGGCCAGGGGGGCAGGGGTAGGCTCAGAGGAGCTGGTTCTTGGGGAGGGATGAGGAGTCTGGTGACTGGGGAGCCCCTCAGAGGGCAGGGAGGTGAGCAGGGGTACCCCTCAGAGGGCAGGGAGGCGAGTTGAGGGGGCCTCAGCGGGCAGGGAGGCGAGCTGGGGGGCACACCTGGCTTCTTGTAGAGCACATAGAGCAGGAGGAAGATGACCACGGCGATGGCAATGAGAGCCGCCCACCACGTCAGCAGGAACATGATGACCACGGAGACCACCGCCCCGAACAGTGCTGCCCACTTGCTGTAGTACCGGAATGAGGGTCTCCAGCCTGGCGGGGCAGGGTGGGGGCACTCAGCCTTGGGACCCTGCTCCTGGGCCAGAGGGGCAGCGAGGGGCCCAGCCCACGGTACAGACTCACCAGCCATCGATGCTAAGGGGCACGCTGGCGCTGGGCCTGGAGGGCTAGGGAGTTCCACCTGGCCCTGGACTGGCAGTGGCCAGCTCTGGCCGGGCACGGCCGCACAACACGCTGTGTCAACCTCACCACTGCTTCCCGCGGGCCAGGGGAAGGGCCAGGGGCTGAGGACCAGCAGGCCCAGAGGCTGGGCTGGCTTTGCCACCACTAGCGAGAACTGCCGGGTCACAGCCCAGGGCCATCAGGCTTGGCATGCATGGGTTGTGTAAAGCAGCACAGGGGCCGCCCACAGCGCTTTGGGGCTGATTTTTTGAAAAGGACTTTTCCTAAGTTCTAAAGACAGGTCACTTCCATCTGCCAGAAAAATGTCGCTAACAAGCATGTCATTCTGGGCGGCGATGTGGACAGCGTCCCCTAGTGTGGAGGAATGCACTGCCTGCAACAACTCCACTGCAATCAGGCTCCCTGCTCTCTAGGAACCTCAGCCGTCTCCAGAGACTATCGGTGCACCCAGATACGCCCCTGGACGCTTGATAAGGGACGCTGTTGCCAGGGGTCATCAGACAATTCTGACTCAGTCACGCCGGGTGACAAAGCAGAGCAGTCCCAGAGGGTTGGCTAGGCTGTGCGGCACAGTGGGTTATTATGCATGAGGCCGCTAGCCGAAAGGTCAGCCCTTTAAAACCACCAGCCGCTCCTCGGGAGAAAGGTGAGGTTCTCTACTCCTGCAAAGACCGACAGACTTGGGAACTCAGAGGGGCTGTCGACTGTGCCCTATAGGGTCACCATGAGCCAGAATGGATTAGATGGCTCTAAACTCAAAATCTTTGCCATCGAGTCAATTCCGGCTCACAGGGACCCGGAGGACAGGGTAGAACAGCCCGGTGGGCTTCTGAAGCTGTAACTCTTTATGGGAGTGGAGCGTCTCATCGCTCTCCCGAGGAGAGGCTGGTGGTTGCATACTGAGCCCCCAGACTGGACGTCAGCGGGTTGTTGTTGTTGTTCTATAACCCTTACAGGAGCAGGTCTGCCGTGGAGCTGCTGGTGGCTCTGAGCTCCCAACTTGTGGTTAGCAACCAGACACTCATGTAGTGTGCCAGGCCGGCCCCTTTGACGAGGAATGAAACGCACGGCATCGAGTCAATGATGCCTCAGGGCGACCGTCTAAGGCAGGGTAGCACTGCCCCTGTGAGTTTCTGAGACTGTCACTCTCTGGGAGTCAAAGGCCCCTTCTTTCCCCGTGTCGTGCCTGCTGGTTTTGAGCTGCTGACCTTGCAGATGATAGCCCAACATGTAGCTACGACATCATCAGGGTTCCATAGGGAATAGCTATGATGATTGTTATACGGATGTTCCCGTCATTGTTTTCTGCTTAAGGTGTGGCCCTGGTGTGTTCCCCTCCCCCCAAGCTCCCATCGCCAGCCCCCACGGATGGCGTCGCGTCCTCCCATGGAGAAGGGAGGGGCTTGTTTACCTGGCGAGTTTGTGATGGAGGCATGGAAGCAGCTGAAGTTGATGAGGGCGTAGGAGCACAGGAAGAAGTTGGAAATGATGGGGGCGATGGTGTTGAGCTCAGCTTCAGGGACCCAGAGAGAGAGGAAGTCCATGGGGAAGGGCAGTGAGGAGCTGTCTAGCCCACTACCCCAGAGGGTGGACCCTATAGAGACCACTGAGGCTCCGTGAGGCACAGCCTTCTTATCGGTGAAATGGGAGGTGGGAGGGGAGACCCACAGGCTGTGGGATGACCCAGGTGGTGGCTGTCAGATCTCCTGACCATAGTGACAGGAAGAAATTCCTGTTACAGTGTCCGTCCCAGGACACATCCTCTTTCCTTGGAAACCCTGAGAACCCAGCACAAGGCCACCACAGTGGTAACCCCGCAAGAACTGGCCCCTGTCCCGCCCCGCCTCGCTGCCTGGGCCTGCTGCTGGGGGCCTCTTAGACACATGGGGCCCTCTGTGGTGAGTTTGCTGTAGTCTCCTCAGAGCCTGCAGATAAAAGGGGGGTCACATCTGAGTCAGGGGGAGGAAGTGGGCTCAGGGGATGGGGAGGAGAAAAGGGGTCCAGGGTACCCTAGTTCCACTGGACTGCCCCCTCTCTGGGGACCCTGCTGCTCCCACATCTGACTTGGCTCAAGACCCAGGAGCGGCCAGTCTGGACAAACTCACTTGAGTTAAAAGTGCCCAGATGCTGGCATGAGTGACTTGGTACTATGAAGGCAGCTGAGAGCCAGGATCTGGGGTGCCAGGAGCTGCCTCCCAGCCCAGAGAAGGCCACTACCAGCCCCTCTCTCCCCATGCCCTGTCACCTCCTGCAGAGTGAAGGCAAGACCCCTGTCTTGCTTCACGGGGCCGGCCACCTCCCACTTTCTCCCCCTGTCTCTCTGGCTCTCTCTGTGAGGTATCTCACTGGCTAGCCAATCAGGAAACAACAGAGTGCTTAGACAAGAGTGCGTGTATGTGCACAGAGAATGTGAGTGTGTGGGCGAGTCTGGGCATGTGCACACGTGGTGTGCAGTGCATGTGTGGATTAAGGTGTGTGTACGTATTTGTGTGGGCACACGTATGTGGGTTCGCATGTGTCGTGCATGTGTGGCTCTGGGAGGGTGGGTGTTTGCACGTGCAGTATGAGCACTGGCATGGGTTGTGTGTATGTAATTTATATGTAGACACAGGTGTGTGCGTGTGTGTGCTCATGTGCAGTCAACTGTGTGAACCTGGCTCAGTGTGTGGGTATGTTCATGTGTGCGTGTGCCAGACTGTGTGCGTGTGTGTGTTGCTGCCACCTGTGGCACACCTGCTATGTACTGTCACCCCCCTTAAAGATGCGCAGACAGGCCACACAGCGGGCATGTGGCAAGGCCAGGGCAGAAAGCGTTCTCATAACTTCCCGGCCTGCGACTCTCTCTTCTGGGCTCTGGAAGCTGTGCTCTGCTAGTCCATGAGGACCCTGACCACCTTTCAGGGAGCCACCCGTCAGCTCTGTGCCCGACGGCTCTCCTGGGGACGGATTCTGTCTTGGGGTTGGCCAGTGGCCGCACACGGACATACAGAACCCAAAAAGAGGCCAGGGCCCCTGCTACCAAATTGAGGGCCCACCTGCCTGGCATAGTTTGGGAGGCAGCTGTCTGGAGGCTAGTGGAAGGATCCAACCTTACCCCCATTCATCTCCTGCCCCCTCAGAAGTACCCACCTGGGTCTGCTCACAGCCCAGTCCCACCCCCAGCCCCTTACCAATGATGATGAAGGCCACAGCAATGGCGTAGGCCAGCAGGTAGCTGCGCACGGGCTCCCTGTTCTTGCCATAGCCTTTGCCGAAGAAGTCGATCAGCGGGTACAGCTGGTCTTCACACAGGCACTGTGGGCACAGGCCGCCCGCTCATGCCTGGTTGGCACCTGTCACCTCCCCAGAGTCCTTCCTCCACTTGGGTCACAGTTCGTGTTTCTGGTAGATGAGTGACATCCCCTCTCTCCCCACCCCCCAGGGCCGAGGTACACAGCGTGGACAGTGGGAAGGGCTGAAACGTGGGGGGCGTGATTTCAGACTCCGTGACTGCACAGGAGGGCAGGGGCGGGGCGCCCCCACATTTGTTGTCCTGGCCTTCTCCCTTTGCCAGGGCACCTCGATCACATGATTCCCTTGTGCCCACCTTCAGCCCTTTGGGAGGAGCCCTGGTGGAGTGGTGGTTATGCCTTGGGCTGCTAACCACAGGGTTAGCGGTTCAAAACCACCAGCCGCTCCTCGGGAGAAAGAGGAAGCTTTTGACTCCCGTAAAGAGCTGCATTTTCAGAAATCCCTGGGGACATCTCTACCCTGATCTATAGGGACGCTTCGAGTTGGAAACGACTCGATAGTGAGATTTTTTTGGTTTTTCCTCTTAGTTTCAAACCATCACACGGGGACCTTCCACCTGCGCCTCCCAGCCCACCCCTCCCACCCCTGGCCATCAGTAGCCTCACCTGGAAGACTTTAGCGGCAGAGACGAGACAGGCCAGGGCGGAGGACAGGGTGGCCCCAAAGATGCCAGCGGTGATCAGGGGCGCGAAGCCTGACACCATGCTCATGGTCTGCGGGATTTGGGGTTCAGGGCTGCACGATGGGGGGTGGGCCCCGTGTCCCCACCACAGGCAGAGATAGCAGGAGCCTGGGGCCCCGACATCAGCCACAGCCCCTCCCCCAGCGTCCTCACGGTGGGAAGACCCCCGAGGGACCTCGCCCGGGTACCTGGTAATAGTTGATGAGCCCAAAGCGGCAGCTGTGCTGCTGGGCGCACTCGGTGAAGTTCCAGCCGTAGCCGCAGGCCAGGCCCTCGCAGGCACCCGCGCCGGGGGTCACTGTGTCATTTAAGCCCCCCGAAGCATCTCGGACCATGCAGGAGCCTGGGAGGAGGAGGCCAGTGTGGGAGGCTCCCTCCCCTCCCCTCAGCTTTCCTACCCTCCCACCCCCCACTGCTGCCATCTCTTCTCAGGGCAAGATGCTGGGGGTGGGGGTAGGGACGTGGGCATCTCTGTCGTTGTTCCGGGCTGGCAAGTCCGTACAGACTCTTCTTGATCCCACGCAAGACAGGACACACTGCCTGACCCTGCCCGCTGGCTTCATACTTGCTCTGTGGGAGCCCCCTGCTGCAGGCGCTGTGGTCCAGCTTGTCCAGGGCCCGCCTCTTTGTGGCTGGCCCTCCGCTTCACCAAGCATGAGGACCTTCTCCAGTCCCTGGTCTCTCCTGAGAACATGTCCAAAGTCGGCGAGACCAAGCCTCTCCATCCTTGCCTCTGGTGGTGTCTTATAAGGCACATCTGTTCATCAGCTCGGACAGCACCGTCATTCAAATACATCGATTCTTCTCCCATCTCCCTTTTTCACCTGCAGAGGAGCTACGACTGCCACACCGCCCTGCGTGCGTCCAGTCTTGTCACAGGCCTGTGCAGACACCATGGCTTGGCCCAGGGCCACCTCGGTCCTCTCAGCAACACCCCTGCCTTCCAGCACGTTAGCGAGGTCTTGTGCAGCAGATCTACCCATCATCTCAATCCCCATGAGACCGTCGTTATCCGACGAAGCTCTTTGGGGGTCAGAGGAGAGTAACAACCATGTTTTTGTTAAGCCGCCATCAACTGGGGTCTAAGTCACGGCGCCCCTGTGTGTTTGCGAGCGGAGCTCCAGAGGCGTTTTCGATGGTGGTCACCTTTCAGACGTCGGTCACCAGGCCTCTCTTCCGAGGTGCCTCTGGATGGATTTGAACTTGCCACTGGTAGCCAGATGCTTGACCATTCGTTGGCACTGCTAGGGGCTCCAGCGGCAGAATAACAATTGGCTCAGGCGGGAGCCCTGACAGGGTGCCAGGCAGGGTCTAGACCTTTCCAAGAACCGGGGAGGCCGGTATTCTGCTCCCTGGGTGAAGGCTTTGGAGGGAGGGCATGTGTCAGGGCTTCAGTGACACAGCCATGGCTGGCTGTCACTGGGGGGTAGGTAGCCCCTCAGCTGTATGGGATCAGTGTGCCTCCCAAGCATACTTGGGAGGGTCTTGGGGAGGTACAGGTATAGGCAGCACGGGCACGGGCCCCACCCAGCCCCACCACTCTGGCTGTGTGGCTTTGGGCAGGCGACTTAACCTCTCTGAGCTCTCGTTCCTCCTCAGTACAATGGGGGCACCACAATGCCTGGATTACATGAGAGAAGGCACTCACTAAATAAGGCCAGTGCTATTGGCAGCGTCATCATCATCATCATTCCTGGAGTCAGGGTGTGATTTAACGTGGATGAGCTTCACGCCCATGGGTCCAGAGTCCCAAGGCTGGAAAGTACCAGAAGGATATATCCAACCCAACACCCCGAAGTCTCCCACAAAGGTGCTCTGGTCCAACAAGATGACTGCAGGCCAGGGTCCTAGACTGGACTTCCTGGGGCCACTGAGCGCTCCAGCCCGGCTCCCTGTCAGACAAGCCAAGCTCCACTTTGTGGCACCCCCCACCCCTGGGCCTGCAGTGGCCTGGCTCCCTCCCACGGGACCCAGAACAAGGCTGTGTCATGTGCCAACAGGCCCTTCTCCCTTCTCCCTTCCTCCACAGCCTGTCACTTACCAATAGTGGCGGAGATGGCCAGGTAGGAGACAGTAGTCCAGAAAATGGCCATGAGTGTTCCCTTGGGGATGGCTACCTCGGGGTCCTGGTGAAGAGAGGGCATCAGACAGCCTCAGGGCCTCCTTCCTGTCCCTGGCCCTCTTGCCTGAGTGACCCCTGGCCTTGGCCTCTCAGCACCCACTAGTCACCGAGCAGGCTGGGAGGAAGAGAGAACACAGGACCCAGTGAGAGAAGGCCCACTGGGCCACACCCAGTCCCCCAGAGAGCCCTGGCTGGCCCTGTGTCAGGGTCCTGGGGGCGGGGGGACGTAGCAGGGCTGAGTCAGCAGCCTTTGTGCAATTCCAGATGGCCCCTGGGGCAAACATCCCTGCCCCCCGCCCCCGGCTTGTTTCCTAGTGCCTTGATCCCTGGTGTGTAAAGTGGGGTGACAAGGACGATGGCCGGGTGAATGGGCCCACATAAGCTCCCCTGCCAGGGCCAGGTTCATGCCTGCCCTGGGACACACAGCTCTGCCTCTGCCTCGGGGCTTCAGGAGACAGGTCCCTGGCCAACCATCCTGCTCTGCTCCCAGACAGGGCCCAGAAGGCTCTGTGCTGTCCTCACAGCAACATGGGCCACCAGGTGGCCAGAGCAGCTTACTTGGCTGCTAACTAAAGGTTGGCGGTTCAAACCCCAGCCCACATCATGGCTCTGGGGGAGAAAGCCTGGTGATCAGTGGGGATCTACTCTGCCACAGGGGTCCCTGCAAGCTGGGAACTGGTCACTCAGCATCAACAGCGGGACCAAGGACCAATTTGTCATCAGCCCTTCTCAGTGGTGTCATTCGGGCTGGTGATGCCCCAGTGCAGTAATTCATGGTGCCTGCCTGCCATGCCCCTCACCAACACCACCACTCCCCTCCCATGACGCTCTTCCTGCTCCAGATGGCTCGACTCCTTTCCAAACCAGCCTCTGCCATCCCGCCATGCCCACCCGTAACGACCCTACAGGACAGGGCAGAGCCACCCCTGTGGGTTTCCGAGACCGTAACTCTTTACAGGAGCCGAAGCGCCGTCTCCCGAGGAGCTGCTGGTGGTTTCAAACCGCTGACTCTGCGGTTAGCAGCCCAACGTGTAAGCACTGGGCCTTGAAGGCTCCTTTCTTGTCACAGTATCGCCACTACAACAACCAGAAAGCGTGGCATCTTCGGTGAGGCCGAAAACACCCGCGACGACAAAGACAGCAGCCGGGGCTTGTAGTGCTCCCGCAAACCCGGTGGCTTGAAGCATCGCCACACGTGGGTCAGAAGGAGAGCCAGTGAGCATGCGTCCGAGGATTCGGAACGGAACGCAGCTTAGCAGAGGGTTTGAGCCGTGTCGTTTGGGCTGATGAAAAATGACTTGTTGTTATAACAGCCTACATGGCTCTTTGTATAAAAAATCATACTTTCCCCGCCCAGGGGGCACAAACAACAGAAACCATGAGGGAAGGGATACAGCAGTCAGTGTAAGACATGAAAATAATAATACTTTATAATTTATCAATGGATCACGAGGGTGGGAGAGGAGGAGGGAGTAAAAGAGGAGCTGATACCAAAGGCTCAAGTAGAAAGCAAATGTTTAGAAAATAGTGATGGCAGCATATGTACAAATATGCTTGATACAATTGATATATGGATTGTTATAAGAGCTGTAAGAGCCCCCAATAAAATGATCTTTTAATAAAAAAGCAATAATACTTTTCTAACGAAACACGGCACAAAAGCCTTATGGACAGACAGACACCCTGTGACAGTGTCACTCCTCGGGGTCCACACGCCCCACGCCCTCTCTAAGTCTCCACCCCAGTGTCACCTCCTCAGAGCGACCTCGAGCCACCTGCTAACACTGCAACCTCCTCCTTCTCCCTGTTACTTGTCACATCTGACATATGCCACAGTTAGCATCTCTCTTTGTCCTTGGCCTCAGCTGGCATGATGTCTCCTTCACGGGTGTGTGTGTGTTTGGGGGGATTGTGTCTGCTTTGTTCCCCACATTCTGCAATAGGCAGGCAGGCAGATAGACAGACAGACGCTCAAGCAGCAGGGTGGGAAGAAGTGTGATAAAGTCTACGCTTCTTGGTCCCGGAAACCTGCATTCCAGCTTCTCGGCCTCCAGGGGGCACCAAGCAAGGGCCTGAGCCCACCCCCTCCCCTGGCTGCTGGTCTGTAGCATGGGTGTGATGATGGTATGACACCCTTAGGGCTGCCCCTAAGGACAGTGCCAGTCACATGGCAAAAAAGGACGCAGCTCCTCCTCTGGGCCACGCTGTTCTCAGCACCTCCCACAGGTGGCTCATGGGAGCCTCACCACCCTTTTCGAGGTGGAGGCTCGGTCAGTCCCTTTAGCAGATGGGGAAATGGAGGCTACAAGGGTTTTGCTTTCTGTTTTCAGGAAATTGCCTGAATTATTAGAGCAAAGACGCCGCAAACAAGAACTGGCCCAAGGAAGTCCTGGTGCGGGAAGCACATGCCCCTTCAGGGCTTGGGGTCACTTAAGGCAAAGTGACAGGTGGCCTGAGACAGATACTTGTACATGTGGCCTGGTGGCAACCTAGCTAAATTCTCAGGTGATGGTCTAGTGAGGGTCTTGGAGGAAACCAGGCTGCCCAGGGCGGGAGTGACAGCAATGACAACTGCCATGGAGAGCTGGTACAGGGGCCCTGGGGACAGCAGAGGTGTTTAGGGACCTCCAACACAGAGCCAAGGGGTCAAGGCAGTGAAGAGACCTCGGCAAAAATGGTGTGCTTTGGCAAGGAAACAGTTGA
The DNA here is from genome assembly GCF_000313985.2 of Echinops telfairi. Taxonomy (NCBI): domain Eukaryota; kingdom Metazoa; phylum Chordata; class Mammalia; order Afrosoricida; family Tenrecidae; genus Echinops; species Echinops telfairi. The sequence continues at coordinate 19,911,067 of NW_022106189.1, read as the reverse complement.
GACAGTCTTCCTCTTAGGCTGAGTGACCCCAGGACACAGGGAGGAAAGTCAACTATTTTGAGGTGCCCATCTAAGCCTAGAGCACAGCAAAGGGCAATCAACACCCTCAAAATTGAACTGAATTGAGTTGGACTGAGTGGAGTTGAGTTGGGTTGAGTTGGACTGAGTGGAGTTGGGTTGGGTTGAGTTGGGTTGGGTTGGGTTGAGTTGGACTGAGTGGAGTTGGGTTGGGTTGAGTTGGACTGAGTGGAGTTGGGTTGGGTTGATTTGAGTTGGACTGAGTGGAGTTGGGTTGGGTTAGACTGGGTTGGGCTGAGTTAGATTGGGTTGAATTGAGTTGGATTGAGTATGAGTTGGGTTGGGCTGAGTTGAGTTGGACTGAGTAGGTTGGACTAGGTGGAGTTGTGTTGGGCTAGATTGGGTTGGGCTGAGTTGGATTGAGTTGAGTTGGACTGAGTAGAGTTGGATTGGGTTGAGTTAAGTGGGTGTGGGTTGGATTGGATTGGATTGAATTCAATTGGGTTGGGTTGGATTAAGTTGAGTTTGGTTGGGTTGGCTCAAATTGGGTTGGGTTGAGTTGAATTAAGTTGGACTGAGTGGAGTTGGGTTGAGTTAAATTGGGTTGTCTTGGATTGGACTTGACTGCATTAGAATTTAGAAGCTCCTGTCCCCTGGTCTGAGAAGAGAGAAAACAAAATTCTAACTACAGCCACCAGGCCAGGAGATAGGAGGAGCAGGCTCACCTTGAGGTCCCCAGAGATGTTGGCCCCTGCCAAGATGCCTGTGGCTGAAGGGAAGAAAATGGAGAACATCCCAAAGAAGCTGCCATCCATGCCTCGCCAGTCGGGCACCAAGTTCTGGACAAAAATGTCCCCTGGAAAACCAAGACTAAGTCAGGGTCACTCTGGCTTCACTCGCTGGGTCCTGCTGAGGCAGCCAGTGGGCTCCTGTGGCCATCTCTGGTCATGGGAGTTGGGCGTCCCATCCTCCCAGTGCTCACGGGGTGGGTCTGACTTGTGGGTGGTCTGCTCCTGCCGCCAGAGCTCTGGGCAGGGCCCCTAGTCATATGCACCTCTGTAGCTGAAGAAGCCTTTGGAAGCCTTGTCCTCAGACGGTGGGATCAGGGTCCCAACCAGGTAGTTGGCAAAGGAGACCATGATGATGAGGAAGAACAGCACCTGGGCCTGGAGAGCAGAGGGAGACCTGGAGTCGGATCGTGGGCCCTGCCTCCTCAGGGCGTCCCAGCAGTGAGGGCCGTGCCCAAGCCTCACACACATCCAATTCCCTCCACCTGCCTTCAGCACCCTGCTCTAGGAGTTAAGGCAACCACAGGCTCTGCCTTGGCTCCAACCAGCCAACCAACCCACCGCCATCGCGTTGACAAAGGCATCAAGGAGAACTTGTGTGGGGGGAAGGGCCAGGTGGGATCCTAGCCCTCATGGTGACCCTCAGTTGGGTCTCTTAGGCTGTACGTCTTTTTTTCTGAGGCACCTCGGGGTGGACTCCAATGCCCACCCTCTCTGTGCATCAGCCCAGGGACTCCATTTACTGGGCACATGACCCCGATGGAGCCTGGCTTCAGTGTGGCCATGTAGCCTTCAGTATGGCCATAGGACCAGGCTGTAGTCCTGGAAGGGGTGGAAGCAGAGGTGGCCCAGGGTACTGGCAGCCTGTGCTACGGAAGGAGGGATTTGGGTGTGTGGGCATGGGCACCACCTGGGTGCTGGTCACACTGAAGATAGAGTAAGCCTCCCTGCTTGGGGGTCCTGGCCACAGCAGCAGGACTTCCAGCCTCACTATGAATGACACTGTGAGGCAGGGACCTGGCCCCGCCTCCCAGCCCCCCTCACCTTGGACTCCCACTCCATGCCGGCCAGGGAGATGGCCAGCAGCACGGTGACGGTGACCACGCCGATGATGCGGATGTCATTGGTGGGGTCCACGATGGGCGTGCCGTACTCCTGGGGGAGGGACAGGCAGCCTGCTTCTGCCCTCTGAACCCCACCCGCCCAGGGACCCTCAGCCTCAGAGTCACCCAGTGGTGGTGGGGCTTTGGAAGGAAAACTGAAGACTCAAAGCGACCCTACCCCCCAGCCAGCTGCTGCCTCTGGGGAGCCCTCCAAGGGACCCGTAGGGGATCTTTTCTGAATGAGATGGTCACTGGCACCACAGTGGCCCCTGGGAGACTGGGAGATGAAACCAGGTGGGGGCGGGAGGTAGGCCCAGGGGATGGGCAGCTCACCTGCAGCAAGTCCCGCACGGTCTCTGCGAAGCCCACGGTGTGCATGGCCACAGCCACAGCATTGGCAAAGGCGAAGATGAGGCCGATGGAGCCCCCCAGCTCGGGGCCGAGACTCCGGGAGATGAGGAAGTAGGTGCCACCTAAGGGGGTCAGAGCCTGCGCCGTGGGACCAGAGGGCGCAGCTGGCAGGCTGGGCTCAGAGGAGGCAGAGGCTGAGGCAGGGGGCAGGGCTCAACTGGAAGGAGCAACCTGCCCCCGCCCCCCAGTTTGGAGGGGGCACTTGTGCAAGCGAGGAGCTGAAAGCCAGGGGAGGGGTGACCACAGGGGGGCTAGGGAGCAAGGTCAGGGCAGTGGGGGCGGGGGGCGCCTACCTGACTTGACCTTGCCATTGGTGGAGATGGCGGAGATGGAGAGGCCAGTGATGGAGGTGACCATGACGGAGAGTAGGATGATGACCCAGGTGAGGACTGTGGGGCAGGGTCACAGGAGGGGCCACGTGAGGAACCTGCATCTGCCCACCAGCTCACTCTGAGACTGAAGTCCTTCCCCTCCCTGAGCCTCTCAGTTATCTCCTCTGAAAGCAGGCCTCTGCTCCGCTCCTAGTTGGTGGACAGTGGCTACGCACGGAGCTGCTGCCCTCAGGGCCAGCAGTGCAACCACGGACTGCTCATCAGGAGAAAGATGGGACAAGGAGGACAGTCTTGGGGACCCACGGGGGCAGTTCAACCTGTCCTACAGGGGGGCTGTGAGCAGGCATCGGCTCGACTGCAGGGAGTTTGTCTTTGGGGTTGGGCCCGTTCTGAAGATCCACCGTGGGTCATTAGGTAGGTGCAACGGCAGCCACTCAGTTCGAATCTCTGGGAAGTGGGCCCTGGGCCTCATAGAACGATCTTTGTGTCATCGTGGAAGCTGACTCGGGGAAACCCCATGACCCCATTCACGACCCAGCAAAATGGCGCTCCGTCTTGCGCCCGCCCCACGCTCAGCTGCAGCGCAGGCCGTGTTTGGTCCCTATTGTTTCCATTGGCTGGTTTTGGGAAGTAGATTGCCAGGTCGTGCTTTGTCGTCTTAATCTGGAAGTGCCACTGAAACCTGTTTAGCATCTTAGCCTCCACTGCTGGCCGGGCCCCAGGGTTACCATGCCCGCTTCATTGATAGAGAAGCCAAGGCCCAGAAGGGGTAAAAAACGAGCCCAAGGCGACACAGCATGGTGCAGAGCCAGCATCTGAACATTTGTCCACAGTTCTAGTCCCTAAACTAAGGTGACCAGATTTAAAGCAGGACACCATTGACCGGGGGCGGGGGTGGTGGTTCTTGATTAAAAATTTGGTCTATGTGGACCAAATAGACCGTTCCATAGCTTGTTGTGCATTCTTTCCAAAAATCGGGACTTTTTAAAAACGCCAAAGATCGGGACTATCCCACCAAAAGCGACACGTCTGGTCACCTTACCCTAAACCCAATGCTCTGAAGTAGAAATGGACCAAAGTGGTAAGGGACTTCCTTCAGTGTAGACAAACCAGTGAGAGCCTGGGGGCTGCTAATCGCCACCCGCCCTCCTCCCAGCCCCTATGCAATGCTCACTACCCTGAGCTCCACCACTCGAGGGCCACAGGCCAAGACGAGAGGGAGAAGGCCTGGCCCGGGGTCTCTGCAGTCCAGGATGAGCCCACTGGGTGGCACTCACCTATGCCAGCCTGGGCAGTGATCCAGGGGAGCCGCAGGTAGAGAATCACCCCCCAGATGTTGAGCATGCAGCGGATCTGGGAGGAGAATGGGGTCAGAGCCTGAAGGCACAAGACCCTGTCCCCCTTCATGGCAGGCCCTCGGGAGCCTGGGCCCTTTCACGTTTTCTAGTTCTGTGGGCCAAGAGTGGGTGGGCAGGGACACCTGCCAGCCCACCCCCTCTCCTGGTTTCCAACAAGGCTGAAGACAGTCTATGGACAAGCTCGCACTTCACTCCTATGCCAAGCCCCCTCCCTGTCTCTGCCTGCCCCAGCCAGGGCCCGACTGACCAGCTGTTGGCCCAGGGCAAATGCCAGGGGAGCAGATGCCCCACATTCAAGCATAAAGCCTAGCAAGGGCTGCTGGGGCCCCAGCTTCTAGGTTGGAAGTAAAAGCTGAGGCCACAGTGGGCTGAGGCCCTGCTGCCCGGGTGGGTGAGGCGGATATGGCCCTGACCCCATACACAATGTGGGGTGATGCAGGCATGTGGGATTTAAAACCAGAGCGGCTTAGAAGACCCCCAGTTGGCTCTGAGATCCTAAATGGAGACCGCCCAGACTTGGGAAGCCAGCACAGACTGGGAGGGGGACACGACTCTGGCTCTGAGCCTCTAGGAGGTAGGGGGTCAGGTGGGGAGTCCGGCAGAGATCAGAACTCAGGCTCCCTGCCTCCTGGGACACAGGGCTAACTTTCTCCCACGTTCCCGCAGTCTTCTGAGTAAAGTCTCCCGATGCCTCCCAAAGCCCAGTTCGCTGGACTCTTAACAGGATTAGTCTGAGTTCCACACTGGGCCGAGCCTTCCCTTCCCCGCCTCAAAGGAGACCTTGGAAAACTCCTGAGAGACCAGTTGACTACTAATGGGCTTTGAGTCTCCACTCTGCCCTCCCCCTCAGTCCCACTGATATGATCTTTGTTTGTTTGACCCCCCTGTTAGAGGGGCCACAGGAAGAGAAGTGCCAGTCAGGGTGCAGTATAGCACTGATGAAACATACAACCTTCCTCTAGTTCTTTAATGCTCCCCCACCCCCACTGCCATGACCCCAATTCTATTTTACAAATCTGGCTAGATCAGAACATGTACACTGGTACAGATAAGAGCTGGCAACACTGGGAACCCAGAACAGATAAACCCCTCAGGACCAATAAGTGGAGCATCAATACCAGGAGGGTAAGGGTAGGGGGTGGGGGAGTAAGGGGGAACCAATCACAGTGATTGATGTATGCCCCCCAGGGGGACGGACAGCAGAAAAGTGGGTGAAACGAGACAGCAGTCAGTGTAAGACATGAAAAAAAAAGAATAATAATGTATAAATGATCAAGGGAACATGGGGAAGGGAGGTTAGAGGAGGAAGGGGAAAAATGAGGAGCTGATGCCAGGGGCTCAAGAAAAAAGACAACGTTTTGAAAAAGATGATGACAACATAGATACTGATGTGTTTGATACAATGGATATATGTATGGATTGTGATAAGAACTGTAAGAGCCCCCAATAAAATAAAACCCGAAACCTCCGGTGAGAATTGGTTTAGGGCGCCACCTGGGGGCTTCTCGAGGAAGCGCAGCTTCTTCTAATACCAGCTCACAGGCATCGATCAGCCCTTAGCTCTCTCGCTGCTCAAAAACCAGTGCCTTCGAGTTCATTCCGACTCCGCAGGTTTTCAAGGCTGGCATCTTTCAAGAGAAAGCTGATAACATTTTTCTTCCCCGGATCGACTGGTGGGCTCGAACCGCTGACCTTCTGGGTAGCAGCCCAGCGCTGATCTAGCTCAGTGTACCGCAGGGCCTCAACATCATAGGACTAACAGATGGCAGTTAGCTTGCAGGTCCCCCTCACAGGTAGGGGAGGGAGCCATGGGAAACACACATGCGGTCTGGGCTCAGGCTGGGAGCACAAAACAAACCAGTGTGCAGATGGGGAAACAGAGCCCCAGGGTCCTTCTGAGTCAGAGCTGAGCCCAGAGGGAGCCCTGCCTCCCGCCCCCCTCCCCACCTGAGCCCCTCCCCACCCACTCACCATCACGCCCTTGACCCAGCCGAAGCGCACAGGCTCCCCAGGCTCCTTCTTGCCATCGGCACCTGCCTCCTCCTCCTCCACCAACCCATCGGTCATCTCGCTGCTGGGCCGGCTGTCCGAGGCCAGGGCATGCAGGTGGCTGCCTTCCTGCAAGGCAGCCCAGAGATCAGGGTCGCCAGGCGGGCTGCTGGGGAGGCTGGATCTCTGGATGGGGGTCTCCCCAAGCTCCTCAGTTAGCTGGGTACTGAGAAGCCCTTGAAATTAAGCTCCGCAGTGGCAAGGGGCAGATGCTGGGGCTGGGTGCCTCTATGAGAACCACAGGCCTTGTACAGCCTATCAAGGCACAGGCGGAGCTACTGTCATGTATCCCTTTCCCCAGTAGGTGATGCAATGTGTCCAAGACCACTCAGCAGGTACCTGGCGAGCCGGGGCTGGAGCCAGGCCTTCACATCCGAGGTGCTCGGGCCTGAGGAGGCCGAAACCTCCTTTGGGTTCTCTGACCGACGGCTCATCTCCGCAGCCCTGAGTGGAGCCCAGGAAGCCAGGAGGTGGGTTTGCTCAGGGGTGGGTGCGGGGCAGGGAAGAGCCTCAACCCACGAACCCAGAGACCTTTTGTCCAGTTGTCCAATGGGGCAGGTGAGGCCCAGCTTCCAACCCTCCGTCCCCTACAAGAGCACCTCCCAGGGAGTCCCCGATGCAGCCCTGACCTGCCCCTCTTCTCCCCATGTCCTCCAGGTGTGGGCAACCTCTGCTGGCATGCCTCTCCTGACGGGGGGCTCATTCTCTCTGAAGACAGCCCATTCTGCCTTTGGGCTGCCAGGGACTGGGCCGCGGTGTGTCCATGCGTTCTAGCTCCCCCGGGGCTACTTCCTTTGACACTCTCCGATGGCCAGCTGAGGCTCAGAGAGGTCAGGAGGCAGGGCCCAGCCCACAGGACAGGTAGGCAGGCAGGCCGGCCGTGGCCCACCTTACCTTGAGGAAGGAGTGCAGGTCGGCCAGCGTGGGCCGGACCCTGCGGGGCTCGCCGGGTAGGGCGCTGTTGGCATAGTGCTCGTAGGCGGGCACCACGTCGATGGTGTTGTAGCCGAAGGTGCGCAGGTACAGGGTGCTGCCATGTGTCAGCTGGCTGGGCTGCAGGCTGCTGTCATAGGCCGCGGGCGGTGGGGGCTCATCGCCCCCCAGCAGGGTGCTGATGGTGAAGCGCCCGCTGCACAGGGCTGGGTCTCCAGGCATCTCTGAGACCTGCAGCTCCGCCATTGCGACTCTGGGTGCTGAAGGAGGGGGCCAGGGTCGGTGGGGACGTCAGAGTGGCTTTATAGGCCGGGCCTGACACAGGGAGAAGGCAGGGCGATTGGCCCAAACCGCCTGCGACTGGCCAGCAGGGTCTCTGGATGGGTAAGAGGGGGGAGCACGTGCCCTCTGCCCTCAGGCCACCGTTTGATCGCTGAGATAGCAGCCCGGGTGGGTGGGTGGAGGGTGGGCTGGCCCCGAGCCAGAGGCAGTACTGGGGGCGAGAGGGGGAGCCCAGCAGCCCCTGGACCCTGGAGGGCGGTGCAGACTGCAGCCAGGACCCAGGAACACCTGCCTTTGTGAGTTCTTGCCTCTCCCCTTGGGGGGCGATTTGGTGTTTGAGTAGCTGAGTGGCATGGCAGGGACCCAGGTTTGTCTCTCACTTCAGCCTGTCTCCCAGAAGCACCCTGGGGCTGCCTTATCCATCATACACTCAGCACTCTACTAACCGAAAGGTCGGCCGTTCAAACCCACCCAGAGGCTCCGTGCAGAAAGACGAGGCAGTGCTTCTGTGAGGGTCACAGCTGTGCCGATGCTCTGGGGCAGTGCCCCTCCATAGGTCAGGGTGTGGAGAAGCAACCTGGTGGGGGTGGGGTCACTGGGTCCCCTTCAGGGATGAAAAACTAAGGCCCCAGGGGTGCTGCCAGGGTGGTCAATGGCCAATCCTATGGCGATGGCCTCGGATGAAGCCCTCAGAAGGGCTTGCCCTCTCCTCGGTGGCCAGCTCCCTGTAACTTTGGGCTGATTCAGGCCTGCGCCCTGCCTCAGCCCATCTCTCTGGAGGGGCTGCAGGTGCCTGTAGACTCACCACCCCACCCTTCTTCCCCCCTCCCACAGCTACGGGCCTGGCTCGGGGCCTGCCTCTAGCAGGGCAGGGGCAAGCAGAGATGACACACGCCAGCAGGTACGGTCACCGTGCACTGCTGCCCTCTTGACTGGTAAATCTGACGGCTTTTACAAAGAACCTTCCTGAGCTCTTGACCCCACCCCGCATTGGTGTCTGCTTCCCAGGGTGCTCACGGATTGACCAGGGGCTCACAAGGAAGCCACTCCTCCCTCCACCCTCATCCTGAGTCATTCACTTAACACACGTGTGGGCACCCATCGCCTGGGCTGAGTTGGAGTCACAAGAGGGAGAGGCCAGCCAGTGGGTGGTGGGGGCTTCCTGGAGGAAGGGACCTCTGCCTTGAGAACAGATAGGCACCCAGGGAAGGGTGGGGGACGCCGCCTGGGCCAGTCCTGTCTCTTCAGGCTTGGCCACTCAGTGCTCCCATGGGTCTGGGGCCAGTTCAAGTAGCAATGAGTTCGGGGGCTCTGGGGCCTCCGGATGCAGACAGGCGTGCCCACCCAGGGCCGGCTACCATAGCACAGGGAAGGGGTGGCCCTCCAAGGTAGGGGGTGCTTAAACTGGGTCTCGTTTTCCTGTTAAAGTGTGTCTTTCTGAGGACCCGGCTGAAAGGACAGAAGCTCCTGAGTGGAGACGAAGCCCATGTCTGTTGGTGAATGCTGGGGGCCCTGAGCGGGAGGGGCTGCGTGGGCATCCCCACCTGGCTGCACAGCCCCATAACTTCCTCAATGTCTCCAATGTCTCCTCTGAACCACCTGCTGGCCTCCCCTTCCCGGCTCTGCAGTTGCCCCAGTCCCAACCCAGCTGCCAGCCCAGGCCCCAGGCATGGCGCCCTTCCCAAGTGCCCCCTCCACTGCCCGCACCCCTGCTGGTTACTCATTCCCTCTGTGGGCCTCACTGCTGATTTTATCTCCCTCTGGCTCTTAAACTGCCACTTTACTGGTGACAATGCCATTCCTGCACACCATAGCCCTGGGGCAGCTCTGGAAAATTCCCGATTAAGATCTCAGGAGGGGAACAGGCCAGCAGGAGTTGGTCAGCCAGGGCTGGCTTCCAGCAGGACCAGGTCCTGGGGAGAGTCAGGGGTGCCAGATCTGCTGGGTGACCTTGGCCAAGTCACTTTGCCCTCCCCCCTCAGCAAAAGCCTGGTCCCCATCGTCCAGGAGGGGGTGCCTCCCTCCCCGCAGCATCTCTCTGGAGGGGCTTAAGCAGGGACCCTCCCTCCAGGGGCTTCTCCAAGGCACACTGCCCAAAGCACAGCCCCCCACCCCCTTGTGAGGGGACACCACCAGGGGCCACAGGCACTGCCCACCGGGGGCGGGGCGGGGAGTCCTCTCGTGAGCAGCTGTTCTGGCAGCTTTACAACTAAAAGTGGTCCAGTTTAACCTAATCCCCTACTCAAAATAAGTATTATGGGGGTAAGGGGAAGTATACGGGATGAAATTGAAGCTAAAGTTGGTAAGAGAAAACCTTACACGGAGAAGGAATTTTTCATTTTAGCTTTATAGTATTGCTTGATAGGAATAAGGCAGAGAGGGTGTGTAGATTAAATGTACATAAAAGTAAAGGTGAATGGGAAAGTTGCTACAATGAAAGGCATAATAATACTGGTATTTTTAGTTAGTTCTTGAACGATTAATCATTTAGGTATTAAGCCTGATAGTGGGGGTAGGCTTCAAATGGATAAAAAGATTAATAAGAGGACAATTATTATTAGTGGCGAGTTATTTCATACTCTGGATAATGACGGAGTTGATGAAGCTACAGGACACATTAACAAGAGAAGGCTGATGATGTGCAGACACGCTCATTCAGTATGATGAGGGACGTGTGGACAGTGAGGAGCAGTGGGTGACTGTGACTTTCCCGTAGTCCTTTGAGTTAATCCTCCTCCTAACGCCCCAACTAGGAAGCAGAGAGCAGCGAAGTCAAGATGATGTTAAGGTTCATAGAGAGCAGATTTGACAGAGGATAGGGGAGCAAGCTTTGCCAGGCTAAGGGAATTAGGCTTGTTGATAAGAGCTGCTTCGGGCAGTCAGCAGTGAAATGGGGCTACTCCTACGTCTATTATTAGGGCACTCAGTCTGATTCCTGAGCGGCTGTCTTCGTTTCTGTCAGAGTTCATTGACCTGAACACACAAAATGTTGTGAAGCTGCTATCAGAGGATGGAGGCAGTTGCTTGACTAAGGACATAGTTTGTGGCAGCTTCAATGGGCCGTGGGCTGTGCGATTTTATAAGAGGAATGATGGCAAACGTATTTACTAACTATCGCCATAACAGAACTGCAACAGCAGAGAGGAGAGCTTCCCAGTCTGAGCCTGTGTCCGGGACCCAGAGATGCTGGGCTGGTGTGGAGGGGGAGGGCCCTGCCCCCTAAGGTGGCAGAGAGGGGAGCAGGCAGGCGAGGATGAATGGGGGCTTCTGGGGAGAGAGGGGAGTCCTGGGGAGGGCTGGCGGCAAGAAGGAGACGAGGCTGCAAGGATCGCACTGCATCGTCCACACGTTTATTGAGCACCCCCTGCGACCAGGTCTTGAGCTCGGCCATGGGGACAGGGGAAGGAAGCAAAGGCCTGGCCCTGGGGCTCACATTCTGGGGGAGAGCATGGAGCACAAGCAGCAGCAAGCAGACAGCGAGCTGTCGGGAAAGCGTGCAGGGGGGCTGTGTGCTGGAACCTGGGCAGAGCCCCCAGCAGAGGGAGAGCAGGGAGGCAGTGTGGCCTCGGCTGCAGGGCTAAGGTGACGGGGCTGGAGGCCTGGCAGGGGCACATGGCTAATATTGAAAGACCACTTCACTGTTGCATGAAGAGTGTGCAGGGAGCCAAGGGCCAGGCGAGTGGACCAGGCCGGGGTCACTGCAGGGGGCCAGCACAGGCCAGGCTGGCGGGATGCTAAGCAGTGTTACTGAACTGGGCAAGCTCCCTGTGGGGCAGGGGGGACTCCACGAGGGACCAGTGTGCCTTTCTGACCGGGAGCCTGGTGGGAGGGAGGGTAGAGGACTAGACCCCACCTGGGAGCCTCTCACCAGGGCCGATGCCACTGCCTGCCCTGAAGGGGGTTGTAAACGGGGCCTGGTGTGCATGCATGTGCATGTGCATGTGTGTGCGTGTGTGTTGCACGAAGCTTCCCAAGCGCTCCGAGGGCATTCTCAGTCAGCACGCTCACACAGACAGGCTCCCCCCGCCCCCCACGGCGCCGCGGGCCGCTGTCTCTCCTGGAGGCTGGCCTGCAGAGAATGGGTATGATGCAACCCTGGTGTCGTGAAATAGCCGGGTAAGAGGATGCGCTGCTCGTCGGCCTGATTCACAACACCAGCTGCAGCAACAATACCAGAACTCGGGCCGCCGGCGTCCTCGGCGCGTGCGTGGCTCCACAGGGCTGGACACGGCTTGTTATCACAGAAGGCCACCCCAGGCCTGGGGCCCAGGGAGGCTGGGCCCGGTCCTCTTGGCCTCACAGGCTTGGCAGGAGATGGGGAGGGAAGCACCCCCCACCCCCACCCTGGGCAGCGGAGCACTGGGAAAACTGGGTGCCCGAGGCACGAGGGCCCTACTGCCCTCTGGTCTGTCCGCCAGACAGTGTCACTCAGAGGGACACGAGTGCCAAGGGGGCAGGGGGTGCTTCTGAAACTAAAGCAAAGGCCACAGCGGCGGCCCCATCGGGCAGGTAGAACTACCCTTGTGGGTTTCTGAGACGGCAACTCCTTATGAGAGCAGAAAGCCTCGTCTTTCTCCCGCTGAGCGTCTGGTGGCTTTGAACTGCTGACTTTGCAGTTAGCCCAGCACATAAGCCATTATAATGAGTTAAGTCCTGGGGCCTTCCTCTTGACGGCCAGGCTCAGGTGGTGTTCTGGTTTCCGATTTACCACTTAGCCAATTTCCATTCCCAAGCAATGGTAGCGATCAATAGTGTATGGTGCTAGCACAACTTGGGCCCTAAGGCGCAGGGCCAGGTGTGATCACTGCCCGCAGGCTCATGGAATAGGGTCACCAACAGTCACAGCCTAAGGAGAAGGTGGCACCACCCCTGGATAAAAAGCCACGTGGCCTCCGAGAGGGGTGGCTTCCTCTGGAGGGGTCAAGGGTGTGCTTGGGGTGTACAGAAAAGCAATCAGAAATAAAGCCGAGGGGAAAGCAGTTACTAGAGCCAGGAGAGCGCTCAGGGCTGAGCTCAGAGCTTCCTGGCAGCCAAGGCAGAAATGGAAGCCAGAGCCTGCAGTCAGTCCGATAAAAGTGAACAGCATGGTGACCCTAAATCATGCCACTGGACCACACCTGTGACCACGTCTGACACGTCAAATGTTTTGTTACACGCAGCATGATTTTTAAAATGTTCTGCTGTTGTACATATTCTCAACAACAGCCAAACAAAAGTCTTTAAAAAATTCTGGGGTAAAGAGAGTAAGATTTCATCCCCTCCCCCTTCCCTCTAGACCTGGGGGAAGGGATCTGGGGGAGGGGATCTGACGGAGGGCATGGCAGTGCTGCAGCCTGGGCACGCACAAGGTGGCACCCACCCAGCAGTGACGCTGTAGCTAGTGTCCCCGCCTGCCGGGGCATGCTGCTGCCCTGTGCCGCCACCACCTGCCCCCGCCCGCAGCCCACCACCCTTCACCCCCCATGCACTCACCGTGAGGCTGTTCTGAGCTGACTGCTCACCGCTGTCTCTTGAGACCTCGGGGGAAGCGTGGTCACTCTGCTTGGGCTGGGCCCGTTGGGTGCTCCTCATCAGAACCCCTTTTGTGGGCTCTCGGAGGCAGGGCCCAGGCGCCCAGGATCACAGAGCTGCTTTTAAACCCCAGTGCCCGCTCTTTGTCTTGTTGGCAAGGCCCAGCCCTGGACACGATGAGGGGGTGGGAGGGAGGCCGGGGGCAGGGCCTGTCTCTGCTGCCCACCCCCACCCCACCTGATACCTAAGGCCTTGGCGTCATTGTCAATGAGAGATCCTTCTACAGAACTAGCTTTCGAGGGTCAAGGGAGCAGATTTGTGAACGAAGCTGCTTGGAGCCCGTAATCATGCTTTAGAAACATCAGTGCATGTGTGGTTGCTATTTTTGGTCCCCAGCCCTTT
>NW_022106189.1:19840469-19897346 GCF_000313985.2 Echinops telfairi | reverse complement strand
TGGGGGGACCAGATCCAAAGGGCTCCTGGACTCCTGCCTGTGATCCTTGGTGCATGGCAGGCATGGAGCTCGGGGCTGCGAGCCTATTCGTGACGGGCACAGGAAGGTGGGCAGGTGGCACTAGGAAAGGGTATCGATGCCCAGGGGCCAGGGATGTAAACAGCTGCGTGGGCTCAGAGCTGCCAGGTGGAGAATGCATTCCTCTTCAGCAGGTGCCCTTGCTGATGCCCTCAGTGCTGGGAGGCTGGCTCTGATCTGGGATGGCACCCAGTGGGCATGCTGCCCCTGCATTGGCCATCTTCCATTTAGGGAGTCTCCCACAGCCTATCATGGACTGAAAACTGGTGCGTGGTGTGAGGGGCCCAGGGACATCCTCCTTCATTTCCTGCTTCCAGTCAGAATAAAGTTTCCTGACGCTAGCTGGGCATTGCGAGCCCCTGGGGAGGCTTTCTGTAACTCGGATCAGCTAGACCATGACACATACGTGTGATGGGCCATGAGCCAGCCTTGAGGAGGGATGCAGTCCTGATGCACGTCCCAGCCCTCAGAGGGAAGGCAGTCAGTCGGGCGGTCATGGAAGGGCCGGCACTGGATGAACTCACGGACATGGAACAGGCAAATGCCTAGAAACCAGGACGAGCAGTGGTTACCAAGACGGAAAGGAGAGCCCTGCTTAGGGGGCGTGGAGTTGATGTCAGTCACCTCTCCAAACTCACTGGCATTGGGTGATTCCCACTCACAGTGTCCCTATAGGGCAGCGTGAAATGGCCCTGGTGGGCTTCCAAGGCTGGGGGTCTTTATGTGAGCAGTAAGACTCATCTTTCTCCCAAGCAACTGGCGGTTTCGAACAGCTGACCTTGCGATTAGTAACCTACTGAGAACTCACTACACCACCAGAGCTCCAGATTTCGGTGAAATAATTTGGGAAGCTCTTGCAATGAGACTACCCTGTGTGAATAGAATCAGCACCCCTGAATTGTGCATGTGGAAACTGTTGAATTGCTGAAGATCTTGTTGTGTATAAAAACTTTTTTGCTGTGTGTGTGTGTGGGGAGGGGCGGGGGGAGAACACACTCAAAACAAGAACACAGAAAACCCCAAGCAAATGAAACAAAAATATCCCACCAATCAGCACCTAGGGCTCTGCCCAGGCCAATCACACCAGGATGTGGAGAGGCCCAGGTGACTCCAGGCCATAACTGGGCTGTGCACAGCAGTTTCAAAGGCAGCCCAGGCTGGGGACAGAGGCTCCAACTCCGACCAGTCTGGGGCACGCTGATTTGCAGACTCTTCTCGTGAGCACAGAGATGTCTCTCCCCTGGGTAGACACAATAGCAATGAAGCTGACCACCAGCGCTTTGCTGGATCCACGGCTCCTGAAGCCCAAGGGCAATAAGGAATCTGATCACCATTGCAGCCCCCAAACGTCACCACCCTCCTAGCCATCTCTCTGCTGCCAGGCCCACCCCCAGGGTACACCCACATACTCACCGCTGCACGCCCACAGGCAGGCTGAAGAACTCGGGCAGCCACCCCTGGCAGGTCTCCACCCAACCCAGGGCCCTCCACGCAATCTCCTGTGGTGCGGCGGGGAAGTGGACAGCTGCCAGCGTGGCGGAGGGATGAGACGAGGCCAGCTGGGCCAGGAAGGGATTGAGGCTCGTAGCATCCAGAAGCAGGGCCATCTCCAGGTACACTGGTGGTATCGCACCAGGCTCCCCACTTTGGCTGGTCTGAGTCCTGGTCCCTGCCTCAGGCAGTCCACCTTGCTGAGGTGTGAACCCCAACCACACTGCATGCTTAAACACCTCCCCACCACTCTCAGCGTCAGAGCCCTGGCAGGTGCAGAATGGATGCATGGGGGGCGGGGCCCAGTCCAGTCTGGGTGCAATGCACTGAGCACCCCAGTCGTTTCTCAGGATCCACCCTGCTTTCTCCACCACTGTTGAGCTCTCCTCACAGAGCGGACTTTTCACAAAGAAGTTCCTGAAACCCTGGTGCAGTGTGTGCTTCGTACAGCTGACAGCCGCCAGCCACCAGAGGGCGCCATGGCTGACATCTGCAGGGAGGAAGTACAGTGACCTGGTGGGGTGGCATCGAGCACAAGAAGGGCTGGGCTTCGTAAACCCGAAACATTACGTTCTCGGAAACCCACATGGGGGTCCCTGAGTCAGCATTGACTCGATGGTTTGGTTTGGTGGCATCGTGGGGGCCCTGGTAGCGTCAGCAGTTCAAAACCACCAGTGCCGTACAGTAGAAAGACAAGGTTTTCTACTCCAGTAAAGCTCCAGTCTAGGCATGCAACAGAAAGCAAGGGGTGCAGAGCGAGGAAATCCTCGGGAGAATCCCAAAAATAGACTTTTGGGAGAGTGCGGCACCCCATCACTCGACTGGAAAACACTCCTAAAGGTCAAAAAACAGACCTGGATCTAAAAAAAAAGTTACAGCCTCGGAAACCATAGGGGCAGTTCTACCCTGTCCTATAGCTGGAACTGACTTGATGGTAGTGGGCTTGTGTAGTATTAAATTAAATAAATGTAGGGGGCATTGTGAGGGGCCAGCTTGGTTTAAATTTTCCTAAACATACAAGCCAGCTGATCCATCAGTCTGATTCCAGCCAACCTCCTCGGAGACCACTGGCCTATCGGCGTGTTGTCTGTGGGTGGTGTGTGCTTGCGGCGATGCTGGAGGCTAGGCCACTGGGATTGCAGGTACCAAAGTGAACACGGCTCAGCAGGGCAGGGCTAGGAAGGGCTAGGTGTCCACGCTGAGGAATTAGCCACGGACAACCTGATGCGGCGCACAGAACCTTGGCAGGTACTGGAGAGCTTACAAGTAGGCGTAGAACGCCATCAGAGAGAGCTGTGTCACATGACGCGCCCGGAACACTCGAGTGATGGCTGAGGAAGAGCTGCCCTCACAAGGAGAGCCGACCAGCAGGGCATGGGGGTGCAGGGTCCGTGGGACCTCCATTTGCTGGTGGGGCAGAACCCCAATGAGAAGAGCGAGCGGCAAATATCAATTAATAACAGGGCCGTGGACTGTATAAATTTAGGGAGACTTTACACTGTAAAAAATAAGTTGGGACAGGGCAAGATATGACAAAATACCCATTTATAAACTATCAAGGGCTCATATGGGAGGGGGGAGCGGGGAGGGAGGGGAAAAATGAGGACCTAATGCCGGGGGTTTGAATGGAGAGAAAATGTTTTGAGAAACGATGTACAAATGCGCTTTACACAATTGATGTGTGTATGGATTGGGATAACAGTTGTATGAGCCCCTAATAAAATGTTAAAAAAAAAAAAGAGAGTAAAAAAAAAAAAGTTGGAACTCAATAAAGACCGATGCTTTGGGCATTAGTGAGCTGAAACGGGCTGGTGCTGGCCGTCTCGGGTCAGAAAGCCACATGGTTGCCGCTATGCTGGCAATCACAAGTTCAAGGTGAGTGGCGTTGCATCTGTTGTCAAGAAGTTCATTTCAGGATCTATCTTGACGTACACTGCTGGCTGTGATGGGGTAATGTCTATCAGCATACAGGAAATCCAGTCAGTACAACTATCATTCAGATGTATGCACCAATCACTGAAGTTCGTGGTGCAGAAATTGAAGACTATCATCTTCAGTCTGAAATTGATCAAACATGCAATCCAGATGCATCGATCATGATTGGTGAATGGAATGCAAAAGTTATAAACAGTTTGTTTTTCTACCGGAGATATACTTTGGAGCAGAAGCGGTACGAATGTTTACCGTTGCTCTTGACATAATTTGCCCATGTCCTAGACACGAAGGGGACCTGGGTTTCTTCGCACCAGTCAGCAGCACTCTGAAGATGGCACACCTTGCTTGTTCAAAGTGAGGAGGACCCGAAGCACTGGCCGATGAAGATCCAGGATCACCGTCTTCAGGGAGAGCTCACCCCAAGGTAAAGGAAACCCAATCCTCACACCCGGACCCATAGGTCACATCGTGGAACGTGGAGAAAGGGTTGACGTTGACCAGCACGTCGTCTCGCGAGTTTCCACATGGGTGCGCACGGCGGCAGTGTCCAGGCATCAAAGGACGCGTGGCATCGGGTCACGCTGAGGCACAAGACCGCTTTCAAGTGTGGACGAGCAAGGCTGTCACTTTGAGGACGAAGGCGTGCCTGACTTGGCCATATTATTTTCAACAGTCCCGTGTGCGTGTGAAAGTTGGACACTGAATAAGGGAGACCAAGGGAAAACCGATGTGTTTGAACTATGCTGCTGGCTAAGAGTACTGGAAGTGCCACAAGAGCAGGCAAACCTTCCTGGAAGAAGTGCGGCCAGACTGCTCCTTAGGGGTAAGGATGGCGAGACCGCATCTTACAAATTTTGGACATGTTGTCAAGAGATACGAACCCATGGGAAAGGACACCGCGCTTGGTAAAGTGGAGGGGCAGCAAAAGAGGGTAAGGGCCTCGACAGGACAGCTCCCCAGGGGCTACAGCCACGGCTCCAGCACAGGAAGGGTGGGGGTGGGGGTGGCCCAGGGCAGGTCCGTGCCTGCTTCCTCTGTTGTAAAGGGTGGGAGCCGACTCCACTCCACAGCATCCAACAAGAACCCTCAGAGGAAGTCTTTTCTCCAACAGGAGGTGGGCCCGGCTCAGGAGTCCTATCCCCCCACCATCAGTGCCACACATCTGTGGCGCTTTGTTACAGAGCTGCTGCCAGGGGACAGCAAGAGACCCCTCCTGTTGGGGTGACCAAGGCCCTAACTTTGTTCTATCCCCTTGCCACCGGGGGACGTTTTAAGAGGACTCAGAAAGTACCCCCACCCCACTGAAAAGTCCCCAAGTCAGAGAGACCTGGACATCAGGACTGCCCTTGACCTCGGGAGCTCGTTCTCCACCAGGCCCCTGCCCACCCCTCAGCGGGGTCCACAATTGTCCGCAAGCTCAAAGCTGCAGCAGTGCAGTAGAGGCCAAAGCAGACGGAGCAACCTGATGCCGGGGTCTGGGGAACACCTGCATGTGACCCCAAGGTCCAAACAAGCCCAGGGCCCCCACGCCATGGAGATAAGCCAAGACTCCTATGGAGTCCCTCCCCTGGCCACCAGGGTGACAGGAGTCCCGCCACCTCAGGGCCTCTCATCGGAGCAAGGTTCCCTAGGAGGAGAAATAGGTTCACCCAACCTGCTGTCCTATACCAACTGCTGGCCATTAGCTAGTCCTCAGGAAAAGCATGATTCAGACCCTGAAAACACCTCCTGGTCAGAAACACAGGCCAAGACCGCCCAACAGGGCAGGTGACAATTGTCTAGTGGTGAGGGCCCAGCCACTTCTACCATCTGCTCCCAAACCCCGCAACCCGTCCTCCACCCCCACCCCCATTAAAATGCATGTGGGGCTCAACCCCAAGCTAGACCCTTTATCCCACCACCCCTCCGGCAGAGCTAACCCCCCACCCCTACCCTCCAGGACATACCAGCTCCTGTCCAGAGAAGGGGTTCCAAGACTGGAGCGGGGAGAGCAAGTCCAACACGAATAGAGCACGGCGGGGATGGTCGGCCCAGGGGCCAGGCAGGCCTTCTGAGCCCTCCTTGCAGGGAGTGGAGAAGGGGCAGGGCTGGGCCTCAGCTCAGGACATGCCCAGGGAATTTCCCAGGTTTCTGCTCCACTGAAGGAAGGACTGAGCAAAGGGGACACACAACCCAGTGGGAGAACATTCCAGAAATTCACTGGCTACAGCGAGGGCTGGTGGTGAAGGGATATCCTAAACAGTCATTGCAGGTTACCGGACAGAAAGGGACATGCAGCGCGCAGCCCCCCAGCCCGTCACCCAGCCGCAGGAGAGCGAAGGCGAAGGCAGGGAAGATCAGGCGCTGAACAGAGCCCTGCACTGCCACGAGGGGTGGGGGAGTGCCCAGGAGACAAGAGCAGCAGGCTCAGCCAGGCCCCATCTTTGCCTGCCCGGTGCACCCAGCAGTGCCAGTTACTGCCCTCTCTCGCTTCATGCGGCATCATCGTGTCCACTGCCCTTGGGGTCCAGCAGCCGGAGCCAGGCCCCATACACCGGTTCGGCCAGGCTACTCTGAACCCAACCCAGCACAGCGGCCCTGCGGGATGCAGACTGCCCGCCCCTCCTCCCACCCCCACCCCATTACCTTTTTGCCACTTCTATCCCCCTGGGAGCAGCGGGCAGGCTCGAGTAGAACAGTCTAACCACCACACGCCAGGTGCTCTTCCGCTGGAGTAGGCAGATCACACTGGCACTGTAATACACATCTGCTGTTTACTTAACCTTCGACCTGAATGGGGTAGCCAGTGTCCGACTTGCTAAACTGGGCCCGGATAAAGAGGCCTAGGTTGGAGGCTGCACCCTGCTGATGGCGCAGCTCTGCCCGCTCCCATTGGCACCAGGGGGCATTCCTCTCCTCCAGCTGAAAAAAGGGTGCGTCCAGGTGCCAAGGCAATGGCAGAGGACATGGGCCAGCAGGCAGACACGGGCGGGAAAAGCAGAGTCTCTGCCCGACCATGTGCCGCGCTGTTCACAGTGGGGATCCCAGACCTGGCGCTTCCTTCTCTGGGTTAGGAACAGAACCCTGGTCATCCTCCCAGACTTATGAACAACTCCGGGACGGGACCGTGCCAGTCCGATCTGCAGTGTCCCCTGCTGCCCCACAAGGCCCAGCACCGGCTGATGATGCAGACCCCGGGCCTGTTTCGGTAGGTTGAGGGGCACCCCTCACTTTCTTTTCACAGCGCTCTAGCTCTCGGCTAGAACAAGTGGCAGGAAGAGACAGATGCCCGCCCCACCTCTCTGCCCGGTCCGCGAGGGGCACTGCGGATGTGACAGATGGCGGAAGATGGGCTGGAGGTGGCATGCCATCTTGGGAGGCACGCGGGACCCTGAGACGGCCCGTCCTTGCCTGTTCCCTGAGTGGCTGACCTGTGCTGACACTTCCCCAAGCAGGAGCAACCGCCCCGCACGTCACAGGCTGGCACGTGTACCACCAGGTGCACATGCCCACAGAAAGGCCACAGCGCCACTCTCGCCCGCTGGCCACCACAGGGCGTGTCCGGTCAGGCCGGGCTCAGTCTCCGCACCCTGGAGCCTCAGGGCAGGGGTTCACACTTGGGCCGGGCCCTCACCACTTCCTGCATGGCATGATAGCAATCTGCTGAGCTGGACCTGCGGAGTGGATGGATGGCTGAGGTGGTCCAGTCCTGGCCCAATGGCCGTCACTAATGAGCTCAGTCTGAAGGATGCTGGCTGGCGCGTGGACACCAATAAAAGCAGGTAGGAGTTCAAAGAGCAAGTGATCTTTCCTTTTTGAAGTTGGCTGTACACTGGTGGGACGCTACAGCGCTGTGCTTACAGAAACCCACACGAGGATATGCCAACCACGCATCCAAAGGCGGGGCTGCCGCTCAGTCTCCAATTAGACAGTCCAGTGCTGACCAGCACTCACTTTGATGAAACTGGCGCTCTGGAGTGATTAGCACACAACCTGTTCCACCTCGCCTTTCTCTTTGAAGCTGGGGGCAAAAAGCAAATGGACGGAACCCTTGATTTCAAAGCCCAAAGCCCCAGCAAAGGATCTGTCCAACCGGCCCTGAGAGTTTGTCCTGGCCACTCTGAGCTGCCCTTCAGCCACCAGTCTCAGAGGGTCCTGGTCTTGTGAGGGAGATGAGACCCCTGGGGCAGGTTTCACTAGTGGGAAGTGAAACCGTGGGCCAATTAGACACTCAAGGGTGGTGAGGGTAAGCACACCTCTGGAAGAGAGCGATTTCTCCCTACACACCAAAGTCACCTTGAGAAACTTTGGGGATCTTAACACCCCGCTGTGAGAGCCCCGGCCCTGGGAGCGGCCATTAAACCACAGCAGAGTGGACACTGCCCAGTTCTGTGCAGCCTGGGCAGCCCCTTCAGGCATTAACGCCCCTCTTTCCTACCCAGAGTTTGGCCCAGGGCTCTGGCCCTCGTGGTTGGAGAAAGAGAGCCAGAGTCGGGGATAACTACTGCTCAGGGCCTCTGAACTCCACCTACAAGCTGGCCAATCAGTAGGCTTCACAAGTGGAGAAGCAGTCACTCAATCGGAAGAGCTGACCACTGGACACAAGAGAGAAGCACTCACTCTCCTTAACCCGAGGGGTCTGCACCGGGCACGTCGTCTGCTCTCCAGGAGCAGCTGCCTAGAAGCGAGCCAGTGATGCCGACCCACTCCCAGCTGCAGTCCCCACGTGCAGGTGTGTGCATGCCTAAGGCTCCTCTGCCCGCAGGCCTGTCCACAGTGGGGCCAAAGAGCAGGTGCCCGGCCGGTCTGGGGCCCAGGCTCCATGGAGAACACTTCCGCAGGCGGTGCTTGCCCAGCGAGCATTCAAGCCCACCCGCACCCGCACCCCCACCCCGAGACAGACCAGCCACACCTGCTACCTGGACACAGACGTAAATAAATGCAACGCCCTGCGGTGGCTTCTCCTTGCTCACTCTGGGCGACTTTTAATCGTTCACGGTGGACGTTAACGAAGGCAGAGGCGTCCATGGGGTCTAACAATTCTCTGGCTCAGGAGGAGAGAGCATTCCCCGCAATGCACAAATAAAAACGGAACAAAAACGTCAAAGGGAAAAGAAAGGAAAGCAAAACAAAACAAAGAAAATAAAAGGATGTTTGAAAGAAATATAAACCAAAAAAATTTATTGGTGTTGACAAAAATACGTAATACAAAAAACAAACCACCACAACACAACGGAAATGAAAACAGCCCCCCCACGCGCTGCCCCGCGTGTGGTACTGACGGCTGAGTCCCGAGCTGGGCAGCTAGTTCATCAGGACCTCCATCTGCACCAGCCTCGCGTTGGTGTCCCCAGACGTCCGGTAGGGTATCATCCCGGCAAAGGTGATCAGGGCTCGGGCTTGGCTGCGGAGTTGCTGAGAGAAGGGCGGGGCAGGGGAGAAAACAGGTGCCTCGAAGTCAGAGCAGGGCTGACGGTGGCCACCGCGGGCCTCATGCTCTAACCCTTGGTGGCAGGCAGACTCCTGTGGGGCTGACTCTCCACCGCACGTCCTCCCAGCCTGCTGCAGCCATTTAGCCTGGCCTACCAGGCCCCGGTGCCAGCAGACGGCAAAGCCCATCAACCGGCACACGGGTTTTCCAAGCAAGCGGTTCTGGCCCGACATGCTTAGCTAGGCCTGACCCAGTTCTGGGCTTCAAAACTGTCGACTGCACTGACCTCCACCGCTGCCCCCGCTGGCTTGGTTCCAGCTGCATCTGTGGGCTCTGGGCTCCCAACACCAACCACCAGCTACCGCTGTGACCTGGGTAGCCCCACTGCCCTCTTTCCTCGGTGTCTTCCCCTCTGCCTTCCATTCCTTCCACCCCACTTCCTGATCCAAGTGCCTGGCCCTCTTTTCCCAGGCACATGAATTATGGCATGGGTCCAAGAGGGAAAAAGACAGCCCTAGGATTTAAACCCCATGTTTCCAACAAGGGGCGCTGAGTCAGCACCGACTTGATGACACGGCGTGTAGTTTCCAACAACAGAACAAAGACAACCTCCTCTGAGACTCCTAGTGACCACTGACTCAGCAGACAACTGCCCACAATGTCCAAGTCACTTCAGACGACTGCCTGGAGAGGGGCACTGCCCTCCTGAAGCGCAGAGGCTGCGTATGCCACGCGTCTACACGGACCCTCCAGGGCTTTTACGGGAGATTCCGGATCTGCCACTGATCAAGCCTGATAAAGGCGCTCCCTGATGGTCAGAGCTCAGAAAGCAGCTGCCCACTCACAAAGGGCGGGAGCACCCACGGAATCAAGCACAAACGGTGGCCCCCTGTGAGCAGGGGCACCGGGCTCAGCCCGGCCCATTTCCCCTGTGGCCTGAGACCAGCAAGTCCTTTCGGGCTCAACGAGCTGTCTGGTAAGGCCGCAGAGGCCTTGGCCAGGGGGATGGGGGGATGGGGAGCAGATCTTAAGGGTGGCCTCCAGGACACAGGGATCTTACAGAGTCGCGGTCCTCGATGACGTGCTGGGGCCTGGATGCCGAGGTTGGACTTGTTCCCTTCAGTCTCTTAAACTGTGTGAACAAGATGTTCATGGTGGCCAGAAGCACCTCCGAGAGGTTGTGCCTGATCTGCAGAGAAAGACACGCCCGTAAGGAAAGAGAGCCGAGGCCCCAGGGTTAACAACAGGAGGAGGCAGTGCGGGCCACTGCCAGGTGGGCCTGGCCCTACCACGTCCCCAACCTATCACCAGAAAGAGGTGGAGGGCACTCAAAGATCAAGAGTGAGGGCTCGCCCCGGGCAGCGCTAACGCGCCCTCTCTTCTCCAAGGCAGGAGTGAGTCAACAGCCCAGCATGTGGGCTCACACTGGCCAGAGTGAGTGACCAGCATCTGGACTTGCACGTCAACAGGTGAGGGAGCACGTCCCATTCCTCCACAGACCGTCTGACAAGCCGGCCACCTCAGTGGGGTCTCTAGACACAATGACTGAGAACTAGAGGAAGGCAGGAAAGACGTGGACAGTGGCTGGGGGCTTGCAGTGTCCTAGTTACCACCTGGCCGGACCCATGTGCGAAGCTGGCCTTATTGCCGCCTCTGAAATCAAAGGCCTCTGTTTTACAGGTACATTCCAGAACCAGGCAGTGGGCCCGAAGGGCTTGTGGTTCTAGAGCAAGAGTGTCCCTGGGGCCACACCTGGGAATGGCCAGGGGAGACCTGGTCGGTGCCCCATCAGGATACCAGAAGCCCTAGGGGTGGGGGCCTGGGTGTGAGGGTTTGCCAAGCTTTCCTGGTGGTCCAGCATGCACCCAGCTGAGCATGGGGTGAGGCGGTGGAGGTGTGAGGTGCCTCTGCAGAAGGACGGGGTCCTGGGATGGCCCGTTTCCCAGAGCCACTGCGCTGGCGGCTTGACACTCAACAGTTGAGCGCCCAGAGCAAGTGGATCGTGCAAAGATCAAACTAGACCTCCCGTTCCTCCCAAGGACATGCCTGACACGCCAGCCTGCAGGTCAGGACTGAGGACACCACAGGAACCCCAGCCCGGGCTCGGAAGCGAGAGCAGTGTAGAAACCGAGTCTCCAGGGCCGCGGTCACTAGAGCGCTCAGGAAGACAAAGCTCGTGCCAGAAGCGGGGCACAAGGGACCTCGACTCAGCAAGAAGAGCACTCACCTCATCGCTGAAGTTCCGGAAGGCAGCCACCCTCTCCTCCACGCTTTCCTGATGCAGGGGCACCAGCTTCAAGCGATCGATGATCTGTTCAGAACAAACACAAACCCCGCCAAGCCCCTGTGACACAGAGCATCAGATCACCCCATCAACAGTGGCCTCACCAGCCCACACACGGCTTCGGCAATTCCATTCTGAGCCTCGTTTCCCGGCGTTGTTCAAGTTACCTTGAAGACCAGCTTGACTTTTAGATCAAGGGGGCAGGAATTTTACACCAGGATAAGGGGACGCTCCACACAGTAGGCCCCTTAAATTCCAAGGATGTGCTCATCTGTCCTCACGGGCACACTGGTGGCACGCCCTTTGCTTTACATGAGCTGCAGTTGGAGCTCTGCGTCTCGTATTAGGGCACGTATTAGCATGAGCTTCACACACCATCCCGGGAACTTACATCAAAGGCTCTGTCCACGTGACCACTATGATACTCGTCGAAGAACGTGATCAAGTCCAGGAGAAGGTAGAAGGTGGAGCCCACCAGTTTATTGGCGCTGACCCCTTGAGCCCTGTACCTGGAGGACAGAAAGGGGGCGGGGACATGGTCGGAGCTCCAGCACCACCTAAAGGCAGGCTAGAATTCAAAAAGCATCACAGCCTCTCGGCCCTGGGTGAGGGGCTTGGGGGACAGACAGCTCTGCTTGTTTTGAAACAGTGCCGTGTCTCTTGGTGGCCTGCACACGGATCCACTCACACTTGGTAGATCATGGCTCCCAGCCTCCGCCACCACTGTAGCCCCAATTCTCTGGGGACGGTGGGGGTGCCGACGGGCAGAGTCAGCAGCTGTCCTGGGGGTATCTGCAAATGGCGACATCCCATCTGCCAGAGAATGTCACCGGGGAGAGCACCCCTAATCAGTGTTCTCCAGGTCACTTGGCTGCAAGTATCTTCCGAGGGTGCAACCAGGGAGTGAAGTGGAGAGTGTGCTTACTCAGCTGACTCACCGGGGAGCAGGGTACATCTGAGTGGTGCCTCTGGGCCACTCAGAATTCTCCATCCATCCATGCCTTCACCCATCCATCCATGCATACCTTCACCCATCCATCCATCCATCCATCCATACCTTCACCCATCCATCCATGCCTTCATCCATCCATGCATGCATACCTTCATCCATCCATCCATCCATCCATCCATCCATCCATCCATCCATCCATCCATCCATCCATGCCTTCACCCATCCATGCATGCCTTCATCCAGCCATCCATGCCTTCATCCCTCCCTCCCTCCATGCCTTCACCATCCACCCACCTACCCATCCACTCTCCATCCGTAACTTTTTACCACCTGGCCTTTGAAAGGGCTGACAAATGTGTATCTACTGTACGTTTCGGGAACCAGAGGGACTAATCCCTGGAGGAGGGTTGCCTGCTTGATGAATAGACGGTCAGTGAAAAAGACAAAGACCCCCATGAGCCGCACAATAACCAGAGAGGAGCACACAGGACTGGGCGGTTGTTTCCTTCCGTTGCCCACAGAGCTGCGCTCAGTGGGGAAAGCTCAGCAATACTCAACAACAACGTGGTGAGAGAGGGGGAGAACATGGGGAAGATGTGTTATTTACTGCTACAGCTCGGGTGCTGCCCCAGAGTGTCTGATAGCGGTGCCCTCTTGTGTGAAGCGCAGGTTTCAGAGCCTGCTCTTCGGAGCAGCCCTCAGGATAAAATGATTGACGTTTCATAGAACCCTCAGAGGCTGGGAGGAGGGTCTGGGGCCCAGTGAAGCGGGAAGGATGTAGAGAACAGACAGAGAGGTGGGAGTGAGCACCTGGGCCAACACTCGCATTTTCTAGAGGAAGTCCAGAGGGAAGGCTTGTGGCTTGTGCCCACCGAGTCACACAGCCGGGTCACTTCTGAAAATCCAGCCAACAGACTGGGGTCAGCGAGGACCCACGAGGTGGCATAAGCACTCTGTTGTTTGTTCTTATCAAGGTCATCATTTTGAGATGCTCCTAAAATCGTGGTTCATTCCACAGCCCTTCTGGAAACACCCACCCCCCAGCCTAACGCAGTCACATCAGTGTGAAACCACAGGGAGCGCCCGGCTCAGTCTGGAGCGGCCCCTGGCCCTCGGGGTCCCACAGGGCCAGCCCCTGGCCTCACCGTTCAGCGATGGCGAGTGCCATGTTCTTCAGCCTCTCTTTGTTGGACTGGGGGGCGCTGATCTGGGGGACAACAGGACTGAGCAACTTGTTCATCAGCTCCAGCACTTTGTCAGGATTCTGTTCAAGAAATCAATGGGGGGGGAACCATGTAAATATGTCAACATGAGGAGGAATGTTCTGGGGTGATGGATGGGGATGTTCTAGAGCTTAACCTAGGTAGTGTTTCCAGACAAAATTCATCCAGCTGTATCCTTAAAAACTGCACACTGTTCTGTAAGCTAATTATACCCCAATCAAAATGCTAAGCAATTTTAGACAAGTTTTTAGTTAAAAAAAAAAAACTAAACACAAAACCCCATAAACTATACCCCATCTTTGCTCATTCCCACTTGATGGAAGGAATGAAATGTTCCAGGCTGCACAATCTTGATCAGCCATCCTGTGGTCCACGGAGAGACACCACCACTGGCTTCCTCAGCTCAGCGTGATGCACACTGATCCAGCTGCCGCCCAAGACCAGTTCAGTCCTGCAGGGTAGCCTTCCACACACTGCTCTGGCCAGAAAGGCCTCCTGGGCACCAGTGAGAACTCACCAGACCTTGAGGTTGGCAGCTCAGTGCAGAGCCCACTATGCCACCAGGGTTCCTATGGGCATAACCAAGGCTACCAATTGGGAATTCCACCCTGAGTGGCCTGTTAACCATCTGAGCACTGGGAGAAAATGCCCCCCAAACTCGAAGCCAACCTCACTGCCACTGAGCAACTCTAGCACCGAGCGGCCCTGAAGGGCAGGTGGAGCTGCCCTTGGGGGCTGAAGGTGCATGGTGATGAAAGCAGACAGCTGCATCTTCCTCTCACAGTTTAGCCAGTGGGTTCAAACCACTGACCTTGCCCCTTGGTACACCCTTGCCAAGTATTGGTGTATTTAATACCAAAGGGCAGGTGCGTTCAGTGCAGGAGGAAAAAGGCCCGCCTTACCTTGGCAAGGTCATACAGCTTTGCTGCTTCTTCAAACAGGCCTTTATTTTCTGCCACGGAAGCAACTTTGTTGATAATAGGCTTTGTGTCACTGGTAAACTTATCTATGACTCCAGGCTGGCAGGACACAGGGGAGGGGGAGGAAGAGAGAGAGAAGGGAGGGCGGGGCTCAGAGCTGCTGTTTTCAGCCCAGAGATGCAACTGGATGCTGAAAGACCCTCCAGCTGAAAGCACTTGCCCTGAGGGTGCAGACATTTCCTATGGGATTCGACTACTGTCCTACAGGCATTAAAGACAATCCCCACACCTCCAACTGCGGCCAGACGGTAGGAGAGTTCACATCGGCCTTGGGAAGGAGAGTCAAGGGCAGAGCACGTGCCTGCCACCTCGGAGGGCCACGCGGCTTCTCAAGCAGGCAGGGCTGGATGGACTGCGCTGACCTCATCCCACCGCACAGGAGGGAGGCAGCCGAGAGGAGCCGGGAGGTGGGCGCTGGGGCCAAATTCCAGCGCCACAGGAACTTGTTTGTTTCCTCCACAGGAAAACCACGCTCCCACCTTGTTGGGTCGCTGTGGGAGGCGATTAGGAATCCCCGGGAAGAGCCCATCACAGGGCCTGCCAGGCCGGAGCCTGTGGGCAGCATCACGCCCCCTCGCTGGGGACAGAGAAGAAGCGGACAGCGTCCCCCAGAGGGACGAGTGCCTTTCCCGAGGCCACAGGAGAACGCCTCCGGCGGGGCTGGGCACCACGGGCCTCAGGGCACAGCGGCACTTCTGGTGGTGGTGTACAGTTCTGGGCCCTCAGAAGCGAACTTTTCCACCTGGGGAGGGGTGCAGCACCCACTCCCCTTGCCCCGGGTATTTTCTGAGCTGACCATGGCAGAAACACAGCCCCTTGGCTCAGAGAACAAGAGGTGTGTGAACAGGTGAGTGTTCTGAGCGTAGTGTTTCATAAAGCATGGAAGCATCTGTGTAATCAAGGCTACCACCTGGGGCCTGTCATCGTCACTCCGGGTCTCTGGACAGGTGCAGCCCAGGGGCAGACACACGTGTCTCAAGGGAGCGCAGCACCCACCTTTCTACTCCCATCATGCTCCAGCTTCCCCAGAATCATATCGAACTGCAGAGACAGAGAGAGGTCACTCCATTAGCCGGGCAAGCAGCAGGAATGGGGCAGGTGGGGGATGTCTTACACAGAGGAGAGAACAGTAGCATGTGGTTTGTTAGAAACTGAAGCAGACTTGGAATCACCTGGCCATACGCCCTGCCCACATTGAAACCCAGGGGCAGGACAACAGACAACGGGCGGACGGACGGACACCAACGTACCTCGCGACTCTCTATCACCAGTTCGCTCACACAGCGCAAAAACATGCTTTCCCCCTGGCCGTCTTTCTCGTCCCTGTGAGGGCAGGGGCACTCGGTTTCTGACAGTCCTCTGCAGACGGCAGACACCAAGCCGAGCGGAGGCAGTGGCGAGCAGTTTACCTGAGGAAGTAGAAGTACTGGAGGGCTTCCCGCGGGTCCGTGGACTCAAACTTGCGCGTGTAGAGCATGAGCATCCGCACCAAGTTGAGCCGCCGCATGCAAGGAGGGTCTCCGGGCTCGTGGCTGACTGCACCAGGGAAGGAGGCGGGGGACAGGAACAGGTCACAACTACAATGCCCCTTTGACCCTCACAGCCCAGGAACCACCGACACGGAGTTGGAAGACCACCGGCAGTGTGGACGCCTGCAGCACAGCTCACCTCTCACACCCCGCCCTCAATGTCCTCCTGTGTACAGAGTGCCCGAAATCTCTCACTGGAAGATGGGGACCACGTGCTGTGGTAATCTTACTGCTCTTACCAGAAACCTTGCCTCACCCACTCTGTCTGGACCTCCCAGAGACGGCTGGGAGGCACGGAGGCCAATGTCTTAATGGAAACATGACCCAGGCCCCAGATAGCTGCTCATGTCTGTTCTCCAGGCAGCTAGACCGCTGACAACACACGCACTTGGTTCAACAGCACCACACACACACACACTTGACGTAGCACTTTGTATCACGAACAGGCCAGGGAATGTTAGTCAGGGCAAGAGCCAGAGCACTAACACTAATCATCCCAGCATCCAACGGCCTACGTGCTTGAAGACACATGCTGCTGTGTGTCCTGAGCCCTGTCGGCTGCCCAGTGGGTGAGGTGTGGGCCCTCCTGCCAGCCCGCCCCAGCACTCACGGAGCTGCGCGCTCTGCCCTGAGGACTTCAGGAGCAGCTTCAGCTCAAGGAGCACCAGGGCCACGTGGACAGCGTGGCAGCGCAGCCGCTCCATGCGGAAGAGGAAGGCGATGGCGGCTTCGAACTGGGCGGTCAGGAAGAGGACTTGGAAGTACAGGAAGGGCTGCTGGTTCACGGTGAAGTGGGACTCTCCTGGAAGAAGGGACGACGGAAGTGGCCGGCCTCAGCCTAAAGGGCCTGCTGGGGGCGGTGCCAGCACCAGCACAGGCCCCTGGTTACGGGGCACCACCACCCTAAGTGTGACCAGGCACGGTGGCCTCCTCCCAACACCACTGGCAAGTGGGGCGAATGCTGTGGGGCCCAAACTGCCCCATGTGAGAGAGAGAAGCAGACCCCGAGCTGGCTGTGAAGGAGAAAAGGGGCGATTTCTAAGGCGCTACGGCCCACCCACATTCACAGCCGTCTGAACTCAACGACTGCTGACGGCGAGTTGGAATCTTGGATTCTTTTCTCCCAAGATCTTGGAAGCAACGAGGGGGCCCACCTACACGCAGGGCAGGAGAACAGCTGGGGGGTCTTCTCCTCGTCTCACATGAGCACAGCTCGGAGAATGGGGGACGCAGTGTGGGACCCTCCTTCTGAGGCACACACAGTTCTTACGGCCATGCGGCCTTTCCTCTGAGAATGGTCTCTGCTATGGTCTTAAGGGTCACGGGGCTCTGAGGGAGAGACAGAGTTCAAGAGGAAGGCTATTCCCGGGGACATCTGTGTGGTCACCTCTGGGGACTCTGTCCAGGGGGTCTTACCATAGTCCTCCAGCAACTGCTTCTGGAGCTGTGAGAGGCTGAGTCTGTCTTGCGGGGCGCTGGTGCCGTCATCATCAAAGCACACTTGGTTCAACTAAACCCCAGAGAGAGACACGCATTGGCCCAGGCCTTCCAGCAGCCGGGCACAGTGCCCCCGAGAGCCGAGGGTGCGCGCCGCTGTGCTGACTGGCTGGGATGACATAACCAAAACGGGGCCAGGAAACGGGAGACTCGCTGGCGGCCAGCACAGGGCGCAGAGCACACACAGGGGCAGAGGGGAGCGGGGCCTGCCTTCAGCCACAGGTAGTCCTCAGTCTTGTCCGCCACTTCACTCTGGTTGTCGGCGACGTCGCATCTGCCGATGATGCAGTACACGGCCCGCTTGTAGGGGTCCGTGTTGTTCCGGAGAGCCCGGCGGTAGTGCAGTCGCAGCTTGTTCTCAGTAGCTGGGGACAATCTAAGGACACAGGGACAGGCCACATCACAGACAGCCCTGCTCCCGAGAGATCCGTGAGGACATCGGAAAGCACACAGCCTCCCTTCATCCAGGGGGACAGGGCTGTCTTTGCCCGTGCCCCTCAATGCCAGCACAGCCTGAGAGGGGCCCTTCTCTAGCCCCTAGGGCTGCTCCGCCAAGCAGGGGCAGGTCGGAGGCAAGAATGAACAGCAGCCGTCCAGCACGGACTGCAGGGCTCCCTCTGGAAACTGCACCCCACTCCGGATCCAGACAAATGACTGCCCCTCGGTCTTGGGAAAGCCCAAGGCATGAAAGCACCCCCAGGTTGTTGCAGGTATGACCAGAGAAGCTACCGCCACTCCTCCCATACCCAGATTGAACTGGGCTGAGAGGTGAACTGAAGTCCAAGGGCAGTAACAGAACCCAGAGCAAGAGCTCCTGAAAGGCAAGCGGGCAGACGAGAAGCACTTCTGAACATCCACATCAGAACTTCTAACTCCAGCGGTGGGGCCAGGATGAGCAGGACGGCACAGAGGGGCCGCAGTCTCTTGAGCAGAATGCCATGACACAGGGAGCCCACTCTGTAAGGCGTCCTTGAGGGTGGGCGAGGTCCTGCATGGTGCTCCGGCACAGCCTGAGCTCGGCTCTGCCAAGGAGAATCCCAGGCCTCTGCGTGGGGCGGGGCTCTCTGTGAGGGCGCCTATGCCAGTTTCAACAGTGCTCCTCACTTTCTAACAGACCCTTGCCCCCGGGCTGGCGACTATTGGGCGCCCGGCGCAGCGGTCAACAAACAGTATGCCAAGGAGCGCCAGCCGGCATGGTACCTTCTGTCCTTGCTGCTCGTGTACTCCTGGAACCAGGTCTTGAACTCCCCCAGCTGGTGCTGGGCTCCATTCACCACCTGGGAAGCGGCGAGCAGGTCTCCGCAACGCATGCAGTAGTAGATCAACGCCCACACGGGGTGGCCTTCCACCTCTCCATCCTAAGAGCAAAGAGGCCCGGAACCAAGTAAGCCAAAGGCTGTGCTGCTCTCTTGGGTGCCCGGCGCCCCAGCAAAGTCCTCTTCTTCTGTGACGGCAGGGAACTCTGAGAAGGCCCGCTGCCCTTTCATAGCCCCGGCCAGGCCCATCTCACAGACGAGGACAGCAAGGCCCAGGGAGGTGCAGGCGCGGGGCCACGGTCCTCTGGCCAGTGGTAGTTGGCCTTCATGGGGTCCCTTTAACACCCTGCACTGCCTGGTCCCCTTCCTGATTCAAACCCAGCCCGTGGCCCCTCCTCAGGACCCCAGTGGCCTGCAGAATCAGGCAATGGGTTCTTCTGCGACCACAGCCCCTGCCACCCCCACCAAGCAGCAGCGACAGACACTCCCCACCAGAAAGGGGCTACCAGTCCACACAAGGTTATAAAATGTTAACGTGGGTGGTTAGCTACGAAGTGGATACGAGAACTTGCATCCCTGTACTTACTCTTCCTTCAGACAATCACTGAGCAGCTTTGTCACAGACCCTGGGGCCAGAAGGCAGTTCTGGGTCCACTCTCCCAAGGACTGCAACTGCCCCTCCACTCTTCCCCCACCTCCTTTCTGGGACCCTTTGCCCTGCTCCACCACAAAGAACTCTTCCTCAAACCCAGCGCAGATCAAGTTCATTTCTCCACTGAAGTCCACAGTGCTCAGCCTGGCCCTCAGGGCTGTCACCAGGCAGACCACCCTCCTGAAGCTCACCTTCTCCACACGCTCTTCCTGCCCCCAGGACACCCTTTTCCAAGACCCCGGGCTGGAAAGCTCTCACAGCAAGCATGAAGCCAGCCAGCCCCCGCTGCATCCTCCACCCTCGGCACCAAGCTCCAGGCTAGCACTTCCACCCTGGGCTAATGGGCTGTAGGAAAATGCCTACAGATGCCTGCACATGAGGGGAGGGGCTGCATCCCAGGACTGGGCCTAACTCCTCTCCCAGCTTCCGGGCAATGATCTCAGGACTGACTGATCCCAGACCCTGCCTCTCACAGCCACCTCCGAGCTCTTCAGCATCTGCTGCTGGCTCTGCCGGATCCTTTCCTGAGCCCAGAGCCTGGCTGAGCCATCACCACAACTTGCTGGGGCTCCTGCATGCCCAGCATCTTCCCTCCACCTTTCTCGTTCCACACCTCCAGGCAAAAGCACTGCCCTGAGAGGCACGGAGCGTACAGAGAAAGCCGGCCGTACCTGAAGTCCAGGCAAGGGTGTTGGAAGTTTAAGGTTCAGGAAACTTCTAACCAACTGGTAAGTTCCGGGCACCCCTCCCAGCTGAGCCTGGTGCAAATTTCCAAAGACAGTCGCCAGGGTATAGTTCTTGTAGCTGGAGAAATGCAAAGGGAAAAAGAGGGTGGTGGAAGGCACACGTCACGCACATCTGCATCCAGACCCGAGGCTGGGATGTGCGTCCACAGGGTCTGGACTTGCTGGGGGAGCAGCGCGAGCGAAATCAAGTGCCACATTCTCCCTTCAGTGCACAGCGGGTCACTGGCACAGCCTCTTCACTGCAGACTCACTGGGGAGCATGCACTGAGGGAGGGTGCAGAACAGCACCCACGCAAAGTCCAGAGAAGAATGCAGTCAACAACCCAAACTCCTTACCCAGTCACCAATTGTTCACACTCAGATGCATGTTATCTCTCTCCTACACACAAAGCCATTCAAAACACCAACAGGACCCAGGGCTCCCTCACACATCAGTGTCTCCTAGGAACTAGGAGAGAGAATCTGCCACTTACTCAACACCAGTACGACACCAGGAAATGAAAGAGCAGCCTACTGCTAAACCCTGACCTGTGTGCGAGTCTCCCCACCTGGCCTGGCCTTATCACTGTTGGTGGCTGTCTTCAGCTCCGTCGTGGTGTGAGTCCACTTGGGCTGTTCCTTCCCATGGAAACCCACGCGCCAGCGGCAGGGAAGGCCAGTCTGCTGTGGCCGTGGTTGCCATTTAAGACTGGACCATCTGATGAAGAGGTGTGATCCACCACATTTCTCTGGCAAGTTAAGACCTTCTCCCTTTACTCACCCGGCTGGGGGAATACACTTGGGAGATTGTGGGAATGAATATTCTGCTCACCAACTATCTATCACAGTATTTCTTGTTCCTTGAGGATTCTGGCTGAACCAATAACCACAGTAGTAGTTGTAAAATGATGGTTTTCTACCATCCCCTCTTCATTTACTAGCTGACATTCTTCTTAAAATCTGCTCATGTTTGAAAGTGCGTCCATACTAAGATTAAGTGATCCTACTGTACAGATCTTGATGTGATTGAACTATTGAATGGTATGCTATGTGAAGTGTGTGGCAATGAAAGTGCTGAAAATGAGTGAGTGAATGAATGAATGGTCCAGGCTGTAGATACCCAAATTTAAAGTTAATATAATAAAGAACTTCTACGTCAGGAGCACTGAGGGTGCAGTGGCTAAGCTCCGGGCTGCTTCCATGGGAGAGATGTGGCCGTCAACTTCTGCAGTAACCGACAGCCTTGGAAACCCTATGGAGCAGTTCTGCTCTGCCCTCCAGGGCCAATGTCACACCCATTGGAAGTAACTTGATGGTCACAGTTTTGGGGGGGCATCTTCCAAAACTTCTTTCATAAGCATGTATTCTCAGTGTAACTTAACAATTGTGACGAGTTTCCTGGAGAAATATGA
The DNA here is from genome assembly GCF_000313985.2 of Echinops telfairi. Lineage (NCBI taxonomy): Eukaryota > Metazoa > Chordata > Mammalia > Afrosoricida > Tenrecidae > Echinops > Echinops telfairi. The sequence goes on along the minus strand of NW_022106189.1, from coordinate 19,875,922 downwards.
AAGTTGTAGAAGATTTCATTTAACCTGGAGCCTCAATCAACGCTCATGGAAATCACAGGTCAAGAGAGAAACCCAACATCGTAAGACCCTGGTGCAAGAGACCTCTCTGTGTTAAAGGCACAGACACTGCTTTGAAGACTTAGTGCGCCTGACCCAACCCACGGTGTGTCGGATCACCGCCGACGCATGAGAGCTGGGCGACGGGCAGGGAAGGCTGTCCAGAACCAGGCAGTTTCCCTCTGTGGAGGCTCTGGGTCAGAACCGGCCTCGCAGGCCCCCCAACAACAGGCGTGCCAACGCTAGAGGCATTTAAAAGCCAAGGTTCGGCAAGAGCCTGGAGGAGGAGGCCTGCAGCAGCCAAACAGACGGGCAGTGTGGTTTTCTCATTTGTATCAAGAAGCCCAGAGGCTGGCAAGGGCCCACGTGGGAGAAGCCTACATTCTGTCAGAGCTAAGACATACAAGGGCCTCCACAAAGCTCATGGAAAAGTTCCGCTGTCTTCGAATCCCATTTTCCCATGAGCTTTCCGAAGCTTCTTGTGTGTATCCCAATTCAAATCATAGAAGATGGCGGGGACCGGACAGACCAAGGCTGTGCATTTTCCCAGCAATTCCACACTTGAAGATTCGTCTGGGACGGTGTCTACATTGCCATCTGCTGTATTACTGACCTAGCATCAGTTACAGCGGCGTACAGCAGACTCTAATCACTCTGGAGCACCTCCTTTGCCAAAAGGTGGCAATAAAGATAAGGCCAAAACAACCGTGGAGAAGAAACTCTTGAATGTTGTTAGAGAATTCAGAGACGTGGTGTCCTCTGACAAACGCTACATGACGAACGGGCTCGCTGACCAGCAAGGCAAAACCCAGCAGCGAGCGCCAGTGTTAAGCGTGAGGGCCATGGAGGGGAAAAGCTGTCATAAGCAGATCCACAGGTAAACCCAATGAAAAAAATCCTCGAGATCTGTAAACATTAGGTTCTCTATAGCTAAAAATCATTACAGCCAAATCTTATACTACAAAAATTTACCCAGAACCTGATAAAATCTTTATAAACCCTTTGTGCTGATATTAAATTAGGGGACTTAAAAAAAAAACCCCATCTGGAGCTCCAGGTTTTTCCTAACAGGAGAGCAGAGGCTAGTGAATTGAACACATCTCAGGTAGCAGTCTACTGTCTAATTAACACTGTATTTGGTATAAGAACCTATTCTTTGCAGTACAAAGTCTGAATTACCTCAGTTACACACGGGAAACCGTTCCTAGGACTTCCTACTGAAGCGCTATTTCGTTGACAAGGGGAGACCATGCCACAAGCTGCTGGCAGCTGCAGAGGCTCAGTGGCACATGGCTGCAGTTTAGCGAGTGTTCTCAACTGGCCTTTGTCTCTGCAGCCAGGGAGAGGCCCGGCCTCCGGCCTCTGAAATAAAGAAGCCAATTCAGAACTCGACGCTGTGTCCACAGGTAGGAATGAGAGGCCTGGGCTCTGCTAATGAAAGGGACAATAGCCACGGCACAGCCTCAAGACCTTAGGTGACTGAGATAGTTTATTGTGCCAGGCTGGCTGATAAACACAAGTGGGATTAACTGAAGGGCAGAGAGATAAATGGCTTGGTGAGCCTTGCCTTTCTTGTCTCTCACTCTGTGATCATCGGACCAGTGTGCGGCTGCCTTGCTTGTTCTGTGCCTCAATTTAAAGGCTACACTGCCTGTGGGATGCCTAGCCTGTGGACTGTGTCGCTGTAAGTTGAGGTCCCTTTAAGACATCTCTGGAGCTGGGGACGGCGGTTGGTAACCTGCCTTGTGATTGGCTGCTGTGCTGACATAGCCTAGCTCTCTCTATAAATAGAGGAAGATCTGGGAGCAGACTAGACTTGAAGGACTGCTAGTCTCCCAACTTTCTCTCACGTACGTGAGTTGCACTGAGCCATTTGTAGTGCTTTATAATTTAACTGTTTATTTCTTGTATTATATATTTATCTGTATATTATTTAACAGTTCATTTCTCATTATATATCTAATTATCTTTATAAATAAATATATTAAATTATCAGCAATTTGGTTTTATCTCTCTAGAGAACCCTGTCTAACACAGTGACCAACTCTGATTAGTAAGGAGGTGACAAGGAAGCCCAGGCACAAATCCCAGGCCTCAACAGCCGGAAGGATGGGACTCCAGTGCCAGAGGAGCACCAGGAAGACAAGAAAGGCTAGTGGCCTGCGGAGCGTGAGGGGGGAGTCACTGCTGCACAGAGAAAAGGAAAGGGCCAAGGGTGTAATGGCTGAGCCCCCTTGGGACACAGCACCGGGTGCGAGAGTCAGATAGCTGGGTCTGTGTTGAAGGGCTGTGAGCGGCGAAGTCATGAAACAGCTCGCTCCCCCTTGACCTCTTCCTGGGGTTTCACGCCCCCGCAGGAGGTAAGGTGGTCCTGAGATCAAGGACTGTGCCTCTCAAGCCACACGCAACCTTGGGTGTTGTTAAAACCAACCCTGCTCCGCTTCTGCTGCCTTACCTCTGCTCCAGGTAGGCCAGGGCCTGCCTGACAAACTCCATGCGCACCTCCACGTTGTTGCGGCTCTTCACCGCATCTGTTGCCGGGACCAGCAGCACGTCTGTCATTTGTTTGACCATGGCCCACATGTCCGAGATGCTCTGCGGATAAATGACACCGCACATCACAAGGAGAAGTGGTCTTCCTGGCGGCAGCAGGAGGGGCGAGCGGCAGGCCTTCCGTTGGAGACGCCCTCTGCCCTGCCGGGTGCTGGCGCTCCATTCGCCAATGAGTTGCCCCTCACCCCGCTCCCAGTCAGTCTCTCAGATCAATTACTATGCCAGGTCTGACAGAACCGCCCACATCATTAAGACCACATAAAGCAGCAAGAACACAGAATCCCAGTGGATTGCCCCTTAAGAGAGTGAACACATTTCTAATCTAGGAGTTGTAACTCAACCGCATTTCAGTTCTTACAAGGTCATTTGAGTTTCTTAAGGCTTAAAATAAGAGTGCAGCCAACATAATAGAGGTTTTGTCCCCCCAGGCCTCTCCAGGGGCCCCTGATCTCACCCCATTTGGTGAGTGTCACAGCTCCCTAGTTTGCCTTCCCATTCACTCCCTTCAAAAGCTGTCTCCGGAGAGAGAGAGAAAGAAGCGGGCGCCCCCTCCTTTGCTGCCCCCACACAGCTGGGACGCCTGTGTCCCAGGGCCCCTCCTCAGTCCTGCTCCCTGGAGTTCAGAAGCCTTGAACGGCAGCAACGATGGCAGAAGAGCAGGCTTCTACTTTCCCCCAGAGGGACAGAGAAGATGATGTGCTTCTTGTCTCTCTCAAAGAGTAAAGTGATAGGATAGCCATCACATGGGATTCTTTCTAGATGTAGCGAGGTTGTCCTTCTTCGGACTCATTTCTGTTGCCTGACATCTCACTACAGGAAAGAGGGAGGGACTGAAGGAGGGGCGTTATTTGAAGGACTTGAAAAAAGCCAAATCCAGGTACGGGTACTTGGCCACAATGGCTGTCACCATTCCTCTTTCCTCTGAGCTGCTCGCCCACCCACGCTGTTTCTGCATTCGCTCCCCTTACCCGGCGCCATCAAGTACATGCTGACTCACTGGCCAATGGAGTTGAGGAAGGAGAAAAATGCCGAAGGCCCGGAAGGCACATGGAGGCTGCGGGAAGCATCCCCTTTACGTCCCAGCTCATGGCAAAGGTCCCTCCAGTCAGCGGCCTCTAAGAAGGGGACTGACTGCAAGAGGCAAGAGCTCAAAGCAAGGACAACCCGAGGAGAACTATTGTGACCTTTTATCGATTCTGGACCGCTCAAAATCATTAAAGTTTCAGAAATTTAAAATTACAAAAGGTACTTTTTTTTTTTAATGTACCTCCGAAGAACAGCTAACATTTTATTCTGAGAAATAGAGTATCTGCTTAATCATTACAGCACGCCAGCAAGTCGCCCATCCCATCTGCACATGGCCTCGCTCCGGGCTGAGTTAGTCCAGGACACGTTACCTTGTCATCCGGCCCCACGGCGGCAGCACAGAGGTCCACAAGGTCAGGCTGCAAGTGCCCATTCACAATCTTCTCATTATAGATATAAATCTGAAATGACGGAAATAAGAGTGCAATTTCCACGATCACTTTCTCTTTGTAAAACGTCCTGAGGCCATTCTGAAGCCAGCTTTAGCCCAATGGCCGGCAGAGAGCCAACTGCCACCCTGGCTGCGCCCAATACTTGAAGACCAGGTTCTGAAGAAGCTACAGGTGGGTCTGCAACACCTCTGCCCAGCAGACGCCAGTTCCAGTGAACGAGAACCAAAGGGGAAGACCTTGGAAACGGAAGGGCTCCCACGGAGGGTCCCCAACAACCCAGGCCGGTCTGGGAATCTTTCTGCTCGAGAGCTGAGCAGCCCCAGGGCCGGACTCAAGGGGTGGGAGGGATCAAGGGCTGTAGCCCTCCCTGCCAACTGCAGTGTCCACTTCTCCTGGGCAGAAGCCTTGCTCTCTAGAAACATTTTCTCAGGAGAAAGGAACTGAGGGGTATTTAATGTATGGGAAAACCACTGTTCCTTTGGATTGGATGTTAAAGGAGTGAACGTGATGATGGCGGTAAGAATGACTACCTGGGAATTTTGTGGACGAGTCCACTTGGTACTGGAAGTCTTTGTTCCAACGGAAGAAGGCAGTGATGTCAGTCAGACAGGTCCTACCCCAAGCTTCCTTGATTTTTAAGTGGGTGAAGAGAGATGGGAGAGCGCCACTGAACTTTAGGGCTGTGCTGGAGATGAGCTGAAATGCTTGTGAAACTCTAAGGTGAGGCTTATCTACTCGGCAAACCCCACAAGCTCGCAGTGCGAGCCTTTCCTCTGCCGGGCCCTGTGCTTACTGCAAGACATAAAGGTTCACTCTCACAGGGGAAGCGTAGCCGTGCAGATGAATGCACAATATCACAGTCCCATGTGCTGTAAAGTGCTAGCTCTACGAAGCTTTAGCCTCTACAGATGTATAAGCTGCCTAACTTCTCCCCTAAGAAGTTTATCACTTCCTTAGGCCTGAAATCAGGTGTCACAGAGGCACTAAAGGGAGCCAGGTGAAATGTGAAGGGTGCCAATGTGGAGGAGTAAGGAGAGCGCTAAGAACCGGGGCAGAAGGCGCTAAAGAAAGGCCTGGTGGTGGCCTGTGAAAGAATCTCACGGCAGACTTGTCTGTGGGGAAGCCTCTGCTGCCCCGTGTTTGGAGAAGCGCCGGGAGTCTAAGGATAGGGCGTGAAACACGTGGGAGAAGGCAGCAGCTCAACAGTGAAAGGGGCCGGCAACTCGCCGTACTTCCTGCACACCTTCAGAGCCACGCCTGGTTCTGCTTCCAGAGAGCCGCTCACCGCTCAGCAGAGACAAAGGGCCTTGAGTGGCTCCAACATGGCCCCAACCCCTTTCTTCAAAGGATCAAAGGTGTAGGCTGCCGCTGAGCAGATGTCCCTTGGCCCGTGAAGTGGGATGAACTCAAGGAGAGGGAGCTCACCACTTCCGTTCTAGAGACAAAATGTTCCCCTCCGGATTCTTGAAGGGGACCCAGGAGGGAGTGGGTGTTACCATAAATGCACAGCTGGCCAGTTCCCGTTCCAGGGACACTCTGTGTTCGGGGCAGTATGCTCAGGCACAAAGAACCTGCTCACACCAAAACTTTCTTCAGGATAACAATGGCATTAAACATCACCGCGAGCACTGGCTACCAAGGCAGAACAGCACTTGGAACGTAAAGATTTCTAATGCAACACTGGCAGCCTACCACACCATTTCACGAACAGAGAACTCCACTTGCCCAGCTGTTCATGTACACAGGGTCACTACCAAATGCAACCCGGACACCTTGCTCAGCTGACAGCCCGGATCTCCGCTTCCCCCGTCAAAGGCGGCAGTCACTGCCCTCCCCAACAGCTCCCCAGTGGAGGGGAACTCTTAAGCAGTCTCTGGGCTGGATTTTCACATGAAGTCTTTGTTCCCTTTACTCATCCCTCCCTCGCCACCCCCACCCCCAAAAGGGCTCAGGAAGGTCTTTCTAGATGAAACCTTCCAGGAGGACAAGCTCACCTGCCGGGCGTAGGCCATCTCGATGCTGTCCAGAGAGCTTCGCCCGGGGGCGCCCAGGTCACTGATGTAACTCGGCTGCAGGAGAGACACATTAACAGGAGTATTAGGCTGTGCTTTGTAGTCAGATTTCCTCAGAATTGCATAAAACGCAGCTCCCTCCCACAACACAGAAGGGAGCAGGCACGGGACTCAATCTGATCCAAAGTGCTTGGCGGCTGCATTAGCCCCAGTGGAGCCCCAGTGACTGCTCTGGGACGGCCACTTCTTTCCAACGGAACCAACCTGGCGGCACACAACACGCAGGGGCAAATGAAAAGGGATTCATTCTACCCAGGTTCCCGTGCACGCATGCACCGTGGCTGGAACACAAGGCGTGTTTCATCCTGTTCTGGTGAGCAGTGGGGGGCTGCGGGCAGGTTCCCTCAGGCACACCCTTGTCTTAGTCTCGCTGGGGGGTCTTCACAAAAGGACTCGTCTGGGGGCATCTGCTGGGCCAGATACACTCAAGGCAGAGAGGTCAGCCCAGGTTATGGGGACTTTTTCAGTATCCCAAAGAGAGAACGGCTCAAGCTACGACCTTGTCAACTGCCTCAAATGCACGTGGACGCTGGACACCGAATAAGGAAGGTGTGTTTGAATCACGGTGCTGGCAAAGAATATTGAAAGTACCATGGACTGCCAAAGGAGCAAACAGATCTGTCTTGGAAGAAGTACAGCCAGAATACTCCTTAGAGGCAAGGATGGCAAGCCTTGGTCTCACATACTTTGGACATGCTATGGGGAGACACCAGTCCCTGGAAAAGGACACCGTGCTTGGTAAGGTGTGTGAAAGAGGGAGACGCTCAAGGAGATGGGCTGTCACCGTGGCTGCAACAACGGCTCCAACCCAGCACTTGTGAGGAGGGGCAGCCCAGCAGTGCTCCATGCCGCTGCACATGGGCTCGTCCTGGTCCCACTGAGTGGACGGCACCTAACAGCAACAAGAGGCCGTCTCGAGAGATTACAGTAACGAACGCAGGACCGCGCTAGCGCGTGTCATGAAGAAGTCGTAAGAACATGGAGAACTGCACTGTGAGGAAAGGCCAGGACAGGTTGTGCACAGCAAGGCAGCTGCTCGTGCTAAGCGGGAAGCAGAGGAGCTGGGCTAGAGAACTTTGTAGGGACCCTACTCCATCCACCCTACAGCCCTGATCTTGCCCCTTCAGACTGCTTTTTCGTTCCCCAAACCCCAAGAACAGTGCAGAGGAACACGACTCAAGTCCCCAGGATGGTCAAGCTGCCACTTGAAAGGGCGTCGATTGAAGGGCGCAGAATTCTTCAGGGAAGGCTTAGGGCGGAGGGAACATCACTTTCAGAAGTGCATAGACCTAAGGGAGGGCAGGCCATGAAACAAGAGCTGTACACTTTGGTGCCTTTGTTTAACAAAGGTTTCCGTGATTTTGCATCCATACTTTTCTTAATTTACCCTAGCACTTACTCAGCACTTACTATATACCAAGCACTGTCCTATTTTCCATCACCTAACCGCCCTGGGAAACAGGCATCTGTTGCCCTCTAGGCAATTCTGACTCAGTCACCCCAAAGGGCAGAGTAAGACTGCTCCGTAGGGCTTCCTAGATCTGCCCATGGGAAGCCCAGCTGTAGGAGCGGGTTCTGTGCTAGGCTGTAACCTTGGAAACCCACAGGACAGTTCTACTATGTGCTAATAGGACCCGATGAGTCGGAATTAACTCGATGACAGTAAACTTGGAGTCCTGGAATCGTTCCAGAGGGGGGCCCTGGTGGCACAGAGGATAAAGTGCTTGCCTGCGAACTAAAAGGCCACGTGGTCAGAACCCACCAGCTGCTCCCCAGGGAAAGGATGTGGCAGCCTGCCTCGGCACAGACGTTATACCCTAGGAAACCCTGCAGGGCGGGGTCTGACCTGCCCGCCAGGGCTGCCCCGTGCGGGGAACGGCTCGGCAGCAGACTGACATCTCTCTCCTGGGGAGGCCTTGGTGAGAGCCAACCCCTGACTTTTTGGCAGGCAGCCAAACGCTTTAACCACTGCACCACCAAGCCTCACAAGGCAAGTCTTTTAATAAATCATCCTATTGGGGGCTCTTACAACAACGCATACATCGATTGCATCAAGCACATTTGGGCGTACTGGAGGGGCATGTGCTCCGAGCCTCTCTCAAGAGGCGGTGGCATCGTCCCCTGCATTCTCAGCATGACGTGTGCCTGTCGCAGGGGCGGCCCGGGGACCCTTTCCAGCGCAGCCATCACGGGCCCGAGCAGTGTGTGACATGTGGCTCCCTGGGCAGGGCTTCACAGGAGCAGACAGCCTCAGCTTTCTCTGAGGCTGAGCCGTGCACAGCTAACACCGCTTCTTAGCTCTGTGACGGAGCGGACCACAGCTCAGCCTCGACTTCAACTATAAAATGGTAGTTGTAATGGCGCCCGCCTCATAACGGGGCTTCAGGAAGTTCACGGACAAGTTAAACTTTGTGAATCCCCTTGCGGGTTACAACAAGAGTAGCAGTATTCATCGAGAAGTAAAAAGAGCCGATGCTCCGCAGTGCTTGCAGTGACGACCTAAGATCCCCACGGAGCCGGCAGGGGAGCTGGAACAGGCCTGGAGAGCTTTTGCTCTGCACTGGCGGGAGACACGCCTGCATTTTTCTGCAATGGCTTCGTTGGCACAGACCCCTCTAGCCGCTGAGCTGAGGGCAGCCCCTTTCTGGAACAGAAGGAACTTGTGAAAGCCCTTGGGAGAGCTGAGCCGGCTAATCCCAGTCAGCTCACTGGGTCCTGGGAAGAGGCCGGGGGCGGGGAGGGGCAGCAAGGGCAGTCTTGCTCCGCAGAGTTGTTTGAGCTACATAAACACATGAGCAACCTGGTGAAATATTTTCCAGTACTAAAATCCTTGTTTTTGTAAAGGCATCCATTTAAAAAGTAGTTGGTTTCCAGCCTTCGAATTTCCATTTAAATTAATTTTGCCTGATGCACTTGTTTTCACAAGTACTTCTCCTTCACTTGTCCTTGGCCCAGCCTCAGAAACGCAGAACCCTATCCATCAACAGGAAGTGCACTCACACATTCCTGAGCAGAGGCTGGGCTCCAGAGCCACGATGCTTTCCCAGAAGGCTGGTGAGAATAACAATCTATTTCCTCAGACCACTGGGTTTCTCTGCCCTGCAGAAAGTGACCAGGACAGGGAGACAGGGATCAGAAAGGAATGGGAGGCAGGAGGGAAGGGCCACGTGTTCACCCAGGGGACGGGGAACCCTGGGGAAACTCTGGGCCCACCCAGAGGCTCCGAGGGATGAAGACGTGGCGCTCTGCTTCGGTAGAGATTGACCGCCTTGGAAACCCCGAGGGAAAGTTCCACTCCGTCCAAGAGGGTGCTAAGAGTCAGCGTCAACTCCAAGTAACAGAGTTGGTTTTCAATCTGGGAACAGACGGAAGATCTTCCCAGAGTAGATGGTGTGTCCAAACAACCAGCTTAGAAGAACATTCCAGAACAGGAGACACACAGTTGGACAGTGGCAGGAAAGGACTGCAATGCTTCTTCGTTTTAAGTTTTACACACTTAGTAAGCACTGAATGGGTAAGTGCTGGGCTGCTAATCTCAAGGTTCAGTGGTTCAAACCCACCAGCAGCTCCATGGGAGAAAGATGAGGCTGTCTGCTTCTGTACAGTCTACAGCCTCAGACAGCGTGGCTGAGTCAGAACCGATCCAGTGGCAGTGAGTTCGTTGTTCTTAGGATTGGGGAAAGCACCTCCAGGGATGAATAAACTCTTGCCACGAGTTCAGACTGTGTGTGTGTGTGTGTGTGTGTGTGTGTGAGAGAGAGAGAGAGAGAGAGAGAGAATGACATGAACATGTCGAGCAACACCAGTATAGAGAAAAAGGAAATTATGGTGGCAGAGTAGCAGGAGTTTCACTTCCCAGTGGAATGTTTAGGCTTTAGGTGTGTCAAATAAAACCAGAGCCTAATTTACAGTGAGGGCTATAAAGTCTGTCTACAGAACACTGGAACGAAAGGCCCAGGCTTGGCCAGATGACCCACGTTCCAGTGCAGCCCAGGTAACAGCGATGACCTTGGGTAAGGACACGTGCTGTGCCAGCCCCACAAGTGCTGTTAGGTTTGAGCCCTAAAGATAGCAAGCTTCAAGGACAACACCTCCAAGTGTGTGCAATGGTGCCACGTATGGACTCAGTGGAGATGCGTGAAGACCGCAGATGAGCGCCCAGCAGGCTCCGATGGAAAGGGCATCCATCCGTGGGTGGAAGAGGCTGGCTGTGTTACCACATGGTTCTTCCACGCACCTCTCGGCCACCCAGTTACCACGTGAGGCACCGAGAGGTCACTTGTTTTGTTCTTTTTTGGAAAGCACCCACAGAACTCCCTGTAATCCACACCCAGCTCAAGGTCCAGTATGTGAAACCGAGCCGTCACCATCTCAGCTCCTGGGAAAGGGCCAGGAGCCAGACTACAGTTTAAAATCACCTCGTCTGAGATTTTCAAATGCAAACTCACTGCTCTGCATTTACTGTATTTCAAGGAATCTAACATACGATAAGGCATGCTATTTTATTCACCACAGGGGGACAAACAGGTCTGTCAATTAAACTAAAAGACACCATTGGATTTAATGCATATCCCAATTTCAGAGATGGGAAGGGAAAAACAAACTGTGCCTGGCTGTGATGAAGTAAGCTCTTTTAGGTGGTCTTTGGCCTTGATTCTCCGGAAAAGTTTGCGTTTGAGAGCCTCTGTCCCCTGCAGCCCTGAGGAATTACTTTTGCCCTAGTTTTCTACCCCAGAGGATCTGCTAACTCTACGTGGTTGGCTGACACTCGCTGGGAAAGGTAGGCTGTAGACCAGGATGGCTGGAAGCAGTGGCCCTGGTCACAGTGATTGCTATGCACCTTGCAGGGACTGGTCAGTAGACTGCAAATGAAGAGATGGTGGACCATGCAAATGAAGTGTTGACAGCTTACCGTGCAATTGAAGTGGCTGAGGCTCACTGGCCCTGGTGGGAGGAACCTGCCTTGGAAATGACAAGGAGTTGTCGAAATGAGGTTTTGCAAAGAGAAAGAGGCGGGAGAGAAACCGCAGCAACAAGAAGCGGGAAACAGCAGAGCGAGGAGGCAAGGAACCTGAACACAGGCCAGGACTGCAGCACTGGGGACAGTGACAGGCTCGGCAGGGGCCCAGGAGCCACGTCAGGGTGACAGACGGCAGAGCTAACAGGCGTCTGTCTGTCCAGAGGGGGCAGAGTAGTGATCAAAATTAGAGGCGATTCAGTGTAGGAATGTCGCCACCATTTGCTGTTCAGGTTCTCTAGGGAGCATGTTGCTTGCTAGGCCACATTATTTTCCAAATAATACAAATGAGTGTCAAGAAGTCGTCACAGGAAAACCTGCAGGATCTCTTGGTTGCATTTTCCCATGCGCTCTTCCTTACCCGCAGGGACCGCCCGCTGGCAGGAGCCGTGGTGGCACAGCGGGGCAGCCCTCCACTGCTAAAGGAAAGGCCGGGGATGAACTCATCCAGCAGCGCTCCACTGCAGGCGCTGATCCGGCCATGGTAAGAAAACCCCAGGGTGCGCTTCTACGCTATCCTGTCAGGGTGCTAGCAGGAGGAGTCCACTGGGTGGCGCCTAACACAACAGGACCAAATGGGCAATAGCCTGCGGGGACTCGAGAGACGGCCTCTGAAGACTGCAGTGCTTCCGCACTGCTAAATGGCACTCGCTGTCCAGCACACAGAGGTGAGCCCCCTGCCATCCTCACCACCTGCTGGAACTGGCCCCCGAGGGCTTCACCAGGAAGCTTTTGCTTGCTGCAAAATACATTCTTCCTACTCAGACCACAACTTGAGAAGTTATTAACACTCTTTAAATTGCCTGCCTTCCTCCATGGAATTTCCTACCTCTTTGCTCAATGACATCCCAAGGAAATTAATTTCTCAAACTGACTCAATGTTCCTTTATTAAAACACGCCAGCAGCAGATTATGACCAATGTCCCTATGTTCTTCTGTGATTGGAAAGCTTTGGAGGGGGCGTGAGGGTGGGGTGGGGGGGAAACTATTTCAGGAACCATTATTTCTCCAGTTTTTAATTTAAAAAACTTTAAAGCCTTGTGCTGTGCTCTATAATAAATTATCCTAATTTGAACATTTCCCTGCAAATGCAAGATCAGCTCAAAATGATCTGGAGCCTCTTTTCTGACTAATGACTCTCGAGAGTCTAACAATCTTATTCCTGGCAATAATGTGCTAACAACCTATTTGAGATATTGAGGCATACTTCTTCAATCTTCTTGTATTTAGGCACAAAGATTTATTTATTTAAAATCATTATTAGCAAGAATCTATAAACAAAATGGAAACACTCAAAAAAGGCCAGAGCCATCTTAAAAAAACGATGAGCAACAATTTAATAATCTTTAGCACACAAAACACTGCCCTAACACATAGTGCCAGGACATGCCACGTGTGTGCTCGGTGCAGGCCCTGGGCTAAGGGCTGTGCCCACGAGCCCAGCACTCCTCAGGACGGCTCTGCCCGTCTTCTGACCTCCAGTCTATGCTCTCCCTGAAAGAGAGTGGGGGTACCCACCCAAATGGAGATCACACCACCGTAGAACACAGTGAATACTGAATAGAGCCTGCATAGACACGCACAGACACAGAGCTCCACACAACACCCCAATGATTACATGAAAAAGAAAACCAAAGGAACTATCAAGTGGGGGAGGATATGGAGTTCTCACACGGCAGGTAAGAGGGGATAGTGATACAGCATTCCAAAACCCAGCTGGCAGAGCCGACGAAAACTGAACACAGGCATGTAAACCCAGTGTGGCCCGATTCTCCTCGGGGGTGTGCCCAAGGGAAATACGTCAGTTCACAACATACTTTTATAAGAGACAAGACCTGGAAAACCCCTAATGTTCACCAATACCGCTATTGTGTTTAGGGGCCATCCAATCGGTTCCAACTCTTAGTGGCTGTGACGGTTTTCTCGTGCCAACTTGACACCTGTAAGAAGACAGGGGTGGAGTCTAGCCTGTCAATCAGGTTGCAGCCTGGTGACGTCCCCTGGAGGTGTGCCCGAGCTGTGTAGCTCTCTGGAGGCCAGCCTCTCTCTCTGCCTTGACCTTCCTGCTTGCTGGACACCGAGAGCTGTTGGAGGCCCTGTGAGGCTTCCACCAACACTGGACCACACGACTTTGCACCGCTGGCCTGGGACCGTCCTGCACTCTGCATCAGTGGCGACATACGTCTGAAGAGGGACTTATGGACTAGTGTCTTATGGGTTTACAGACTTAAGCTGGGCTGGGCCGAGATGTCTTCTTGATATATAATTACTTCTTGATGGAAAGCTCTCTCTCGCACATAAAGGAGTGTCACTGGATTGCTCTAGTGACCCTATGCACAACAGAATGAAGCACTGCCCAGTCCTGCGCCACCCTCACTAGCACGGTCGCTGTGTTGAGCCCGCTGCTGCAGCCACTGTGTCGATCTGTCTCATCGAGGGCCTTCCTCTTTTCCACTGACCTTCTACTTTCCCAAGGACAATGTCCTTCTCAGTTGTTCACGTAATGAGATACTATTTGGCCGTGAGAACGAATGGCCTGCAACCACACACAATAATAGAAAGTACAAGAAAGCAAAAACAAGAGTATGTGTCTCATGGCTCCAGTTACAGAGAGCTCAAACCAAGCAAGGTTGCTCTGTGATGTCAGAAGTCAGGGAAGTGGCTCCCTTGACGATGGGGCAGGTGGGGAGAGGATGCAAAGCGACCACCGGGTGCTGGTTACGTTCTGTTCCTTCTATCTTACATAGGTGTGTTGTGTTGGTGGGAATTCAATGAGCTGTACGCGTCTTTGTATGTATGTGAAACTTTGGAGAAAAATTCAAACCAACAACAGCAAGCAACCAACCAAACCTCTTCAGTTCAGACAACGGCGGCTCCTTGGACAGCCCAAAGAGCAGCACATGTCTGACACAGCTGTCCGCCCCGCTAGGCGTCACACAGAGAACAGTAAAACATTGAGAACCCCCTTCCAGGGGGACCTGAGGTCAGGGAAGACGAGTCTACTAACTAGACTAGTCTATTTTTAGGAAAAGAACGGATCCAGGAAGAATATCTCATTAGCAACTTTTAATTAATTCCAAATCCCAATGCAGACTACAACCTAGTAACACCATTTTATAAAATGAAGTTTATAACAGTATAAGCTGTTCTAGTTATTTGCCTAACTTCACCAGGAACTGAGAAAGCAACACTGAGTTGATCAAGGGTTTCCCTACATTAGTTCTTTTTCTCAAAGACTCTGATTTGTTCACAATTTGACTTAAGAGAGGTGGGATAAGGGTCCTTCATGAGTAACTGCCTAATATGAATGCCTTTAGGTCCTTTTATCTGGGGGCTAATTCACAGAAACCCAAAACTCAGTGCCCCTCAGTTGACTGTACCTCATGGCAACCATGTACAGGGGTTCTGAAACAGTCTTATCTTTACAAGAGTGGGCAGAAGAGCCTCATCTTTCTTCCATGGAGTCGCTGGTGGGCCTGAACTGCCAACCCTGAGGTGAGCAAGGCATGCCTACCCCACAGCACCCTCACTGGACACCGACCGAAAGGCAGGTGGTTCAAATGCACCAGTAGCTCCTCGGGTGGAAGGTGAGGTTGTCTGCTTCTGTACAGATTTACAATCTCAGGTCACTATAACCTAGAATCGACTCTGTGGCAGTGGTTAAGAGAAACAGTGATTTTCAAATCGGGAGATTTGCAAACTGGGGACAGATGAAGTTAGCCTGGAGTCAGGAGGAGCTGCCCAGTTACCCACTCTTGACCCCACTGTCCTGGGTCTCGGCAGCACAGCTCAGAGTTCACGCCTCTATGCCCTCCTCTTCCCGACCCAAGTCAGGGGAGGACTGCCTGTTCTCCGGGAAGCAAGACTGCTCAGGGAACAACTCAGAAGCATGCAATATTGTTAGAAACTGTCAAACATTAGGTGGTAATTTTATAGGATTATAATTGTTCATCTTGGGCATCCAATTCCCCCCCAAAGCAGTAGTATGGGCTGGCAACTCTGCATCAGGGGCTTTATGTGATGACTCATCTTTGTGACAAGCCCATTTGACCAACAGGGACGCTGCAGGCCTGCAGGGACAAAGGGCTGGGCAGGTCTCAGGGCAGGAAAAATGCAGAACTGAATTTCACATTCTCGTGGGCAGCAGACTTCCTGGAGCCACGGGGGCTGGATGAACCAGAGATGTGCCCGCCTTGAGATCATCTTTAAACCTTATACCAAAAATAGACTTAACTGAACTAGTCAAAAATGCCTGCCTATTATCGGTGAGCTCACACCAACACCAGCAACTTGAAAGCCTGGGGCGGGGCCTTAGGGGCAATGAGTTCACGCCCTGAGGGAGGGAGGGTTCAGAAAGGAGGAGAGTGGCTGTGTGACTGGAGGCACGTCAGCAGTGTGGCTAAACTACACATCGAAGCTGTTGCGTTATTGTGTGTGGATTCACAACAGAAATGAAATACACTGTAAGGAAGGGTAAAGCGAGCGAGAGAAAGACGAGATCGAGGACTGCACCCCGGGGCATGCTAACGTCAACAGGTCGGGAATCTGAGGAAGCTTCAAGGCCAAAGCAGCCAGCCACACCTGCTGGACCAGCTCTGGGCAAATGCAGGCACCTGGACGTCAAGTGAAGGCGTTTCGAGGGCAAGTGAGGAGCAATGCCAGAAGTCACGAAGACAGGTACGTGCAGTTGTACTCCACGGAGCGGCCAACCTGGTGGTTAACAGGCCAAAGCGACTTACGACCAAGCATTTTGACTAACAGTGGCCCACCTTTGGGATTCAACCTACCTCATTCTCTTGAGTAAAGTCAAGGGCATCTTCTCCTGATGCCAGCAGCGTGTGGAGAATTCGCTGTTTGACTTGCTCCCACTCGACCAGCATGGACTCTCGGTGGTACTCCTCGGCCATGCCAAAGGTCTGCGGGAGGGAAGCAGAGCAAGGTCTGGAGTGAAGAAACAAGCGCATGCTGCCGGCAGGCCCATCGCAGGCCCCTTGCCCACCTCGGTACGCAGAGCACAATAACCACTCTCAATGTAAACAGCCTGATCAATTCTAAGACGTCCTTTTCAAACCTTTGGAATCAGGCAGCAGAGTACAGTTAATAGCATGGCATGACCTAAATCGCAGTATCTTTCCCTATGCAGTAAAGTCAATGACATAAAACCCATGGTTATCTTAAGATGTAATGAGTATCAAAGATAAGAAAAACAAAAGATGCTCCGGTGGCTTTATTAACTTTCAGAGAAATACGAATAGCTTCAGAAGGAAAACAGTCTTCTGGAATTAGGTTCCGAGTTTCTCCTGAAGAGTGGGCATCCTCCCTCTGTGCACTGTAGTGACAGGTGACAACCACGGCAGGTAGTTGCCCAAGATACGCATTAGGAAACAGGAAGGGAAGTAACACAGGCCCCACCTCTGGGGAGACGGGCACAGCAACTTACACAGCTATACCAAGCTATGACCATGCTAGCCTATTTTTATGCTTCAACTGGTGGACCAGCACCCACCCCCACCTCCTTCCCCAGCATCAGCTTGAAGGCCCTTTTCAAAAACCCATTTCCTTTATAATCGGCTCGGCATCTAATTAGGCAGCACCAAGAGAATGAATATTAGGGAACGAGTGCTTTACTCGTGGTGATGCAGATGCTTTATACGGATAAAATCCACACACATCAACTTGGAGGAACTGGTAGGGAAAGCACACAAACTCTTCCCAAAATGGGAAGTCTGTGTTTAGATAAAAATTCATTAAACTGTAAACACACACACACAAAGATGGTCCGATTGCAAGTTTGATTTTGACCCACCTAAATAATAGATATCCTGAAGACCCAAGGAAAAATGCGAACTATAAACTTTTTAAACTCTTCCATAATTTTTCTATACACATTTTGTTTGCGCTCTAGACACATTCGTGTTTACAACAGAGCAACCAGGCAAGGTATGTAAACTTTGTAGACCCAAGCCAAGACCTTGAAGGAATGACTCGCTGCGCTTCGGTACAAGGCCAACTGGCAGAACGCAGCTGACCAAGAAAAGGTTCCAACAGTCTACTTCTGGGACTGGCTTCTTAAATGCTCACAGTGGCCATCTAAGGGGCTACTATTGGTCTCTCTCCACCAGGAACAAAGGAGGAGTGAAGACAATGAAAATCTCAGGGACAAATCCGGCTAGACCAGAGGATGTACACTAGTACAGATAGGAACTGGAAACACAGGGAATCCAGGACAGATGATCCCTTCAGGACCAGTGGTGACAGTGGTGACACCAGGAGAGTGGAGGGAAAGTAGGGTAGAAAAGGGGAACCGATCACAAGGATCTACACATAACCTCCTCCCTGGGGGATGGACAACAGAAAACTGGGTGAAGGGAGACGTTGGACAGTGTAAGATATGACAAAATAATAATAATTTATAAATTATCAAGGGTTTGTGAGGGAGGGATAGAATGAGGAGCTGATACCAAGGCATCAAGTAGAAAGAAAATCTTTTGGGAATGATGGTGGCAACAAATGCACAAATGTGCTTGACACAATGGATGTAAGTATGGATTGTGATGAGTTGTACAATCCCCCAATACAATGATTTTGAAAAGTAAATAAATAAAATCTCCTGGAAACAATTAGTCCAAGAGGAACTTCAGTCTGTACTGCCCTGGCCCCAGAAGAACTCAACGATGGGTCCAGTAGGGATTACCCCTGCACTGGCGGTGAGATGTTAAAAAAAATCTCGACATTGTAAAAGAGACCTGTAAAAGAGACCTGGTCAGGGAGAGACCAGTGGAACTTCTGAGACTATAGCCCTCCGTCACCCTTCGGGCTGGAAATAAACGCACAAATGGTGGCTCGGTTTCCAACCATACAGCAGACAGCCCTATCAGGAGAACAGTAACGCCGGGAGGTGCATCCGCACACCTCTGAAGAAGCCCGCCGTGCATAGGAGGCACGGCAGCACTGGCCCCCAGACCACGTCCAGAAGGCAGGGCGGGTCAGAAAGAAGGATGTCCAGAGGCCGGAGCAAGTAGGACAGACGAGGTGAACCCTGCGGGGCTGGGACTCAATGACCAGAAACAAAGTGTACGGACCACAGAATGGAAAACCGACTTCTTCAGGTAAACTTGCACCCAACGTGCAATGAAAGTTCAGCGAAAGCAAACCACGGTCTTCCACCTGGTTTTCTTCTCACTGCGGGGGAGAATGGACCCTCCCAGCAGTTGCCTGGGATGGAAAGTCGCCACAGGAAAATGCTTGCTTCTTGCTCACAGCACCGGAACACGAAGTAGACAGAAGTGCATCACTGAAACAAAGGGGGTGGTTTACAGAGAGAGGAGGATAATCTTCTCTGAAAGCATTTAAAAAATAGTGTAGGAGCCAAGCAAGATTCCTGTACAACACTTCCTATTTAATGATCAAACCAAAGGCCCCTTCCGGCTTGAGCCTCTCCCAAGGGAAAGGGAGACCCAGGCAGCACAGAGCAACAACCCAAACACCTCAAACCCTCTGCTGTGGTGTCCACTCTCCCTGCTGGGGGGGACGCGGACAGCGAAGGACTGTCCCAGACGGTTCCCAGGGCTACCGGAGTTTTTTAGGGCAGCAAACTAGCGCATCTTTCTCAAACTGCCAATCTTTCCGTTCCCGGCTCAGTGCTTCCCCACAGGGATGCTAGGCACAAGGATCAGGGCAGTAGAAGTCAGGGGGGCCGGCTCTCGGAACCTGCACCCGAAGTGGAGCATAGACTAAGCTGTGGCACTGACCCAAGACACTACAAAAGTGGTTCCTTAGGTTTGTGTCCCCAGAGTTTTTCTACAGTACAAGGAAGGGCTAGTAAAGGAGGGCAGAGTGGCCAGTTCCGTAAAGGACAGAGACAGGACACCACCCGGAGAAACATAATCGAAGGGTCAGAGCAGTAATGAATGGGAATTAGTGATGTCCTGCTAATTGGGTCATCCACCTTGGAACCAAGACCCCCACCCTCGCTCCAAAACACAGGAAGTATTTGAAAATCGGCATGTTTGGGGGGCTCCAATCCTCAGCTACATCTGAGCAGTATGCCAGCCGCAGCTCCACAAGCTGCATGAACAGCCTGGTGGCGCCATTCTCCATCCATGTAATAAGGAACTTGGAATCAAAATAAATGACTCAACATTAAAATTCCCTTCCCTTGACCAGGCCACCCTTCCAGCTTATCTTAATTACATTTGAGCTAATGGAACATCCAATTTGTGGCTTCATCAAGGGTGATCACTCACCCATCTGCCCCTATTCCAGCCTATTCCTTTCCATTCATGCTGAGAGCCAAGTGAGGCTGCTGATGAGAGAGGATCAATAGTTCCTCAACTAAGAACTCAGTGAGGGCCTGAGGCCAGGTGGGCGCAGGAGGCCAGCAGCAGCCAAGAGAAAAACCTCCCGGGAGGAGAGAGAGGGAATGGGTGTTAGAGGCACTTCCCAGCCTGGGAGGAGAAAGACAAACCTCGGAAACAGCAAGGCAGTAGAGAAACCATGAGAAAGGAAATCTGAATTTTTCAAGTCATTGCTATTTCTCTTGGAACCCAGTTAAGAAAGGCAAGCAGGGCAAATGAACGCAGGACAAGCGGGGGGCTCTGCCCTTCTTCATCAGGAGAGCAGGGCAGTGTGCTTTGCCTTCACACCCGGCCATTTCCGAGCTGCGGCTGGCTCTCAGAGACTCTGCTGACGTCCTGACAACCGACTGTTGCTCTGCTGTTTGCTGGGAGGCACCACGTGGGAAGAGACAGGCCACCGTGGTGTTTTCCAGTCTGTGTGCCTGTTTGCTGGGAGGCGCCACGTGGGAAGAGACAGGCCACCGCGGTGGTTTTCTAGTCTGTGTGCCTGTTTGCTGGGAGGCGCCACGTGGGAAGAGACAGGCCACTGCGGTGGTTTTCTAGTCTGTGTGCCTGTTTGCTGGGCATGTCAGCAGGACGCTGGCGAGTGACTCACACGGAAATGGCCACCAGGGCGCCAGGAAGCCGCTGCTCACCTTTGGTTTGCAATGGCTCTTGGTCAGCAACAGTCCCTGTCTCAAGCCAGGTTAAAGGTCTCCCCTGCAGGCCGACCAGGACAGCAGAACGCCCTCGCACAAGCACATGTGCACACAGTTTGCACTGTGGGATGCCATGTAAATGTTGTGGCTGGCTGCACATCTAGTCTCAGTGCGGCACAAAGTTCCGGGACTGCCAATTCCAGAAACAAGATTCTGCAGGGTCGATGGATTAATAAAGGCTTGGCCGGCACTTGGCAATCCTGGTGTAACCTCACTGATCCTTTACGGCAGGAGAGCCAGCGTGGGGAAGCAAGTAAGTCAATGCCTCCACAAAGCATAAATAATAGCAGTGATTAAATTGTTGTTGTTCAAGTCTGAATCAAGCGAAATCTCTGTACTTCTAGGGGAAAGTATGACTGCCCCAAATAAAATTTAATGAAAATTTTAGGACGTGTGCTCTGATAATGAAACGGAACGGTCATTTAAATAATTCCACTGGAACATTTTCTTATAAAAAGAAAGTGTCATGCCCCACGCCACGGAGTCTCACACCAGCACTAGAGAGAGCCCGTGGCCTTCTCCGGAGCTCTGATTAAAGCAGGCTGAGGAGCAGCCTACCAGTCTATTTCTACTTCACTGTTTTTCTAACTGTACAAATGCACAATCTGTTTTCACTTGCTACAAGAGCCAAAGAGGGGGGCCTCGTAAGTCCTGCTACGCTTTACAGAGAGAGCCGCGGTGGGAAGAAGGCTCTCTCCTGCCAGCCTCCCTCCTGGGGGAAGCTGCGGCTCAGGACCAACTCTGCCGGAGCACGCTAGCCCTTCTCCGTCCTCAGAACCTCAGAGGCTTGTCTGGTGCAGGAATGTTCTGAAAAGGGCTTGGTCTTTGGATTCTTGTTAGAAGCAGACACAGTAAACTACCTTTCCGCGTCCCGAGGAAATGCTGGCTGTGTTACTGCACATCTGGGAGCTTTAAAAAAGTGTTTTCCTGGAATCATATAATCTGACTTTCTGTAATGTCTCTTGTATTGTGCTACTTTCTAAAAAAAAGTTTGGAGACATTATTACTATAAAAGACATTACAGAGAGTCAAATATTTTGAGGAAAATTGTAAATGATCAAAGGAAGCGTCACAAACCCCCAAGGCCATTTACACCGTAACGATGACACCAAGGGAGGTGCTGGCTCTTCTATTTTAAGACTAATTTAATAGTTCACTGTCTAGGCCAGTGTCTCCGATGTATTGCACTCCCTGCATATACAGTTACAAGGACGTTCAAAGGGTTCTTGCAGACAGACCACGCCCTGTGGCAGGGCTGGGTCTGGGACACAGACACCAGCTCCCAGAACCCGCCTTCCAGTGGGAGACACTGGGGCCCTCACAACAGGCCCCTTTGGGTTCACTTCCTTACCCGCTTCCGGGACTCTTCAATGGCCGACAGCAGAGCATTGTCCTTCTCATTCTTCAGGAAACCCTAGGGGTGGGGAGAAGACGACACACTCGGTTACAGTACTCTACGACAGAATAACCATGAGGGCACTTGCCCCTGCCACCTCCACAAAAACCTCTCGGCGGGGGAACAGTGAGGGAGAGGCTCCCGGCGGCTTTCATTCTGTCAGCACTGGACACCGGTCAAGTCCCTGGGACACAGTGGGTGGGGGTCCCAGATGCCGTGAACACTGCAAAGTGAAGCGGGTCAAAACCTGCCCAACAAAATCCCTACAGGGCCCACAGCGCCGGCTCTGGCTCTCCAGCCCGTCACAGTCCCTCTGCCTGCTCAGGAGTCCTTCCATTTCTCCCTAACAGCGAGTCTCCACCGCCACCTCCTTGCCTGGTGCTTTATACTTGTTTGTCAACGGCCAGAAAACCCTAAAACATTTTTTTAAATACACTTCTTGGATGGCTCGGTCAATGTACCCTGCCTGGTTCTGGCCTGATGACATCCACCACTAGCTTGTTAGAGGTGGGGCAACCAGGAGCCGGACCACAGGAAGTGTTTACCAGGCCTGCAAAATGCAAGTCCCCATCATACAACAGCCACAAGCACAGGCTCTGGCATGTGACAGACGTAGTTTCAAACCCAGGAGCCTCCATTTCCGAATGGCACAACGGCAGCCAAGTCATCCAGACTGTCCTTGCCTCAGTTTACTCATGTGTAAAGTGAGTATTAAATGGCATCATGTGGTCAAATTTTTGGCCCAAGGCACATTAACTGTAGGTCTTTTAACAGAACCCAGTCTATTCAGATCTACTGGTGACATTAAGACAAGAACTGGGGTGACTTCACTGTTGATGTTGCTTGAGCCGTGGTCAGATATTGTCCTCGCAATGTCCTGACACACAACCACAGCTGAAGACAGACGGCCAAGGGAGGTCAACACCCAGCCCTTTTCCCCAGCTGGAGCGTGGGAGCCAGGGAGGACAAGGACGTTGACCCATGAACTAGGTAGAGACCAAAGTCTTCATTGTAATATAGAAAAATTCAAGTTACTCTGCCCATCAGATCCACCGACATGCTATAACATATGAGACAGGGCGGATCAAACACCCTGCTGGTGCATTCACACATGTCTACATGAGCCCCCCACAGCCCCCAATTAATGCCCCCTCCTTAAATACTATTTGATTGTTTTTTATGTTTTTGAAACTTATTGACATAGTAACTTAACTAACACTTGGTCACAATTTGACAACTGCAATGTTTTTAATATATTTCATTCAAACAGTCCTAAACACAAGGCTTATGGCTTTAAAAGACGGAGCCCTGGTGGCACCGCGGGCAAAGTGCTGTCAATGGTTTAACCCCGCCCCCCCCCAGTGGTTCCACAAAAGATGAGGCTGTCTCTCCTATAAAAACTTAGTCTCAGAAGCCCTATAGAGGGTTGCTATGAGTCAGAATCAACTCGATGGCAGGGGGTTTGGGTTTGTTGGTTCTCAAAAAATAGGAGAGGAAAAATATAGGGGAGGGAGCAGAATAAGACTAGAAGGTAAACTCAAATAAAATAATGCAATTGTGGAAAATATGGAGCAATAGTCAGATACATCTGTTTGAAAGCACCCTTGCATATTGTAAAAAAAATGTAATCCCAAATTTCCTAAGGGATGACATTTCAGGTAAAGAAGAAGAAAAATGTATTGCTTGGGGCAGATTACTTTCTTCTTTAAAACAGTCATCACAAACCTACACACCCAAATCTTAGAGTCAAATGAAGCGCTTGAACTGAGAGTCAATGCTGGCATCACTCATATGAACAAAGGCCATTAACCATCAGGCATCTCAATACCCGGGCTGCAGCACAATAAATACCAGCCCACAAAATGCAGAGATTTTGAATTTTTCACCATGTTTACTTTCTAAAATGATATGCTAAAATAAGTTATACAAATTTTATTTCTCAGAACAGCAGCGCATCAGGGGCCTCTCGAAAAGAACCCGTGAGCGTTTGCACCATCCGAAAAGCAGTGCTGGGATGGGTGCGCCATCTAGTGGCAGTCCTTTCCTTTACACCAGGCCTGTCTCCCGAGGAACCACCCCCACTTCACCTGTGGCCAACGGTCCAGCACAGCACCACCAGGAACATCCAAAAGCAAACACACCCCTGGGATTGGAGGACTAAGGAGTAGCCAGACCCGGGCTTCCTACACACCTTCCTCCCTTCCCTTTGTCACAGCTGCGCTTCTTCGCAATTCCTTTTCAGGAACCTCGCTCAGGCCTCTCACCCTGGAAATAAACTTGTACAGCTTCTCAGAAAACAGTTTCCTAGAGAGGTGAGCTGGGCCGGAAGGAGTCTCACTGCATCTGCTTGACGGCGCTGATGAAGAACACTCAGAGCATGGGAGACTGCGAAAAGGACCAACCCAAGCACAGTCAGCGGGCTCCTTGCAGGCAAGCTCGGCGAGGCTTCCTCTCCCAGGCTTTGGGCATGTTGTCAGCAGAGACCCGTCCCTGGAGAAGGGCACCATGCTTGGTAAAAACTGTGGGGCAGTGAGGAAGAGGAGGGCAAGGCGAACTGACACAGTGTGCGCCAACCTGGGAACAATGACTGTGCGGGCGGTGAGGGCCGGGCGGTGTCTCTCCCTGTTGTACACACAGTCTCTATTAGAGGGAACTGACTCCAGGGCACCTAACCACAACCACCCCTCCTTGGGTGAGGCTCCCTGCCACTCTGAAGGTCCAAAGATCACCGCGGTTCAGCGCTGTCAGCCCCCGTCAGGACATCTCAGCTCGCCCACCAGCACTCACCAATTGCTCACAGCCACCCACTCTGGCCCTTCTCCTGCTGCGGCTGTATCCCATGGACATCACATCGGCAGGCTTCTTAGGCCAGTCTTCTCCATCTGCACCCCACCTCCTCACTGCCAGAGGCCTTGAAACAGGCCCTCTCCTGACGCCTCAAATGTATTTTTTTATTTTAAGCTTTCTATAACACAGTGTGCAATTAAGTGCCGTTTCCTAACGGCATCATTGCTGATCTTTTCACAACATGAACAGAAAATGATCGTGCTGCTCTGCAAGCACCCCCCACCCTCCTCCTCTACTCCACCTCATTCTATGAGAGAAACTGAAATTGCAGCCAACTAGCTGACCTGACCAAGGGTTCCCACCCAGGAGGCAGAAGCAGGATTCAGCAGCAGCTGTGGTTCTTAAGGAGTGTCACCATGTCTCCGAACAGAACTTGCCCCGTACAAGAGAGGAGCGTGCCCAGGGTCGATTCTGGGGGCTAAGGAATGCTTGTCTTGGCTAAGGGGCCACATTCCCTTGGCACATGTGCTCCCCAAAGGGGGAGGGGCTCTGAGAGGAAACGCCAGGTCTACTGAAGACGAGAGGAAAACCATGGATATCGACGCTCCCTACAACAGACAAGAGATTTGTGGGATAGGGACATAAACAGTTTGAATGGAAGAGCATATCTCCCCAAGTCTTTAAATAAATATATAATGAGAGACTAATGGCACCCACAAAGCAACTGCCATGTTTTACACAGCCCTTCAGCAGGCCGACCAACGGTAACCCAGCCAACGTTTACACGGAGGTCCCACAACAGGCTACTCTACCGGAAGTATCTGACACGACCCAAAACAGACCTCCTAAACCTTTTCTGTCGGCTTCCATTTGATGTGTGCAATATACACAAATTAAAAGGAAATGCAAACCAGCATTCCAAATTAAAAATGTGTGTGTGCGCGTGGGCACACGCGCATTTACACACACACACACACACACACACACGAATGGCAATAACAGTCTGAGCGGGTGAAGAAAACACCCCCAGGGCATAAGCAATAGCCGAGGAAGGCCCTGAAAGGAAAGGAAACACGAGGTCGCTCAAAGCACAAGCACAAAGGAACAAAAGCACTCCGCCCTTGACTCGAGGGGGCATCAAATGGAAAAGATATAATCCTTAGCTTCTGCTCTGACGGGTTAAAGACACCAAACAGATTTAAAATTTTAGAATAATCAATATGGAGGCTGCTCCGAGAGCAAGTGGGTGTTCCAAAGCAGGGTGGGCCTTCATGAGCGCTTTAGTTAATCTCAGGGAGACGCAGTTCTCAAAAGACATCCGTTCAGCTGTGTACTCTCCAACTCCAGTCTTTACCCCTTAGTTGCTTCTAAGCTTTCTTCCTAATTTCTCTGTTAGAACTGGTTTTGTTTTTCATTTAAACTTTTCATTTGGGTAAAAGCTAGCAGGGCAAATCGATTTTCCATTCCATAGTTCATGCACACTTTGTGGAAATCTCCTCCCGGGTGACACACCCGAGGTACAGCCCCCTGGAGGAAGGGCGGACTGAGTGCTGAGCTCGGAGGTGGCCCTTCAGCAGCTCCCTTCTGGGGAGGCTACCCTGGAAGTGCCTCTGGGCATAATTCCAAGACAAGGAGGTATGTATGCTCTTAAAGCCCAAGAGACACACGGGAAAACTTTAACTGGGAAATTATCATGAGTTGGGAACTTTCACATGGTTGTAGAGCATGTTTGACTATTTCCGTGGTTCAACATTTACTGCCACACGGTAAAAACACACAAAATGTTGGCTTAAAGGGCCCATGAGAGTGCCTACAAGGGCCAGCCGCTAACTAGCACGTCTAGGCTTTATTCAACTCAGATTTTAAGTCAGTCCCACAGCCTGTTTTCTGGAAAACATTTAATGCTTAGAATCCTTTACTCACAAAATGCATGAAAAATAAACGTGCCTGTGTCAGTGTACTATGTTTCTGTGTATATATGTGCGTATACACACATGGACACACACATGTGCACAGGTGAACGCATATGGATTCAAACCTACCCCTACAGAAGCAGAGCGAAGCTAGAAGAGCGGGCGCCCTGTAATTCACCTTTCATGCTGGCTCTGCTGCAGAAGCTAGCCCCTGCCGCTCCGCAGGGGCAGCAGACACTGCATGCGTGGCAGTGCAGTTCCGCCATTTGCCGGCTCAGCAGCTCCGTCAGCCTGCAGGCAGCTCAGGAGCCACAGGTGGCAGACCTTGGAGCTAAAACATGGCACTGCCTGGGCACCAGGCCATATGTCACTGGCAGCTTCCGGGGGTCCCGTTTTGACCATGGAGTCTGCCATCAGGCTGGACAAAAGGGGGCACAACTGTGGGATGGGTTTGAGCCCCAGAGCCTTGCGGGTAGTGCTGTGACCTGAACCCAGAAGCACCGGCATGCCTGGTCTCTCTGAGTGTGTCAACACAGTCATGGTACAACTCCATGGCGCCTCTGCCTTTTGGAAAAACCAAAAGACTTCTAAGACTTCACTGATATAAATCCACCTAATTGCTTTTTGTGGCTCCTTCCCCATTATTAAAAAAAAAAAAAAAGTCAGTGGCAGAGGAAGACGACGAGGATCAGAACTAACGACCCACCACCACAAAGCCCAGCTTGTTCTGGGCAAAGGAGAGAGAGCTGGACTCCCTGGACCCCAGACGGAAGCGAGAGCAGCAACGTCACGCCGCCCTGCGGAGCAGTGAGGTGCTGTGTCCGCCTCTCAGCGCACAAGGGGCCTGCAACCACCAGCTGCCTCTTCTGTTCTCAACACCAAGGCCTCTAGCAGGGGCTGCTCAGCACCCGGCTTCCTACATGGGGCGTGCACCCTACTGAGGACACGGAAATCCGCGGGCTACCACTGCAGAGCCAGCTCTATCCTTTGTAGGGGCCAGGACATTCTCTCTGGTCGCCCACGAAAAGAAAAAAGTCTGTCCGACTCAGTTCTTGAAAGGTTCTGGAGGCTCTGGGTGGGTTGAAGGCAGCAGTATTAATTAGGGGCACTATCCAAATGAATAATCAATGATGGCCCTTCCAGCAACAGTGGGGAATAAACTGTTTCTTTGCAAATTCCTCCAATAACCCTTAGGGACTGTGTGAGCAATTTGCCTCTGCGAGTCCAGGGCAGCTCACGGAGGAGGTGACTGGCTGATACCTCAACGCTTCCCAGCCAGTCACCGTCCTGGACAGAGCCCAGTGCAGCAGTGCCTCTGCAGAGATGAGCCCCCCCCTCTCTGCCACTCCCTGGGGCGGGGCTAGGGGCTAGGACCAGAAGCCCTGGGAGAGAGGGCAGGCAGCCAATTGCTCTCAGACCACTGGCAATTGCTCTCAGACCAGGCAAGGCAGCTGGTCTCCCTCCACTAGAGCACTCTCTGACCATCGCACCAGCAAGGGAGGAGCTTAGAGACACAGGGAGAGGAGGGGTCCAAGGAGCCCTGGTGGCGCAGTGGTTACACATTGGACTGCTAACCTAGAGATCAGCAGTTTGAAACCACCAGTCGGCTCCTCGGGAGAAAGATGAGGCTTTTGACTTCTGTAGTAAGTTACGGTCTCAGTGCTACTGTGCCCTACAGGGTCTCCTTGAATCAGGTCTACAGGGCAGGCTGTGTGAATGCGGTGTGAGACTACTCGGCCATATGCCTGGCTTCAGAGAGCAGCCGGAAGGCTCTCCCCCCACCCCAAAGGCAGGCATGAATTCTCGTACTGAATAGTAGTCAGTCACCCTATAATCGCTCTCAGGCAGAGGGAAGATAGGAGGGTGTCTTAAAGGTCACTAAAAACGTTTTACTGTCTTCAGGGGACTTTTCATCTTGGAGATGGTCCGCCCTCATCCAAGGAACTTGGAGTTCTCACACTGCTCTGCAGTATAAAACGGAATACATCCATAACGGCCTCCCCCCGCCCCACTAAAGTAACCAGTCATTATAAAGAAACAGAGCCCGTCTCCGGTTGAGCATTTCTTTCTCTCCCTTTGGAATCGGGAACCACAGGCAAGAAGTGGGGCTGTGAGCAGCAGCAAGAAGGGGTTCTCCAGACCAGCTCCAGCCGGGATGGCTTCTCGGGTCACCCTGGAGGGTATGCTGACTTCATGGGGCCACGCCGAGGCCCACGGAGCCAGTCAGGTGCCAACACCCCTTCTGCTCCACAGCGGGCCTCTGCTGATGGGCACGGAGCCGCAGTCACTATGGCTGGCTTCTCTGAAATTCTTCTTCGAACGTGGCTTTCCTTGGGGAGCCACACGCAGAAACAAAGCGGACACCTTTCCTGGGGGTCTCCCAGCTGTCGAGACACTTCTGCGCTCCCAGTCTCTCCCCAGCCCTAAGCACGTTTGGAAGCACTCTGACTGCCCTGCCAGAGCGGGGCGTGCTGCCCAGTGGCCCGCTCAACACTGTCACCTCAGGTACTGAGACTGGGTCAGGCAACCTGCAGGCCAAAGGGGGAGCCCAGGTTGCCTGACCTGACTGGAAAGGCACCTAGGGCAGGGAAGGTGGCCCTGCACTGAGATACCTCACACCTACAATGGAAGGAGTAACCTGCTGGGAGGCCTCACACCAAATAGATGATGCCCTTTCCAACCCAGGAGATGAGTGCTCCACCCTCCACACTGGGGCAGATGGATCATATTTTCAAAAGGCTGCTGATAGTCAGCAACCTTATGAATGCCTGCCACCAACAGCCGAGGCCCGGCCGACTCCCTGCCCTCCTCAGGAGGTCATGTCTGGCACTGCTGACAGGAGCCGCCTATCCGTGAGTCAGGTCACCAAGGCCAAGCTGACCGCTCCGTCCATGGGATCCACCCTAAAACAGGCAGCCATCAAGCGGGTTCCAATTGATGGAGACCCTCTGGGACACGGCAGGACGGCTAGGGTTCCCAAGAGTGTACATTGTTAAGGAGACAACTGCTCATTTTCCTCCATTCAAGTGGCAACCTTGTGGTGGGCAACCCACCACTTAAACCACTGCGCCCACAGCTCCGACGTTACCAGCAAATCCACAGAAAGACAGAAGTGGAGTTGGAGGCCGACAGAAGTGGGGCAGACACATAGTAGCAGTCGGGTGACCTGGATTTAGGGCAAAATCAGCTTCCTGTCAGATGCACAATCTCTCATCTTATCGCATCTCACTGCCACCGAGTCAGTCCAAGCTGACTCAGAGCAGCCCCTGCAGGTGTCCGCGACCGTGACTGTTTAGAGAGCCCAGGGATGAGCCCCAGTCAGTACACCTTGCTTTCTTAGGGCACGGTGAGCCACCTGCAGCTCTAGAAATTCCAACTCTGTGAGAACAGGTAAGGAATTAGCACTGCCATCACCATTACGACTGTAGACCACTGACGAAATCATCCCCACCCGAAGCACAAAGGAAAAGACAAGCAAGAAGCTGTGTTTGAAGGTCGCCTACATCTCCCTGTACACCTGACACTGGAGACCAGAACCCCGAGGGCTGGAATGGCGACCGACACGCTCTCATGGGGTGCTGGCTGCACCCTGCCTTCGACGACAACCATCCTCTCCTCTGTTTTCCGGAAATCCATTTCATGTCGGAAGAAGCTGGTTCCTGCATTTCGAAAAGAAGACAACACAAAGCCAGGCGTCTCCGGCGTCGATACAAAGGGTCTGGGTGGAATTTTACTGTCCATACTTGCCAGCAGCGTCTTCAAAGTAGGGCTCATTTCACTTCAGGAAAATCTCAGAGAAGTCGGTGTAAACTGGCAAGGCAGTGCCACTCAGGTGTCTCCCAGCTCGGCCGAGGGAAAGACTTGCAGGGTCCACCTCCTACCAGTGCTGCTGGTGACGCCATTTTCCTCCTCCTGCTCTGCCATCTTAGTGGCACGGAAGGTTTCCCAGCGAGCGGGCTGGTGGACATGCTAGCTTTACCTACAGTATGGCACTGTCAGCCTTCTGAGGTCTTATAGGAATACATTTTTTAGCAAAAAGAACCAGTCCCCGAGGCTCTATACCACCAGGCAAGGCTAACATTTCATTGGGGGGGGGGGGGGGGCCAGGGATGGGAGCTTCCTGACCAAAGAGATTCCAGAATCTTTTAAAAGGACCAGGAAGAACAGCCTCTTCCCAGCAGCCAAACTTGAGTAGACCACGGTGGAGAGACTGTGCCACCCCACCCCCACGTACCTCACAGCTACCTGGTATGCGGCTCTCTACAATGCCAGAGGAGGACAGAGGACCAGCATCTTGACCCTGTTTTACTTCAAAAAGGCTTTGTGAGCTCCTTCGTGCCACCCGGCCAATCATTGTGTGCAGACACAGCTGCAGTTAGAATTGAGTTCCAGTATGCTGCCCAAAGCTATCGTACAAGGCGCAAGCTTGGTAAAAATCTAAGGAAAAGTCTCTTTGCATTCTACCATGTACCTAACTGCATTCATGCAATACAGATTTCCCCAGGATTAAATACGATCTAGCTTCTTAGGCTGCAAGCTAGTGTTACTGCTATGACACCTTGTGGGGGCCACTGCTCCTGTCTGGTGTGAGGAAGGAGTGACTACGAACACCTCTCTCTTCCTGGTTTCAGACATCTATTTATTAGAGGGAAAAGCACTTCAGGGCTACACTAAACAGCAATTACCACAACAAACTGGAAAGTCTTCACAGCTCTGCTACCAAGTTAAAAGGATTCTCAGATACCCAGTTCTGTGGATGATTCAAATCCCGAAATAGCTACTACTAAGGCATCGTGGAGTAAATTCTTCGTGGTATCATTTACTGTAAAATACACTTACTAGAAATCCTTCAGGGTTAAGTGCCTTTAAAAAGATAAACACACACAAAAAAGTTTAACTCTATTTATTTCCTCTTAGTAACAGCATAAAGGAACAAAGGAATCAGCCAAGTCAAATCCAATTAATCGTAAGAAGCAAGATTTACATGCTAGTCTTAGCAGCACAGAAGCTTACAACCACAAACAAGAGTTTCACACAGTGGAAGCTTTGAAGTCACAACTGTTAATTAAGCAGAAGACCCTAAAGATGATCCCGAGTGACAGTGGAAGCCTCAAGCTACTGATCTTCTAGGATAAAATCTTGGATCTGGGCTAAAAACATTTTTTTCTTATGTATTTCAGTCAGTTATTATAGCTCATTAAAACGAGAGGTTTTCTCTGAAAACAAACAAACCAACAAGCCAGCCATTCCCTGCGGACACAGAAAGCACGCCGCTTGGGAAAGAAGCTGAGCTCTGTGAAAGGCAGCACATCTCGGTTTCCTTAGCACTCAGGGACATCTCTTTCCTTGACTAGTGCTGAATTCATACTTGCCATTAGCTTACATTACTAATGAATAATTAATTACAGGCACGAGCTAAAATTATTTGTTAAAACCTATACTGCAACTCTACAGAGCATGTCTAGTTTCTGACCCACATGTGAAAAACACACCAAGCCCCCTTCCATCTCTCGTTATTTGCAGCATTCAGCATTCATGTCAAGCCTATTTCGCTCGTTCAACCAAAGACCCATTTTCAACCTCTCCCCGCTAGATGAGTATGAGAAACACTTACTGGAGACAAAAGGATTCCATTTTCTTTCTGGGAATGTTCTCCACCCTTCTCAGCAAACTCTCTCGAGTGCTGTGCAATTTCATTTCTTGGTTTGACAGTGGCAGAGACCTTGTGCCGGGGAGTAATGTGAACGAAATGGCCCTGCAGCTTCCTCGGGAACCTAGCTCACCTCCACCATGATGCAGCTAATTGTTAAAAATGGTGGCCGAGACATTTTCCATACATTAAATTAGGGAGTGCTGATGAACGCGCTGGCACCCACCCACTTCAGACAAAGGGAAACAGTGTACCAAGGCATGAAGGGATAATTGAGTCACTTCCCATCCAGGTCAGTGGTCGAGGCGTCCTACATCTTTACCAAATGCAAATCACAGCTCATTGTCTCAGCTCAGAAATCAATTCTTTGCAATACTGCACTGGGTCCGAGTTTTAAAGGAACCTTAGTTGTGGGTAAATCCATTCCTCTGCCTTCCCTGTCAGCTGGACTGACTGCTCCCCAACCTTCCTATTGTTAGGAGTGGAGCAAGTCCCACACCTCAGAAAAGAGCTCAATCTCTCAACCAGGTGAGCAATTTCCAAGTCCACGCTTGAGATAGAGAGCGCGCAGAGCCCACGGGTCCCACCAGACAACTGCATTCCCTGGGATAAAAAGCTCCGTGTGCCATCGTCGTGTTCGGGTTAGTTTTAAGGGACAACAAGCAAGCTGCTTTTTAACTAAGAAGTAAAATGCCTTCACCTCTGACAGCAGGCACTGGAAGTATGACAGACCGCATTTATCTCTGTGTTACCCTCCAGACCATGATGACATGACTTAGGAAGTTTTCAGTCCACTGACACAAATCACAGGCTCTAGCCTGGACATTTGAAAGAGACTTGGAGGATTCCAATCGCCTTCTTTTAAGGCTGAATTTAAGAAAGAAAAAGTACTGTCATTTACATTGTCAATATTTGATAACACAAGAATCCATATCTGTAATGCTAGTATTTAATTCTTCTCATTTAATGCCTCGTATTAAAACATTTCCTGTGAGATAATTACAAATAGCTCTAAAAGTAGTTTTTTCCCTCATCACCAAATAGAAATCACCAAATCCCTGGGTAAGGCATCCTACACACATACACACACACACACTCTCTCTCTCTCTCTCTCTCTCTCTCTCTCTCCCCCAAAGAAGGATCTGATTTCAAGAAAGAAAAGAAATAGGATTTTAATATTTCACCTCACATAAGAATTCTACACTTCACAGGCACCTTTAAATTTAAAATATTTAAGCCATCTACACCACCTATAAAAGACAAAGTTTGTAAAAAGCTTTAAATATTTCAGCAAATACCACTTTACTCCATCCACAGTTTTTTAAAAAGAAAAAGATTAGACTGGCAAGGCACAGATGAGAACCACTCAGGAGAAGAGAGCACTTTTTCTATCAAATGAGTTAGTGGCTTTCAAACTGACCTCAAAATTTTCAAGCAAATCATGACCTTGCCTTTCAGAGCTTTTGCAACAGCATGCTGTCCCTCTATTTGGCGACAGGGACACTTACCTTAATTTCTTGACAAAACGGAGGCGATCCTACCTGCAGCTCTCCAGCGCCAGGAGTTACACTCAGACGCTGCTGCTGGGCACTGCGGCTCCCCCACACCTTCCAGGGGGGATGAGCTCTGTCGGGTGCAGTGCTCAAGTTTGTCCCATCCCAGACTGCCTGGACTGACAGACAGAGGAGGAGGAGGAAAAGAAACAGAGAAAACCAAATCCCGACCCCTCTGCACTGAAGAGTCCAATTAGACAATGAGACTGCAGGGCCCCTTCCGTGGGGTGCACTGCAGACCACCCCCCAGCGCAGCGTGCCTTTATCAAAGCAGCATACACCAATTCGGAGAAGTCAGCCATCAGTTCGAAAGCACCAAAGTGAGGGGAGTCACAATTTATAGGTTACAGAAGGGTATTTTATTGTTAACGGACTGTACCAAGTTAAGATTTAAGAGGGGGAGAGAAAACCTTCAGGCAAGGAGTGCTAGGATGCTCACCCGCCCCTCCCGAACCTAAGCCACCGCAATTACTCTGATGTGAATCTGTGATGACTTCCGACATCTTGCATGGTTAATCATCGCTTCAGCTGCCATGTTGGGTTAACGTGGAGAATGCACTTGCTGCATTGTGATGCAGTGCTGCGGCCTGCGGGCCCTGTAACTGAGCAGCAGGAATTTGCACATGCCACAATGCTAAAATAAATGGAGTTCAAAGATTTTCTGCAGCAGCTTCTGCCATTTCAGTTTTAGAGGAGGTGTCGCGCCCACACCCACACGCACCTCCGACCACCGTGCCCTTGTCAATTCCAGCGTCCTTCCACCAGGACCGCAAAACCATGGTCTCCAGTGTCTGGCCTCTCGGTAGTTAAAAGGTCTCTATACGGTTTAAATAATTCAGATTAATTACAGCTTTGAACAGAACAGAGGTTATTTGCATTTCAGGAATGTACAGCCAATGAAGCTGTCAGCGACACAGGAAAATGCAGACCTCTATTAACATATGCTCAGCTCAACTGTCACTTCCTCATTCTACATTTAGGGGAAAATATATGATGTGTAAGTAATGAATATTCTCCTTCTGCCACAAGGGCTTTGAAAAGTGCTTCTCAGAAAGGTGTTTTCTTTTTTGTTGTTCTCCCCTCCTCAGTGTGTTAACGTAGAACCAGATAATGCCAGGCGACCTTACAATACTAACATGCTTCTTTCATTTGTCAGTGAAAGAAATCCGACGCAGGGGCAGGAAGGCTCGGATAAAGCAACGATGGAACCAGGAAGCAGGCACCAGATGATTAAAGCCAGCCAGGTCGCCGGTGGTGGGGCCATCTCCATGGGGCCAAGGAAAAACCAGGACATCACCTCACCTTCAAACACAGAACCCAGAAACCCCAAGGCTGCAATCTGTTGGCTGCAAAACCCACACCTATTCCAAGGAACGGGACGACAGGGACATGGTACTTGCCAGTTTCATTTTTTTAGAGAAATATTAACTTTGCTATTTGGCATCAGAATGCAGCTACTTAAAGAATTCTTATTTCTTTACCACCGTCTTTTTCTTCTTCTATTTCAAGGAGCAGAACCAAGCTATGGACCTCCAGTGCTTTAAAAGACAAGAAAAAAACCCACCAATATGATAACCTTACAACGTCTAGATCAGAACTTCTTCTTTAATGCCAGAATAAGCTATGTTTCAAAAGCTTCTGGTTCGTATTCAAAGAAAGATTGAAGGACAAACTAAGCAAACAAAAATAATGACCACAGGAAGGCACTGATGCCTGAACCATGAACAACGATGAACGAATTTGTTACTAACATAAAAATCAATTCATTATTGCCTTTGTTTTATTCACTGTGGCAGCGCCAAGTGCGAGATCTGGAGGTGCACATGCTAACAAGCTCTGTACGGCTCAGGGCCGTTCGCGTTTCTTCTCTTACCCCTACTGAAAAGTAACAGCCCCTACAGTGCTCCTCAGTGCACAGCCCA
>NW_022106189.1:19832515-19840286 GCF_000313985.2 Echinops telfairi | reverse complement strand
GTGTGTGTGTGTGTGTTAGGGATAGCTTTGAAATTAACCAGGCTCCGCTTATGCTCCAATTACTGAACAAAAAAGCCAATCCTGGGGGACCTTTCTCTGACTCTTGTTTCTTTCTGATCAAATAAATCCTGTCTTGGAGCCCAGTGAATGCAGCAGTAGGAAGCTCCACCTGGGAATGGCATGGGCAAGGAAAAAAGACCCCAAACGTGGCTAAAGTCAAACCTTCTCATTGATGCTTACGGCCTTTTCCTGAGGGAGACATCACAGTTCACTACAGGGGAGCAAGAAAACCCCCTTTTAATTACTTAAAAGACAAAGAAAGCCCACATGGAGACACGATAAACAGTTTCCTTCACTGGGACTGACAAATGATAGATAGATAGATAGATAGATAGATAGATAGATAGATAGATAGATAGATAGAGATAGATAAATAAGAGAATCTCTTCTTTATGGCAAGAATTAATCAGCTCTCCCTCTCCCCCAGTCTGTGAACATCCCCAGGAAGACCGAGGAGAGAAGGGCTTGGAGCTGCAGACTGTTCTGGATGCAAGAGGACCTCAGAGCAGGGCAGAGCTGTTAGGAGAGCTGCCTGGGAGCGCAGAGCCCTGAGTGTGTGGAGCATCAAAACACAGAGAGCCACTCTACAAAGGAGGCATTTCCCTTGCTTTGCCACTAACTGGGCATAAAGTGCTTCAAGCCTAAATGTCTCTTTAGTCTACTGGTTAGTTTTGTGTGGTGGCTTTAAAAAAAATCCCACACACAACAAAAGGGGACCTAGTAGCACAATTAATTAAGCAATCGGCCCCTAACTGAGAAAGGCTGACACTGTTGGAAGCCATCCAGCAGCTACGCAAAACAAAGACCTGCCCACCTGCCCCCACAGAGTGACAGCCTAGGAAAGCCAAGTGGGGCTGCTGCGAGGTAATGACGCAACTGCACCCAGCGGCAAGCACCAGACACTGAAGCCAAGAGAAAGGAGTAGAAAATGCATGTACTTGGCACCTACTCACATAAAGAGAGAAGAGTGGGCACACTTACACAAATGCAGGGATGACGGCTGTCCTTGTCTACCAAAGGGCACCTACCCTTTTCGGGAAGTCTGTGCACCACGCGGGTCTGAATGACTAGAACAGTAACAAGCAAACTAAGCCCAGTGCCACCAAGTTCATTTTGGTTCATAATGGCCTCTAATTTGTACACTGGTACACATTCCCTATTAAAAATACCCAAACATCCAAACCCGTACATAAGAGCAGGATGAATCTTACTGCAACAATGGCCACCGTAATTAATCTCGCTGTGTATCTGAAAGATCTCCAAATTCCAGTAAGGGTTTGACTTCAAATAGTATTACATCCAAAATTCCAACAGAGTCCCCTAGAATTCACTGAAATGAAAATATTTCATAGAAAAGTTTCAAGTTTATGTAACATCTATTTCCATCTCCCTACAGGTTCTTCCAATTTAAGAACTTCTCACCAAAGGGCAAGTATAAGACCAAGAGAAAAGGAAATATTTTTCCTTAAAAAATAGAAACACTTCCCTTCAAAGAATCTCTATAATTTTTTCTTCATGTAGTTAATTGGTTTGAAAGATTTCTGAACAAGAGAAAAAAAAGGCAGGGGTCAAATTTACCTGCCGGGAGTTATTTTCTGATCAGTGTTTCTTACTCTGTCTCTAAATGCTTCAGAGGCATTTCCAGAGGATTCTCGCCAAGGCATCAAAACGGAAATCAAATTCCAACTCTCAGTCTAGCTAATCTCCTCAGTTTCCCCGCCTGGACTAATAGTAATCTTCTTCTCTTTATTCCAGACCGGATCTTTCCTAAGTCCCTTGGACAGCAAGTGCAGCAAGCTTGATCCTCACAGGGTCTTGGACCCTCCAGCACCTTGATCTTGGACCTCTTGAGGCTGGATCGTTACAACAGCCTCTAAATTACCTGACAGGGTCTTTCCACTGGCCAAACCAAACTCCATAACACTGCCGAACCTTCCCTTTTCTTCTGACCTTCATGTGCTACAAACACTGGCTGGCACCCGCCAGCTCAACACTGCTCTGCAATCAGTCCTTCGGCATGTCAGCCTCCCCCTACTGACTGACCAGGTTGTCTCATGCAGCCCTCTCTTGCACTGACTGCACGCTAAACCCATTATCTCTCTAGGCCTACTCAGGTCCCATCCGGGAGTCTTCCCTGGACACCCTACAACTCACTCATCAGCATGCCTTTCCTCTCCTCTGACTGCCCAGGGCCTTTAAGATCTCACAGCATTCTCAGAGGCCTGCCCATCACTGGGCCCTGTCTAGGGGGACAGCTGAATGGTGCTGCAGGATCCACGCTGATTCTAATCATCTTCAGTGCCCACAACTAAACCGTCCTTAATGGGCACTCAGCAAAACGGCTTCATTGATCTTTGATGGTGCTCACCAAGCCCCACCTAGGTAAACACTGGCAACTACTTAAGGAAAGCTATTGTTTTTGCTTGTTGTCTGCAATTTCAAATCTCATCAGCTCCCTGGCAAGATTCCAGCCTTGGGTCAGTCGTAAGATAGATGCTTAGGTGGTTCTTGGCCAGCCAGCACGCAGAGGCACCAAAGGCTTCTTTATGACTAAGCTTCATTCCCGGCTGCCTTCAAGTCCCAGTGTCTGCTTCCTTCTCCATTATGTCCAAGGCCAAGGGGGTGGGGCAAAGAGACGGGCCTGGCGCAAAGTCAGTGATGTGGCATTTGTCCTTCCAAATCCGATGACAAGGAAAACTTGATCTGCTAATGCAGCACAGACATTTTACTCTCAGCACTGTTTTACACAGAGAAAGCTTGAAACAGCACCCAGTAGAAAGACGTTTTCCTGCAAGCCGTTATTTAGCAACTAAGGTTCATTCTGTGCGGCTCATCTGCTTGTCTGCGGGGGCTCAGGAATCGAGAGAGGAAAGAAAGTGCTCAGCAGTCACAAGTTGGCATCAAGCAAAGTGGGCAAGTTAGCTCCTGCTGCCCCAGAATGGGCTTCTGCTTGCATCGCACTATAAAACCAAGCAGTTGGGAGCAGGGTCTAAAGACTAGCCGGGAACTTACCACACGGGAGTGCGTGGGAGTTCGGAAGTTAAGGTTTCCCCAAGTCTGCAGGGTGGAACTGCACCAGAGGGTTTGCAAAGCTGTGACCTTTTAGGACACAGGTGACTGACTAGACCTTACTTCCAGGCTGCCCCTCCCTGGGTGGGTTCAAATTGCCCACCCTTCCAGCTAGTAGCTGAGCACTTACACCACGCAGGGACTCCTTTTCAATAAATAATCTCCAGTAAAAGCAATTACTAAGGGGAGCAGGCTAAACCGGGAAGGGGAGGCATTATCTCTCCTCAGATACTCCCCCAAGGCAATCAGCAGCAGTGAGAATGAGGAAAGGCCGCCCCCCACGTCCACCCCAAGCCGCCTTCTCTGTCTTTCTCCCCGGCTGCCATCAGGTCTCGGCATGCAGAGAGGAAACAAATGAAGCTTTGGCAAGAACTTACAGAACAAAATGCATGAGGATGTTTCATACCGTTTCAGGGGCAGATGAGGAAAACAACAGCCGGGCACGTCTGAATCTGGTCCCGGTGGCATGTGGCAGAGTCCTTCAGAAGCCAGGCCAGGTTTTCAATTCCATCAACCACCACTCACCTGACCGGAGGACTGCTCAGAGGGGTCCCAGACTTTAGGGAGGGCAACGGCTGTCCAGGTCTGGGGGGAACTGCAGAAGAGCTTTGAGTTTTCTGAGCCTCATTACCGATGTACTTGACACAACAGATGTATTTCTTGCCAGGTTGATGTAAATAGAATTCTTTTAAATAAATTCTATTTTAGACTCGGTAGAGAAGCTGTTATCTGAAGGAATACCAAAGCTCACCATCACCCAGCGATTTCAAGTTACCAATCCTGATCTTCAGAGCTGGGATTTGTATACTACAGGAGGGCCGATCATACTGGCACCATTTGAAGAAGAGATGCTATACCCTTGATCTTCAAGGCGTTTTTGCTACACTGTAGTTTTCTGCTACTAACTGGAAAACGCTGGTACGGTCAAATTGTGATTTTTAAAAGTATGACTCCTTGGCACAAAGTGAAGACTCGCTAAACTTAAATTACTAAAAATATCCAAACCGCAAGGATTTCAACAAGGGGGAACCAATCCTTTATTTCATTAGCTGCTCAGAATTTTGTATGTACTGGTATCTATGAAATAGAAATCTCTGAAAGTTTTCTAAGTAGATTCTATTTTCTCATGACGCTCAAATTATAAAACTGAATGTGGCTTGCCTCCAGGCAGTGTGTACAAGTTGGCTCTCAACCCATGCCACTGAGTCAATCCCAGCTCCTGGGGACCCTAAAGGAACGAGGAGAAAGACCCCGAGGGCTCCAAGGCCACAATCCCTCAGAAAGCAGACTGCCACCTCTTTCTTCCACGAAGCCACTGGCTGGTTTGAACCACTGACCTCAGTTAGCCCAGAGCGCTCACAGCAGATAAAAAGGTACCCCTTCTTTTCTCTGAAATAGGGACACAAAGAACTACAATTCTGGTGGTGGTATGGGTTTTTTGGTAACCAAGCTAATTTAAAAATCCGCTTCATCCCTGTTGGGCAGTGTTCTTTTCCCCACCAGAACTCCAGCAGTGGCACGGGTCGAAACTGTCTTAAAACAACGGCCCGATCATAGGTATGCGCTTTTTGCCACCATGCTGTTCAGCACACACTGTAAAGACCAAGTCAACTCCAGCTAACTCTTCTAGCCCACGTCCTTAGTGGCGCAGGGCGGCACATCCAGCAGCCACAATCTTCGGAAAGACTGCCAGTGAAATAAGGTGGGGGCGATCCTGGACCCCTCAGGGTGCATCTGTGCACAGGGCAAGTGTTCAACGGGTTTACTGGTTTGCCTCCGAGCTGCTGAGAGGGGTCACTAAGAAGCACTGGTTGTGTTTATACCACTGCAGACCCCCAGTGGCCTTTCCACTCTGTGGCCCTCTGGGCAAGCTGGCACTTAGATTTCACCTGGTGAGGTATTCCTGTGAAGTGACCCTTGTATCACTGGAACTTAATTTGGGGACATGTCCTCACGGCTACCCACATCTGGTTTTCAAAAGCAAGAGGTAATTAAATCTAATGGAAAGGCTACTGTGGTTGCAGTCCAAAAACACCGGTTCTAGGTAACCCGACCCAAACCATCCATTTCTCATGCCCTCATCGGGCTCCTAGTCGTAAAAGCCCACAGGGCACGGGCCCAGGAACACTATGCATCTCTTCCATACACACGGGATTACTCACAGCACAAAGAGGACATTACAAAGGAGTTCTAAAACCCGGGCTACACATTCTAATACAGTTTTCAAATATGCAGACTGATCTAGACATTTCCAAGGAAACACTTATTCTGCCACTCAACTTTCTCTCGTGGCATCTGCTGTTACTAGCAGCTAAGAAAAAGTAAAATCGAATGTCATTCATAGCAGCTCCCAGATCCCCACCACTCATTTGAAGGGAGATGGGTGGGGAGCATGTGTGGGTGATTGGTGGGGAGTGTGTGTGTGTGTGTAAACACAAAATGAGGAGGGAGCGGTGCTGGGGAGGAAGGAAGAGAAAATCAGGATAATGGATAAAAACAAGTCCATCTTTCGTGTCTCCCAGCTCCGATGGACGGCAGACAGTGGATTTAATCTGCTGAGAGCCCAGACTGGAAGCCTCCCTTTGGCCTGGTCCAGCCATGAATTATTAATGTTCATAGAAGCAACAGTACATCCGCTCGCAGCAATCAGAGAGGATAATGATGATTAGCCAAGATGAGGTTATTAATCCCCCCACTTCCCTTT
This sequence comes from Echinops telfairi, assembly GCF_000313985.2. Lineage (NCBI taxonomy): Eukaryota > Metazoa > Chordata > Mammalia > Afrosoricida > Tenrecidae > Echinops > Echinops telfairi. Next base: position 19,834,453 of record NW_022106189.1, on the reverse strand, counting down.
CCGAGGTCTCTCCTTCTCCCCTCAGTCCCCTCTGGGCTCAAGCTGTTTTCCATGCCATGTATTTTGAGCTACAGCCTCAATATTACATTCAATACCTCTGTGATGAAAAATAATCACTGAAGATTAGTATAGGTCATAAACTTTTAGTATCTGTAAGTTTTCAACAAATATTCTCTTGACAATTGTGTTCTTGAAGTAAAGAAAAATAAAGGCAGGTACCAATTCAACATGAGCCCACCCACTAAGCTTACACGGGTTCCAGAGGCTCCTGTCCCACTTGCTTCTAGAAAGTTCACTAGCATCAGCAGTGGGTAACTTGAGTGTCCATCAGAATCATCTGGAGGGCTTGGGAAAACCAATTCCAGGCTCCTCCCTAGAGATGCCCTCGGTCTGGGGTGACGCATGAGAATAGGTCCTTCTAACAAGTTCCCAGGTGGTGCTGATGCTGTGGGTCTGGGTGTCACACTTGAGAACCACGCCCAGTTGCCAAGGCATTCAGGGTGTGAGAGGAATGGAGAAGGGGATCCAGGAAGCAGAAAGCTCACACACAAGACAGTGACACTGGCAGCCTCTTTCCTATTCCTGGGAGACAGAGGGGCTTTCTCCTCCAGCAGAGTTAGTCTCAGAAACCTACAAGGGCAGCTCTACCCTGTTCTGTCCTATAGGATCACCACAAGTCGAAATGGGCTTGATGGCAGTGAATTTGGCTTTTGTGAACTTTCCTCTTCCTGTCCCCAATAAACAAACGAGTCGACCTGAAGGGTCTCACGATGGGGAATACACCGACACAAAGCCCACACCGAGCGACAGCAGAGACGAGTTGACAAAAGTGAAGGTGTATAAAAGAGGTCAGGTGCTAGGTTAATTCCTATCTTCCTAAAGCAGCACAAGAAACTGTTTTCCTTGGTCATTTTCTTTCTTTTTTCCTTTTTATTTACTGCAAATTCTTTTTATCAGAAAATAAATAGACAATTTGGAAAGGATTTGAGGCAAACTGTGCCTTTGGTCGTTTTCCTAACCCCATCCTCCCTCCACCAGGGACTGGCTGCTTTCAAAGAAAGAGGGAGTCAGAACAGGCCTGACCCTTTCCTGGGATGCTGTGGTGTACTATCATAGAAACCCGTGCAGACCCTGAATACCGAGTCAGGCATCCAAAGTCCAAAGTAGAAAACTAGCAACAGCCCTTTAGACACAGGCTGAAAGTACAGGCACACATTTCAGAAAACCCGCTGCCATGGAGTGGAATTCGATTCATAATGAGTTTGGAGTAGAACTGCCCCTGTGGTTTCTGAGACTCCAAATCTCTGCGGGATCAAAAAGCCTCATCTTTCTCTCCCGGGGGGACTGGTGGAGTCAAACTGCAGATCTCACAAGTGAAAGCCTAATATAACGCATCGCAGCAGCAGGACCCCTTCTGCATTCTGGGGTATCCCTTTATAAGAGCAAAACAGAAGCAGGCTAGCTAGCTGGATACACCAAATTCCACTTCTTTGGGGTGTGCAAACTCACAAAACCCAGGGAGAGCAGTAGGGTGGGGACAGAGGAAGAGAGCTGCCCCACAAGCAGGCTTTCCACCAGGCCCGAGTCAGTGCTACAGACCACAGAGCAGGAGCAGAGAAAGGGGGAGAGAGACACAGACAAGGGAGGGGAGGGGGAACGGAAGGAGAAAAGGCAAACAGTGGTCATCTAGCTCAGAAGCAACAAAGCCCACATGAAGAAGCACACCAGCCTGTGCGATCACGAGGTGTCGAAGGGATCGGGTATCAGGCATGAAGGAACAAAAAATCTTATTGTGAATGAGGGAGGGAGAGCAGATTGGGGACCCAAAGCCCATCTGTGGGCAACTGGACATCCCCTTATAGAAGGGTCTCGGGGAGGAGACGAGCCAAGTAGGGTGCAGTGTAGCAATGATGAAACATACAACTTTCCTCTAGTTCT
>NW_022106189.1:19816729-19832008 GCF_000313985.2 Echinops telfairi | reverse complement strand
AAAAAAAAACCAAAAACGCCATGGATGGAAGGAGAAGAAATTTTTTTAAATGATAAAACAAAATCCCTCCCTGCCCTCTAGTCTACTGTAAGCCCTCAGAGTGCAGTCTGCCCAAAGTTCCAAAGGTGGCACTCATTCTAGTTTGCCACTTTGCATATGCTGGGCAGCGAGGACCTACTCAGACAACATAAACCCAGCTGGTGCTGTTGTTAGTCTGGGACACCGAGTCCGCTCCGACTTGCAATGACCCCATGTACAACAGAGCAAAGCACCACCCTGGTCCGGGCCATCCTCAAAACGGCTCTTCCCATTGTTGCAGCCACTGTGTCAATCCATCTTACTGAAGGTCCTCCTCCTTTTCCGACCAAGCAGGAGGTCCTTTTTTGAGGGCCTGGTCTCTCCTGACAACAAGTCCAAAGTAGGCGAGAGGAAGCCTAGCCATCCTCGCCTCTGAGGAGCACTCTGGCTGTCCTCCTTTCATGACAGACTCATTTGTCCTTTTGTCTGTCCAAGGCACTTTCGATATTCTTTGCCAACATTCAAAAGCACCGATTCTTCTTGGGTCTTCCTTATTCAAGGTCCAACTTTCACATGCACACGAGTTGTCTGAAAATACCCTGGCTTAGGTGAGGGACACCTTAGTCCTCAAAGGAACGACTTCGCTTTTCAACACTTTAATAAGGTCTTATGCACCAAATGTACTCAATGGAATGCATCATGTGATCTCCTGACTGCTGCTTCCTTGGGCACTGGTGTGGCTCCAGGACAAAACGCTCTCGACAACGTCAGCCTTCTCGCCATGTCCCATGATGGGACTGACTGGTCCACTTGTGAGGGGTGTAATTCTTGACAGCAAGTCCTTCAAGTCCTTCTTACTTTCAGCAAGCAGGCTTGTGTACCATCTGCATATCCCAGCAGATAGGCTCAAAGAAGCCGAAAGTCCCTTCATATCTAGCAAACTACGGTAAACATTAGTACCACGTCTGCTCCAAAGTATATCTCCAATGGGGAAAAAAATGAAGTTTGCCATCACTCCATTGATAACAGAAGTCCATTAAAAACTAAAAACAAATTACTCCTCTAAGTCACATTTTCATCCCAACAACTGACTTAGTTAACCAGCAAATCTTTCACATAGAATGGAACAAAGAGAAATATTCTTTTCAAAGAACATAGATTTTTTTTTTAAAAAAGAGGTTTGGGAGGAGAAGTAAGACCAAAGACAGTAAGAATCTTGGTCAGCTGGTGAAAGAACTGGCCTTAGTGTCTTGGCAGAGAATAATAATAAGGCAGCATTCACCCAATCACCCCACCCTGTGGTGTCTCCCGCAGTGAGGGATGATGATAAAATGTACGGCAAGGCATAAACAATTGTCTAGGTTCAATTTCCACGTTTGATGGTAGTCAACCCCTTATCATGATGAAAATTTCTCTTTCGCAATCCATAGGTTCCCAAATTTATTAAGCCTATCTACCGCCTCCTTTTCAGAAAAAAAATAAAAATCACTCAGCAGCCTCCCACACCCTCCAGCAATGAAAAACTTCTGTATTATAGCCCGTACTTCAGGATAAAGTACAGGTATCTGCTTTTGAAGTCATTCCTGCCCCGCCCACCTCCATCAGCCCTGAGTCCCCAGAGATCAAGACCCCCCCGCTTGGGGAAGCAGTTCTCAATGAAGATGATGTCGAAGCCTCTTTACTGCAGTGAGGCAGTGAGGCTCAGGGCTGGGCAAGTGGGGTGGACAGAGGCCACTGAAAAGCACTTACAGTAGAAGGATTATTAGGGCGTGTGTTCAAAGTTCACATAAGACCCCTGGCCTGATATTATCCCTTAAATCTTATAAATTGGGGCAAAGCCACAGAACTTCTTGACAACCAGCCTTCCATTGGTCTGAGAGGAATAATGAAATGATGTAATGGCTGCTCATGAAAACTGCATGACTCAGGCCAAATTCTTGCACATTAGAAACTTTTCCATCACAGAATAAAGTAAAGGACAGTCCATCATTTTCCGCAAACTCTGAGCCAAGAGGGCCATTTTTATAGTCTATCTCTATCACATGCTTCGTGATAAATCTTCTCTTACGGTCATTTCAAAAAGAAGGTGCCCAACCGTCTCAAGCACCTGGTCCAAGCCATCCATCCGATGTCCTAAGACAAAGGCTGCTCTGACAACTTTCGGGACCAGCAGCGCAGAGTCAACGGCCGGGGTCCGAATCCCAGTTTGATTGCCTGTTACTCTGGGCAGGTGACCTGGGCAATGTAAAGCCACAAGAGTGCTGAGTGAGTCACGATGTAAGCAAGCTGTGCTTACATCAGGGACTTGACCTAGTCAGGTAGCCAGAGGGGCTTCTCCATGGACAAGGGCTTTGAGGGGACTGCGAGGGCACCAGAGGGAGAGAGCAGGGACACATCTTTCATGGAACAGGACTCAGTCAGACACGGGTTGCAGATGGAGGTCCATTGGCAAGAAAAAAATGTTTATTAATTCCAAATTGAAAAAGAAAAAGCCAGTTACAAAAGTTGCACACAGTATAGCACTTCAGTACGAAAACCATGTGCTGGCCTCTGCAGTGTCCATCCCCTCTGGCCAGAGTTCCCAGCTTCCAGCTCTCTGCGAGGCTGGTGCTCTCGGCTGCATGATGAGCAGTGGTTATGTCTGCTGGGGCTAGACCTTTAGGGGCCTCTAACACCTTTCTAGCACCCAAGCTACAAGGACTCAAGCAGGGTGCTGAATGGAACGGCTACAGTGGGGTCCTGTGGGCCCCGGCCTCTTTCTCCCGTTGTGCTGCCTCGCCAGCAGGGAAGCCCGGCATCGTACAGGGCAGCTCCCAGCTTCCAAGGTGGTTTCCAGAATGGGCCCCGTGGCCCTTCCATGTCTCATACTGGTTAGAGATTCGAGACAAGAGGACTATAGGGAGACATGAACAGCAGGAAGTGGGGTTTACTAGGGCCACAGATGTACTACTGGTCAACCATATGCACCAGCCCAGAGAGGCCTTCACTCCCTGGGGAGCAGCAGCATTATCTCCTCCCAGCAATCACAGTGACCTGAAATTACCATGCTCGGTGCGTGTGTTTGCTTCCGGTTTGTCTCCCCCATTCTCCCCATGGAAATTTCCTCGAGAGAAAGGATCTCTGTCTTAGACCTAGCACATAACTGGGCGCTCAGCAATGACATGTTGAATGACAGCTGCTCCCATTTGTGGCCCGGCTAGAAGCAGAGGAACGCATACACAAATGCCAACAGTGATTCTAGCTAGGCCGTAAATCAGGCTTGCCTTCTTGTGACAGTCTCTCTTCCAAACTAAGTACCCCTTGTTTTATAATTGGGGTCCCTTGGGTGGTGCAAATAGTTACTGTGTTACAAGCCAGAATGTTTGAGGTCCAACTCCCCCCCAGCAGTGCCTAGGGAAAAAACACCTGGTGATCTAGGAAGGTCAAACCATCAGCACTGACCACCTACGAGACGGCTCTGTTAGGATGCATGTGGGCGCACACCAGTCAGTGTCAACTACTGGACGCGGGCTTTGTTTTCATTTTCTAACAAGGGGTGGGAAGCTTTCTCTCCTAAAGCCACTCTGGCACCATACTCTCAGAATCCCAGTTTCAATGGTTCCTTAGCCCCTATCTCCCCCGGCCTCACTCCGAGCGTGGGCACACTCCCTATTCCAGATTCTAGTCATGAGACGCCGGGCAATGAAAGAAGAAGATCAAAGGGAGACTGGCAGTCAGTGGTCACTTGTCCCCCTCAGCTGGATTCTAAGTTCAACTGTGTGCTGGGCGAGTGGCCCAGACGACTGCTGCGGTCACCCACCCGAGTGCTCTGCACGCTCCACCATGCGTCTCAGTCCCTGCCTGTCTCCTGCAAGCTTAGCGCAGGGAGTGTCACCAGTTTGCACGACTGCAGGTGTTAATGTGCCGCGGCGCTTCACTTTTCTGCGTCCCCTGGAAGCGAGTCATCTTGCTGTGGAAAAACTCTCCCTGTGGCCTGGAGTAAGCACACGGAGTGGAGGGCTTTGTCTGTGTCTTTACAAAACAAACATGCGAAATGCCCTTGGACAGCCAAATCATATTATACGATGCAAGATTTCAACATTCCGGCACACTGCCAGGGCTTAATGGCCAGCCAGACGCTAAGTAAGGAAATGGGCCTGCATAAAGCCTACAACTAAGTCAACAATCAATAGTTCAGTATTACAGTTAAAATGTGATGCGCCCTTTAAATTGCTTCTAGCATCAGCCTTCTAAGTCAAACTCAGCTTCAGAAGCCAAGCAAAGCAAAACAAAGATGATCAAGCAAGAAGCTGAACACAACCTATTTTCACAGGCTTTGGCATTTCAAAACAAAAAGCTGCTCCAAGATTTCACAGAAATTCTTTACAATGTACCTGTAGGGCAGCAACTGGAGAAATAAAAGGCTGTGTTTCAGACAACAAATGAAGCAGAGGGCTCAGCGAGCAGAAAACTGCAGCAAAGCAGCTAGCTAGATCAATGGACCAGGGGTGGGGGTGAGGGGGCTTCCTGCAAACACTCATCTCCCCTCCAAAACAGTAGGGCTTTGTATCAGGGTTTAAAAGCCTGCTCCCTCTCTCTTCATCAACGGCACTTTCCTGCTAAGCTGAGGTAAGTGGTAGCAGTAGTGGCCTGCCACACCCACACCCACTGGAAAGCTGGTGTGCCCGCAGTGGTCACTGTGGGCTTTCTAGTCCTTATTTTGACTGGGATGTGTGGTCAACTCCACTTGTATTTCACGCTCCATTACCCTTCTTCCTTCAAACACATCCTGAAAGTTCACTCTTCTCCTAAAGCGGCCTAGTCTACAAGGGGAGTGTTAAACCTGGTGTGCTAAGTAAGGGCACTGAGCTCAAAGCAATAGAAGGGCTTTCACATCTAGCAGACCGAGCCTCAGTGGGTCTTAGGCTCCTCACCTGTGAAATGGGCCTCAGAGGCCTGCTGGGAAGACTAAATTAGGAACCCCAGAAAGTGCTGCAGGGGTGGTGGGGGGTGGCAGGAGCAAAAGACAAGGCTTTGAACTTGTCTCTGGTACCATGTGTGACAGCAGGGATGCACCAGCAGGGAGCATTTAAATGAAGAGACCTTCAACTGTTAATATCAGTGGGGGTCAAAGGAAGGCCTACAACAACAGATACAAACCAAAATGCAGACGAAGCATCTAGAAATGTTTCTAGCTATCTGGGTGATTGATTTTGCGTCTGTTGAATCTAATATACATATTACATATATATTTAAATTAGGGTCTGCATTCCACCCCCCCTCCCCTTTTTTCTAGTAATACGTTTTTGTTGTATTTGGTAAGGGCATCAGTCGGTGACGAATTGGAAACGAGGAGAGCCAACGCTGGATTGTGAGTGCTGACTCGGTGAGTCCCTTCAGCTCCCAGCCACCAGGGCGTGGGCCCTGACAGAGCCGGCTGCTCCTGCAAATGCAGGTAGCCTCCAAGAGCCACCAGCCCCTGCCCATTCGGAGCCGGGTTCTGCTGAGACAGATATGCTCTGTGCCTAAAACAGGACCTAATAAATATTCTTCTGAGGGGGGGTGGGGATAGGGAGGAGTCTTCGGGGCCGTGATGAAGAGTTTGGCTGCTGACGGAAAGGCCAGCAGGAGAAAGCTGTGGCAGTTCATTGGTGAGCCATAGGCCTTGGAAGGCCCTGGGCCGACCTGACTCTGTCTCACAAGGTCGATGGGAGTCTGGAGCAACCCCACGACAGCACTGGGCTTGGTTTTCTCTTTGGTGAGCGAGGGGACTCTGGGAAAAGAGGGCACCTTGACCAGACCAGGCCTTCCAGAGTTGTGTCCCTCTGCCCCTGATCCTCCTGCTGCCTCCTTTCAAAGACAGACAGCAAATCAGGTCGTTTCTAAACTTCAGCCTGTGGAGCCACGCTTCCTTCCACTTACCTTCCGACCTAACCCTGCTTTATAATGATGCTCTGTAAGACGAGGGCTCTTCTTGCAATTTCCGGGAGCTGGTCACGCCCAGATTCTGCAGCAGAACTTCCAGAGCTGGGCTTTTCTGAAAAGCACTGGCAGGGCTCTGCCGCTGGCACCGCGGCCACGCTGCCCTCTGGATAAGGAGAGCTGCAGGCGGGGCGGCCATCAGCATCACGGGCCGGGACCTGAGCTAAGGCAGCGCGCGCCACCTCCGGTGTCGCAGTGAGGGCAGGCGAGAAAAGGCTTAAGCAGAGGCAATCTGCACTCACTCCAAGGGCTACATGACATAAGGGGCATCTCCGCCCCCCGCCCCCCAAACAAACAGAACAAAGCTCAACCCGGAGTCCCCCTCATTGGAGCTCCCCTCCCAAGACCTTCACAAAACACGGATGGATGTTCAGCCACGCCAACCAGGGCCGGTTTTGTAACTCAAGAGTCATGGTTTGCAAGGCCGGCACACCCACATAGCTATAGCGTGGCTGGAGCCCTGACAGCTGGGGGAGCATGCGCTCACAGGGCGCGGGGCCTGGGCAGAGATGGACAGCTCAAGGGGAAGGGATGGTTGAGGCCCAGTTGAAAGGTGGCAGGGCCGGGCCAACATCTGAAGGGCTCTATCAGAATGGTTGTTAAACATGTTAGCCACAGGCTTGTTCCAAAATACTGAGAAAACCATTCCAGCATCTTTCTTCTTTAAGTTGCTAACTGATATTCCGGTGCCTACCACAGGATATAAGAAACTTCTAAGACGACAAAAAAAAATTCCTCTCATTTCCTGCTTGCTCAGAATGCACCCAGCATCCATTTTCTTGCCTGTTCTGAAAGCCCTGCCTTTGGGAGTGTGAATGGACAAATTAAAAGGCTGACTTTGTCGAAGCTTGCCTCAGATAAAAGCAGTCTTTCACTGCTTCCACTGATGGTGCCTTTAAAATCCAGTTTCATTCCAAAGTTACCATTTTTAATTCCATTCACAAGATAGTTTAATATAACTGCATACTTTGTCACCACACCACAATGCCCACCTCTTTTCCTTATCACGAGTAGGCAGAAAAATTAAATCAAGGCAATGCTTACCACAGCAACCAGTAGTAGACTGCCTAATTAGAAACACATGCCTAACCTCTGTGAAGACACTATTTCTCAGGTTTCCTGGTGTGTACCAGCTCTGCGAGTCCCACTGGGTCAGAGTTTAATGACAACAACCAGCAAATACATTTGTTGGGTGGGGGTGACGCCAACACCACCATGTTTGCACAACTACCATCCCTGAACTAGACCCAGAGCTCGGGGAGATGTGGGTCTCTTCCACATGCAGGGCAGTCACAGCACCAAAACCTCTGCCGGAACTGACCCTGGTGTCCCCAGAGGAGACATCTCTTAAGCACACAGGCGTCAGAGCCAGTGATCATCGGGTCCATTTGCCAGTGAAGCCAAGAGCATTAACTCGAGGAGAGGCAGCTGCTCAAAGCCGGGAATGGCAGGTTCAAGCAGTCATTCCAAAAGACAAACACACTGCCATCAGTTTGAACCCAGCTCATCGGCATGCGCGATGACAGCGTAGAACTGCCCAGTGGCCGAGCTCAGAAATGCTATGAGGATGACGACTAGGTCTTCCGCCCACAGAGTCAAGGGGGACTCAAACTGCCGACCTTAGGCTGGCAGCCGAGTGCACACCTCCAAGTATCCACTGAGGTCCTCTCTAAAACTCAAAAGAAAGGTTACTGTGGACTTCCCATTGACTGACTCTCCGAGGGAACAAACACAAAAGAATTGAAACAATGGAGATCAATAACCACAAATACTTAACTGAAAACCTTCACACTTCCATATTCAGAACCAACCCCTACTCTATTTTCCCTACTATGTGAAGAGAGTTCAAGAACAAAGTCGTATTCCTTCAGGGCCCCATCAGTTCAAGCTGGGCTATCTGGGCAAAGGCCCACTGTTATGTGCAGCAGAGCCTGCTCAGCAAATGACCAGCAGAAACAAGACGGGAGGGTCTGCCTTCTTAAATTAGCCAAGTCTCAGATGTGCGCACACAGAATCAGTCAGCAAACAGATGCAACTCTTAGGACGGAGCCTCATCCCGTCCCGAGCGTGAATTAAACCGCTCTGAGAAGACCCCTCTTTGGCACTCATGCCTTGCAGTTTGTTCTAGAAAGAGATGAAAATGACAACCGCCTTTCTTCAAAACCAGCTCCAGAATCGGGACCTCACCTGCCCATCCACACTGAAATGTCCCTCAGCTGATTCGAATGAGGGGCTTTTCACTGCGCTCTTTTCTCAGCACTAACAGGTGCCAGTGAGACGCCCCGCAAGCTGCTATTCAGCACACTAATCGTCCCAGGCAAGTCTGACCTTCTCTCCAACAAACTGCCACCGTATGTCTGCAACCTATTCCCCCCCAGAAATTTGCCAGGATGACAACAAACAATTAGCAAGCCGCACAACTACTCCTCAGTTGGGCTGTTGTAGAGAGCTGCAGTTAAGTGGCAGCATCTTAATTCGAAGGTTGTAAAGTTAAAAGATAAACTAAAGATAACAATCTTCGTGGTAAGGGGTTACAACCGCCTGCTTCATTTTTACGCTTACCAAGGCGATTTTGTTTCTTCTGACTACTTAAAGATAAGTCAAGGGTGGTGCCAGCCACTCTACTTCTCCAAGGCCAAGGGCAGAAAAAGGAAGGAAATAATGAATATTTTATTACACTTACAGTGTGGCAAGCAAAACAGTTTTTTAAAAGGCAATTACCATTGTAACATTAGTCATGCACGGCAGATCTGTTTCCCTGATTCCAATTTTCTTATGCTCCCCCACCCACCCACCCCCTTTTGAAGCTTCCTTGGCTTTCTCTTTACTCACATAGGATAGATATCCACCTGAGGATTCACGGTGATTATAAAGACCTTCAGAATAGGGTCGCTTTGGTTTATTTTCGGGGGTGGGGAGTGGGGAGGGCGGGTGTAGTATAGGGAACTGAATTTTTACTCATCAAAGTTTAGAACTGGCTGCTAAGTAAATGCCAACAACGTAATCTAGATCTGTGTTCACTTTGTGGGGAAAAGCTTTGTCTTTTCTTAAGTCGAAAAGCCAACCTGATTATATCTGGAGTTTGTGGTTAAAGGGGAGAGCAGAAGACCAAGGAAAACAGGATATCTAGGAAAATGCTTAGTCTTGGAACTCAAATTAGACTGGCATGTTCCATGGGCAGATTCCAGGCCAAGGGAAGAAAGCAAAGACTTGAAGTATTCAAAAAACAAAAACAAGAAACCGTACATAACCTGGTTGTCTGAAGAACAAGTATGGATGGATTCCTACCTTGGGAAAGTGTCACAACTTAATTATACGTAAAATGTCGAAAACTTAACTCATGGCCTTCTTAGGGCAGGCTGCCATGAAGTAGTTAAGATTTTCAATAGTTTAAAAAGTAAGACTATTACCATTTGAAAACAGGTCTCTACAGAAACCTCTCGCACACCTTTATAGATAATTAGCCTGTTCTGAAAGTAATGCCTACTGAACTCTGGGACCAGGCACGGCGCGTCAGCCTGCTCTCGCAGGCCTGAATGAGGATGTTGAGCATGCACACAGACACCTGGTCAAGGTCTGCAATCACTGGCACAGATGGCATAAGTGTCTTCACGGGGCTGTGGAATGGAGTGATGTTAACGATGCTGCGTTAATCAACTAAATGCATAACGCTGTAGTGGGTTGAACTGTGTTCTCCAAATATATCCAAATCCTAACCTCTGGCACCTGCGAACGAAATCTTTTTTGAAAACAGGGTCTTTGCAGATGTAATTAAAGTGCGATCACCCTACGTTTCAGATGGGCCCTGAGTCTGCTGTCTCTGTAAGATAAAAGGCGGAGAGATTTCAAGCACGTGTGGAAGAAGGCCATAAAGGAGCAGGCAGGGACTGGAGTGATGCTGACCCGCCCCAAGGAACACCAGAGCCACCCGAAGCTGGCACACACCAAGGAAGCATTCGATTGATTCTACAGCCCTCCGGGGGGTGGCCCTGCGGACACCTGGATCTCAGACTGCGAGTCTGCAGAACTGCCAAGAAACAGTGCTCCAGGGTTTGGGCCACGGGGCTTGTAGTCAATTGTCGTGGCAGCCCTCAAAACGATTCTAGCAGTGTAGCAGTAACAGGACTGCTTTTGTCTCACGCCATTTGGGAATACTCGAGTCCAGTGCTGGGAAGCGACAGCTGTTTTTCTGGTTCACTCGAGCGACTTTTGCCCTTGCTTTTTCTGACATGCACTGAAAGGGCCTGGGCTATGACCGACCTGTGTCCACCTGCCCTTTATTATGACACAATACACATCGTCATCCGGGCTACAGGAAGCCTTTCTGTGCAATCTGCCCTCAATTTCCCCCCAAGACAGAAGTGCGCAAGAGGATCTCTGCAGCAGGGCTGTGCTCCTCGCAAGCCCCAGTCACCAGGAGACCAGTGCGGTCATTTGGGCAGCATCTCTTGCTCTCATCCCTAGCTCAAATTCCCAAGCATTCTCTACAGTCCCCCTTCCCAAAATGAAACAGAGAAAAGGTGCTTAAAAAAAACAAACAACTAGCATTACAGAACTATTTTTCTGTTTCTATTTAAGTAGCTTTAAAAATATATATTAATAACCTTTGCTGGTCACAGCACTTTTTAATGCATTCTCAATACGTGCCAGCAATCAATGATTATGACAAGCAACAACAACAAAAATTAACTCGAAAAGCCATTAGAAACTGAAGGAAACTGATAGTACAATCAATGTTGACCAAGTGGAAAAGGGGCATCTGAACAAGGGCAAAGGCAAGGAGTGGGTGCCCTGGCAGCACAGGCTGCAGGTGCGGGAACAGCAGCATCTCCTTGGGTCAACAGTGACCTCGGGGTCTTATAAATGGGCACAATACTGTTACTCTGACCGACAGCCAGCGCACGTCAAAGTGCTTTCTCATTTCAAAAAATGCACTAATTGAAAAACAAGTGTTCATACACAAGAGCCCATCAGATAATAAAAAACTGCCCATGAAAGGATGTTAATCAACCGAGTAAAGAGACAACCTACAGAATAGGAGAATGTAGTTGATAAGCATATCTGATAAGAGTTTAAAATCCAGAATATATAAAGAACTCTTAGGACTCAATAACAAAAAGACAAAGGGCCCAATTAAAATGTGGACAAAGGCAAAAAACAGAGGGCAAAGGCCTTTCAAGTCCTTAGCACTTCTCCAAAGAAGACAGACGTATGGCCAATAAGCAAAGCAAAGCTGCTCAATGTCATTCAACAAACGCAATGCCATTGAGTGGATTCTGACCCGTAGCAACGCTACAGGGCAGGTTAGAACTGCTGTCCCTCTGGATTTCTTATAGACGGTAACTTTTTATGGGAAAAGAAAACTCCATCTTTCTCCTATGGAACCACTAGGAAGGTTCGAACAGCTGACCTTTCATTAGCAGCCCAACATGTAACTAACTCACTTGACCACCAGGGCGCCTTCATCAGCCAACCCGACAAGCAAACCCACCACCGCCAGCGCCGTCTGGTTTCCAAGGCAGTCACCTTCATGCACGCCGACAGACACATCTTTCTCCCTGGAGCAGCCAGTGGATTCGATCCACCATCCTTTGAGTGCTTAACCATGGCACCGCCAGGGCTCCTACTGCATTAGGGAAATGCAAATCAACACAGCAAAGAGCTTCCATTTCACACTCATCAGAATGGGCGTTATCAGAGGTACTGGGACCCTCCCTCATGCACTACTTCCCTATGGAAGTTTGATGGCTCCTCAAAAAATTATTCTTTTCAGAGGGAGGTAGAAGCAAGAAAAGCGGGGGAGGGGGGCAGAGGGATTCTGTTTGAAAAAGTAAACATCAAATTATGATATAATCGAACAAGTCCACATCTAAGCCTACGAGTTGGATTTTCCAATAGTTCGTAGAATAGACTTAAAAGATAATAGAATTTTGCATTTTTAAAGCTACTTATTTTGAAAAACCCAACTGAGAGGTGAAACCGAGACTGCAGCATCCTTGTTCTCAAAAGTCAAAGATTTCCCAGTGGTCCAGGACCAACACTCTCAGCCATGCTCACTCCAAATTAAAAAGCTCCTTTGACATGACTGAGCATGCATTGCCAGGAAACCGTCTAATGGGGGTGTGGAAGCAGGGTGTTCATGCATTAAGTAGAGGGTGAGAATAGAGGATCATTACGACTCAATACATTTACAGGCCTGTCAATGTTGCAAAGTAAGACCACGTATCAGCACAAATGCATAAAATGGTACTGCGTTTCCAAATGTGCATTCCAGGTCTGCCAAAGAAAACTACAAAAAGGAGCTCCAGCTTTAAAATGTACAGCTCTGTTGGTATTTTCAACATTAAAGATTTCAAACAAACAACCTTTCAGCAAATGCCATTCCTTTCCACGCTATTAGGGGTGCTGTTCAAAATATCTGCTGATTAATCTAATGACTTGAGTCATGTCCCATCCATCCTGTCTCATCACTGCTATAAGTACTTGTTTACAAAGCGTCAAGCAGTTAAAATAGGACAGGTAAACCAGAAAAGAGGCATATGCATGCCATTTTAGATTACATGGAAATGAGGTTATTTATAAATTGATAGACAAATATGATTTAGTGCATAAAAGGGTGGGGGGAGGACGGATCTGGATTTCCATATTTTAGGACTGTATCAATGACAGGGAAAATAATGAATATTGGTAATTACTCAAACATAGGGCTTTACGTTTCTGTAACTGAAATAAATGCAAACTGTGGCAGTTAGATGAACTCAAATGGCTCTTCAGAAGGGTGGAGCGTTATTTATACGACTAAAACTCAGAAACACAATCATTTCCACTTCTACTAGGATGCCTTGGTTGGACTTTGTCCCTCCATTTCAAGGGCAAACCAATAATACCCTCACTGTACCTCACTGTATACCCAAAAACGCAGTGTTCTAATTCCTTAAAGCACAACATTTTTCCTTTAAAGATTTTGCCTCCCAGAGGACATTTATAGAGGCCTAAATACAGGCATGTACATATGTATATACAGCGAACCCTCGTTTATCGCGGTTAATCGGTTCTAGAACCTACCGTGATAAATGAAATTCCGCGAAGTAGGATTCCTTATTTGCAAATCAAATATTTTCGTAGTTAGAGCATAGAGGACATGAAAAAACACCCTTTAGTCACCATTACACTCGTATTACCCAATTTATTAAACGAAAAAGGGAAAATACAGTAAAACATTTTCGACGTTACAATTATCATTTATTATTTATTATATTATTTATGGCATCAAGCATGTACAGTATGAGCCAATCAGTGGCAGTAATGACAGAGCATGCGCTGTTACGCAAAAACCGCGATAAAGTGAAGCCGCGGAAGTCGAAGCGCGAAGTGGCGAGGGTTCACTGTATACATATACATATATATATATATATAATGAGAGGGGAATAGAACTATGTACTCATATCTATATGTTATGAATTAAGGTTGCAGATGGACATTGGGCTTCGACTCAAGTACTCCCTTAACACTTTGTTCAAACAATCCGGCTTTCTGTGATGCTCACCTTCCCAACACAATCACTGAAGACAAATGGGTACATAAGCAAATGTGGTGAAGAAAGCTGATGATGGTGCCCGGCTATCAAAAGAGATAGCACCTGGGGTGTTAAAGGCTTGAAGATAAATAAGCGGCCATCTAGCTGAGAACAACAAAGCCCACATGGAAGAAGCACACCAGCCTGTGTAATCGTGAGGTGTCGATGGAATCAGGTATCAGGCATCTAACACCCAGAATAAAACCATACCCAAGGTGAATGGAGGTGGTGGGAGGGAAGGAGTGGAGACCTAATGCCCATCTGTAGACAATTAGACATCCCCTCACAGAGGGGTCACAGGGAAGAGGCGAGCCAGCCAGGGTGCAGTATAGCACCAAAGAAACACACGACTTTCCTCTAGTTCTTTGGTGCTTCCTTCACCCCACTACCGTGACCTCAATTCTACCTTACAAATCAGATTAGACCATAGCATGCACACTGCTACAAGAACCCACAACACAGGGAATCCAGGATAGATAAATTCCTCAGGGCCAACAAGGAGAGTAGAGATACCAGGAGGATTAGAGGATGGTGGGGGCTGGAAGGGGGAACCGATCACAAGGAGCAACCTCGAACCCCCCTCTCAGGGGGACGAATAACTGAAAAGTGGGTGAGGGGCGACAGAGGATGATGTAACATATGGAAATAATAATCTATAACTTATCACGGGTTCGTGAGGGAGGTGGGCGGGGCAGGGAGGGGGAAGAAATGGGGAGCTGATATCAGGGGCTCAAGTGGGAAGAGAATGCTTTGAAAATGATGATGGCGCCGTATGTGCAAATGTGCTTGATAATTGGAGGAATGTACGGATTGTGATAAGAGATGTAAGAGCCCCCAATAAAAGTATTAAAAAAGAAAAAAAGATTTTGCTTCCTTATATTATCAGTTTCTGACTTGAATAAAATAGTTATGCATTATACTAGTGGTCTGTGGGCTCAAAGGAAATTGAGTGTTCTATTTGACCATTTCCTGGTGCCATTAATGTAGCCAAATGCATCCTGGAAATCAATGAGTAGGTTTCAGTAAATAGTACTCTTAAGTTTTCCCCAGCTCGTTTTCAGCCAATACAAAATAAGATGTAGATACGAAACGCAGAAAACAAATAGTATAATCATTTGATAGCTAGCAAAGAAAATAAGAGAAACTTATAAGTAATGCTTCTGAGCCTTGGAGTAAGCCCGAAGAAAGGCAAGCCTGTGGTCTTAAATTAGCATCATCTAAAAATTGCAGGTCAGAATTGCTTTCTTAAATTCAGCGTTAAGAGCACTCACAAAATATCACCATGCTCTCCGTTCCATCTCTAAGATGAGCTTCCCATTCCCTTATCACCAGAGGAAAAGGAAAATTACCAAAGAAAACGAAAATTCCCAAATCAGTTGACCATCAGAGTGACAGGGGCTTTGCTGGCACTGGGCAGTCCTACCTGAATGTCCGTGTCCTTCACAGGCTCAAGAGGCTCAAAGGTGGTGGCCGCACTCAGACTCTCCAAACGCTGAGAAATGTGGGATATGTCGAGCCCCCGGGACCCAAGGAGAACCGACCTATGCAGGGGAGAGGTTAGGGAGACAATAGTGAGAAACGCAATATAATGAGGACTCGATATGCTTCACAAAACCAGAAAGCACACCTTCCACGGCAAACTTGCTAAACCCATCCAGGCACTTTTATATGGCTCTTTCCTAAAGCTTTGTCACTGGACTAATAGGCATCTCACTGCATTTGAT
>NW_022106189.1:19813557-19816361 GCF_000313985.2 Echinops telfairi | reverse complement strand
TCCCTGCTTCAGCTTGCAAGATTCACTTCCTGCAAGATATCCCCAAGGAGAAGCCACATGGACCTATCCCCGATGCAGCCCTGGGTGCTGGAGCAGCCGCATGGAGAGCCCTGCCAGCGCTGAGATGCTTACATGTTTACTGATTCAGTTTTCCTCCTGCAGTTACCTCATTGTGTGTGTTTTGTGAGATTTAGGAGGTATTTGTAGATTGGTGTCGGACATCTGGGCTAATGTTGGACTTATAGGCTTGGACAGCACTGGGTTGGGATGTTTTCTTAATGTACACAGACACTTTATAGAAGACTCTTATACATATATGAGTTTCTGTGGACTTGCTTCTCTCGTCTACCCAGACTCACACACCAACAGAGCGAAACGGACAGGATAGAGTGAAACTGCTCCCCTGGGTTTCTGAGACTTTAAATCGTTCAAGGAGTAGACAGCTTCATTTTCTCCCAAGGAGCCCTCGGTGGGTTTGAAGGGTGACCTTGTGGTTGGCAGCTGAATGCACGCCCTCTACCCTACCAGGAACCAAACTGTGCACGGTTGTGGAGCCAAGAGGTGGCAGGGCCCGGACGTGGACACAGGTTGTCCAGCTTGGGAGCAACCCGCTCTTCCTCGGTGGGGTAGTGGTTCCGCATTGGTTTGGCACGGTGACTGCAACTACAGGCACAAACTCAGCGATGAGACTGTGACAGTGGTGCAGGGCGGGGCCGCAAACGGTTCTCTCATACACAGGGTCACCCTGAGGCGGAAGGGGCTCGACAGCAGCTCACAGCAGCAGCATTAAGAAACCTTGGAAGTGTTAACAGTTAAGAGATTGACTGCTAACCAGAAGGTTGGTGGTTCAAACCCCCCTGCGTCTCTGCACAAGAAATATCTAGTGACCTGCTACAGGAAAGATGACAGCCTAGACATCCCAACGTGATGTTCTACTGTCACAGGAGATCAAAGTAAAAAAATAATAATAATCTGATGTCCCTAACCACAGTCGGAGGATAACTAAAGTAACAATTTGCTGTATGACTTTGAGTGAACTGCTATTTGTGTTCGCTTTGCACGAAGGAGCAAATTCCTAGCACCAGTTACCTCGGAGGATAAGGTTAGGGAGCGTGACTGCTCACGTGTTCTCTGTCACCCTCTAGGTTGTCTGCCTTCTCACTGAAGGGGAGCGATCCAGAGAGGGAGCTCTGCTGGGAGGGTGGGTGGGGAGGTCACTGACGATGCGCAAGTGCTTCACGGAGGTCGTACTTGTAGAATGTGTGCACCGGTAGACGCAGGGGGGGTTGAACCACCAACCTTCTGGTTAGCAGTCAAGCTCTTAACTGTAGAATGTGTGCACCTCCCGCAGGCACAAGCCGTAACTGACAATCCCTAATTCACACGAATACATGTGTCATGTGTATTACTGTTGACAAGAAAAATAAACTAGATAACAACGTAAAAAGATCCAACAAAAAGACGATCAGAGCTGTTCCCTAAAAAGAAAAGTTCTCCCACCAGTGTGATAGGCAAATGAGCAAACTCAGCACACTGCCATCTTAAATCTATAATCAAATCTTCACGATAACCTCTCAGACAAACTTTTCTTTCCAACTTATTGCATGTAAGATTGTGTTTCTCCCCCGCTCGGTTTTCTCTTCTGCCCTCTGCCTGTACTAAAATATTCACATCACACTTTGTGCCGCTGCCTATCAAGAAGATGGAAAAATACAGTCATCAGCCCTTCCGGTTCTGTTCAAGCACCTGCCCCACCCGAGACCCACTCTTTCAATGCTCCAACTTCCTGACTCTAAGGTATAAAGAGCTGAGAAAGAATGGAAATTTACAGAGAGAGAGTATGAGTGATCACTGTTACCCAGAAAGCAGTTTCCCATTTTGTTCCTAATAGGCTGAAAAGCTGATGCAATTAACTTATAACTATAGCAACTCAGCTGGCACCAGGTCCTTGTTCTCCAGCACAGCGCCTCAGACTCCAGGTGGGGGCCGCTTCAGGCAACGCAGGGCCGGGCAGGAGCAGTGTCTGCAGGGAGGGCATGGTGCTGGGGTACAGCGTGGGAGAGAAGTTGGCCACATTTGGCTGCCTGGCTCCCCAGTTACACATTCCTGCCTGGAGCAGAGACTCCCACATTCTCGAGGACTCCAGGTCTTCTGAAACCCAGAGGCCAGATGACACCCTGAAATGGGATCCTCTTTACACCTTCAACCAGAAAGATCCCCTCAAGCTGTCTTAAAACCAATTGGTGAATTAAACTACGGAGGAGCGGCTGTCTTGGGCACTGTGTTCTTGTACATCCACGTGGACTCAAATGGACAAAAGCCACATGAAACACTGGATGGGGACCTGATGGGGCGGGGGCTGATGTGAGTCAGGAGAAACAACTCAGAGGGGAGGGAGAGGAAAGCTGCACAGCACCGAGAGTGTCACCAGGGCCATGGACTTGCACACGGAGCCTGGCGGAACTGTGTGCACTCTGCCGGGGAGTCAGCAACAACAAGCGATGTAAATGTATTTCCCTAAACCCCTACCAGCTTCCTCTGCCTTGCCTTTATCGATGCCAGTAAAACTAGAGCCAGCCAGTACTTCACACAGTAACATCTGGGGGAGGCCGCAGAGGGATTTCCTCCACATTCTGGCTAGCTCCCAAGCACCCAAAACTCAACTCCAGAGGTTCGTTAGAAAAGGAACATAGCAGTCTGTCTAAATAAGATAGGCTGGATGAACAATTTGGAGGAGAAAACATGACTGACGGTTCCCAGGGAACATGGGAGAGGAGGAGGTGGGGGGAAAGGAAGTGGGTGTT
>NW_022106189.1:19801022-19812468 GCF_000313985.2 Echinops telfairi | reverse complement strand
AAGATATGACAAAATAATAATAATTTATAAATTATCAAGGGTTCGTGAGGGAGAAGGGAACAGGGAGGGAGGAGAAAAAATGAGCTGATACCAAGGGCTCAAGTAGAAAGCAAATGTTTTAAGAATGATGATGGAAACAAATGTACATATGTGCTTGACACAATGGCTCTATGTAGGATTGTGATACGAGTTGTACGAGCCCCCAATAAAATGATTAAATAAAAAAAGAAAAGGAACATAGCTCTTAACCTCTCCTGTGTGACATCTACTGAGAGTCCCAAACAGGGATCCCCACGCTGAACACCTGCACTCCGGGCTTTCTCAAGCTCGAGGAGATGACCGGCAGCCCCCTGCATCTTCAGAGTTCAGTGGCCCGGAACCACCAGGGGCACAGCGAAGAGCTTCCTCCGAGCCCCTTCCCAGGGACAGCAGTGTGTGCCCTGGTGCAGCCTCACTGGGCTTGAATCCTGGCCCATCGCGCCCTCGCTAGGCCATCTGGGCAGCCACTTGCCCTCTCTGAGCCTCTGCTTCTCGACTGTGACGTGGGACTGCAGTACCAAGGCCACACTGCAGGGGTGAGGATTGGGCAAAGTCCAGGCAAGTGTCAGGGGCCCTGGTGGTAGAGTGGGCTCAGGGTTGGGCTGCTAATCGAAAGGTCAGCAGTTCAAACTCATTCGCCGCTCTGTGGGAGAAAGAGAAGGCAGGCTGCCTTGGAAACGTTATGGGGCCGCTCCACTCTGTGCTCCAGGTGCTCGCTCTGAGGCAGAACCAACCAGCCAGTGGTTTCGCCGAGCAAGTAACGGACCAACCCCATCTCCTATGGAAGGAGCAAGGTCTTCACCTGTTCCCTGAGGGTGAAATTGTACAAACAGCCCAGGCCTGGCAAGTGGAGCCCCCAGACCAGTGCTTGTCAACCGAGACCCTTTCATACAGTTCCACATGTGGTGGTGACCCCCCAACAATAAAATTATTTTCGTTGCTACTTCATCACTGTAATTTTGCTACAGTTATGAATCAGGTGACCCCTGTGAATGGGTCATTAGACCCCCCCAAAGGGGTCGCGGCCCACAGGTTGAAAACCGCTGCCCTAGACGCGTCTGCAGAGATGCTGGGTGGGGCTTGTCAGCACTCTTCCCCAGCTGCCCACTGGAGGGCTCACCCCTGCCTGGTTGGCACTCACTCGTAGGCACTTTATTTCCAAGGCCTTTGGTGGCTGCCCCTGCGTCAATGACAGTAAGCAGGCAGAATCACTCCTCGCCAGGGTGGCTCTTCGCCTCTGGCTGCTCATCAGTGCCGCCTAAGTGCCCTCCAGCGCTCAGCTCACCACCACGTGCTATCCTTGAGGGTCACTCTTATCTGTGCAGCCCACACTGACCAGGAAGCTTATGGGAGTCACATAGAAACATCCGCTCCATGTCCCCCTGCCCGAGTTCCTGAGAACACAGCTAACGTCTGTCCCTCCCAGGCTGTATCCACGTTCCAGGCAAGAGAGAAGAACTGGAGCCTGCCCCCCAAACCACACAGTGCCAACACTGCTGCCCTCCCCCCATATACTCACGCCTTGACATCTGCTGTCTCCTGGGACGTGCGTGTGAGGGTGCGGGAGCGCAGGCGCTCGCCCGCCTGCTGGATTTCCTGTAAGTTCCGTTCCACGTGGGGTAGCTCTGAGATGCCCTCGGTCTCCGCGGCAAGCTGTTCAGCTTGCTGAAGGAGCTCTCCAAACCCCTCGGTATCCATTGGCGATGCAGGTCCTGACCGGTGGGGGAAAGGAGAGTTCTCAATTGAGGGAGAGAAGGAGAGGCTTCACATACTGCCTGAATATGCCCAGCACCTAACGAAACACGAGGACTTTCTGTCAGCAGACCACGGGACTGCTCATCCCCAGCAGGATTTGTTCCTGAGCATCCTCAAGAACAGGCCTGCTACAGGGAAGATGAGTCAGCCTGGAAGTCGGCCTCAGAACAGAGCCAAGATTAATGGCTGCCACCAGGACAAATGCGGAATCCCCCCCCACCTCCTTTTACAGGCCCAAGAAGATGAACAGTCTTGAACCCACCACCTCCTGCTCCTCCAGTCTTAGGAAGACACCACCCAAGCTTCCGTCTCCCGTGATTCTGTGAGGTCTCTGAGTAGGTGGGAAATAACTGCGGTCCCCAGAAGCTGTTAGGGGCCGACTGCTCCGCTGCCCTCAGGCGCGTGAGACCAGAAAAGGACAGACCTTGTGACGAAACCCATGTTATTCTCACATACCTACCTGCTCCTTGAATAATCAAAAGGACTTCCCTTTTTCATTTATGTTCAGGTCCCCATTCATACACCCACCCACCCCACTTTTAGCTTATAAGGTTATTGAAGGTGGAGATTCACGTTGGCTTACAATATGACTTTCATATTAGACTGTAATTATTACTATACCGACTACTACTATAAATAGCAGCATGGTTCTAGATCACAAAGATGCTTGAGCAACAACCTGTTTCTCCAACATTTGGTTTTTTAAGCCCTGTGAACAGTACTGATAGGTTAAAAGATACTATACATTTTTAAAATCTGTATGTAGGTTCTTGACCAAGAGAATGGTTTAACTCCTACTACTACTGCAACTACACAGAAGATAAAAAGTGCCCTCATAAAAATTTCACTTCACTAACAGGGTAAGAACCTAATTCTTTTAACAGTTGGCTTTTGGATTAAACTTTTCTTCCTCTGTCTTGCACACACGGGGTGCGATGACTAACTTCATACAGCCTGTCAAGCATGCGCTCACTGGGCAGATGTATTACACAAGACCTCCCAACAGTACTAATGGTAAAGAGAGATGCTGCCTCTGAGGAAGGACTGAGGTGTGCCTGACCCAGGCCATGCATGGGTGGTCTGCTCGATGGCTTCTTGCGCAGGTTAAAGGTGTACAGTGACTAGGAGCCCGCAGACGGGTTGATGGCTGAATCACAGTGCTGGGAGAAGAGGGCTGAAATGCCATGCACTGCCAGAACAACGAACCAATCTGCCCCAGGTAAAGTAGAGCCAGAATGTCCCCGAGAGGCGAGGGTTGTCTCTGTACCTCAGGAGAGGCCAAACCAAAAAAGTCTCGCTGCCACTGAGTGGATTCTGACTTCCAGTGACCCTACAGAACTGCCCCTTTGGGTTTCTTTATAGAAATCTTTATAAAAGAGATAGCCTCATCTTTCTCCCATGAAGCAAAGGGTAGGTTTGAACTACTGACCTTTGGGTTAGCAGCCCAATGGGCAGTCTACTATACCAGCAAGGCTCCTTTCAGTAGAGACCAATCCCTGGAAAATGACGGCCTCTTTGGTAGAAGGTCAGCGAAAAGTACTATGAAAAGTAACTATGTGTTGGAGCCAATTCGACAGCCCCTCACAACGGCAGTACAAAGGTGTATGCATTGGGTCGCTGACTAAAAGCTGGCAATTCAAACCCATCAGGAGAAAAAAGTGGTCTGCTTCTGTAAAGATTACAGTTTCGAAACCCTACGGAGAAGTTCTACTCTATCCTATAGGGTCACTATGAGCAACCCACAACAGCAGTAGTTTTCCTACAAAATGTGTGAGTGGAACCTGCTTGTGGCCCACCATGGGGATTGGACAGCACAGTTAAGAATGCCAACAAGGTACATGGAAACTTTCAGGGATAAAATCTTGCAAATAAGATATAAGGAGCCCTAACCAGAGGCTTGGTCAGTTTTACCATTCTGCTAGGTTAAAGAGAGTCAATCCCAGAATAGAGGGGAACTCACTACCATCAAGAAGGAAGAGCGGGGCATGTAGTGTGTTCTTTGGACCCTAAGAACCTCTGAGACTCAGGAGACAGCAAGAGCCGTAGCAGAGCCAGGAGACAAGAGCAAGCCAGCACAGTGGGCTTCCTGGCCCAGGAAGTGAGGCAGCAACAGCGGGAATGTCAACCCACGGAGCAAGAGAACTGAGTGCCTTCAAGCCAAGACTTACTGGCAGAGCTGGATGCCTCTGAGCACTTAATGGTAGTGCTAAAGTGCTTTGGAACACCAGCCAAAGCAGGGCAGAGGCCTGTCCCCACTAGGGACTGGGAGGAGACTTGTCCCCAGGGGGCCAAAAGGAGACTGCACTCAAGAAAGGGGGCACTGCCTTTGTGCTTCCTGCTCGGGACCCCAAATGACAATCTGTTACTTCCCTCATCAGCCCCTCCCTGTGAACAGGCCCAGGGGCTGTGTGTGGTCACTGCAACCCATGACTGAGCCCAGCAGAGTTAGTGTGGCAGGGAGGGACAGCTGGCGTCAGGACTGGTAAAGCTGGGAGAAGGGGCATGCTGGAGCCAGTTCATAGGAATCGGTCTTGGCTGCTTAGGTGGCGATTCTCCCCCTTTGTGATGTTAGAAGAAGCCTGGTATCTGAAGCCGTTGTCACACATGGCTTCTCCTGGACTTCTGAAACCCAACGTCGTTCTGACGTCAATGTAAAGTGTGGCACTGTCTGCGAGATGAAGCGCCAGTTTATGTTAACAAACCCACAGCAGGAGAAGAGGCACTTCTCAAAATACCCTCTGAAAGATGCTTCCTTCAAAGGCAAGGGCACAAGGTTAGAAGAAAATCTCCCGGGAGAGTAGACCTGAAACTCTGGTCATTCTTTATGAAGCTCCAAGCCGCCTTTCCTCTTAAGACAAAAAAAAAAAATCATATATGCGGTCACTCTTCCTCAATTTCCAGGTCATCCTTGTCATTCCTGTGAACCAACACAATCCAACAGCACCAGAGGCTCCTCCAACTGTGAGGACACCAGTCCGGGAGAGGTCTCTTCAGGACAGGGGGGAAAAGGCAAGCCGGTGTTGCTGCCTGATACAGAAATGTCTTCCTCAAAAACATGCAAGACCAGTGACACAGTCACTCACCAGAGAAGAAAGGACACCAACCCTGGGGCTCCTCCTGCCTCTCTCCTTTCACTCTCTGACAAAGGAAACACACAACTTCCTCTAGCTCTTTGGTGCTTCCTTCCCCCACTATCATGACCTCAAGTCCACCTTACAAATTGGATTAGACCAGAGCATGCACACTGCTACAGATAAGAGCCCGCAAAAAAAGCAACACAGGGAATCCAGGACTGATAAACCCATCAGGGCCAACAAAGAGAGTAAAGATACCAGGAGAATTAGGGGAAGGTGAGTGGGAGAAAGGGGGAACCAATCACAAGGATCAACCTAGAACCCCCTCCCAAGAGGACAAATAACAGTAAAGTGGGTGAGAGGCGACGGAGGACGATGTAAGATATGGAAAAAATAATCTAGGGCTCAGGGGGAAAAGAATGCTTTGAAAATGATGATGGCGACATATGGGCAGATGTGCTTGACATATTGGAGGAATGTATGGATTGTGATAAGAGATATAAGAGCCCCAATAAAAGTATTTTAAAAACAAACAAAAAACAATTTGTCTAACAATCCAGGAAAAGGAAGGAAAATTTCAGAACTCAACAAAGAGAGGAACCCAGCGCGACAAAGCTTCCCTAAGCTGGAGGGCAAACAAGCCAACTACAGGGAAAGGAAGAAAACTTGGGGAAAAAGAAGACATTAAACATCTTGCTCCCATATTGTACGTACAAACACAACTCTGACCTACCCGGTCAGTGCACCCTTCATCTCAGCGCGTGATGCTAGCACGGCGGCCCTTTGGGTCGTGGCAGATCCGACCGTTTCCGTAGAGACTCCGCTGAGGCCTCTGTAACTCCTACCACTTGCGCAGTATGCCAGCAAAGCTTTTGTCCCCTGTGCCTCTCCAACCTTGCTCTATGCTCAGTCCATGGGCATGGGCTCTGCGCACAGCCTCCGCCCTCGGCCCTTGCTCTGTGCTCAACCTAGCAACCAGTGTCTCTTTCAACAGACCCCACCGACTCAGCTGAACTCCCTGAGAACCAAGCAAACACCTACAGCAACAACTCCACCCCGACAAGCTCTGATTCATCTCCAGCCCCAACGTCCCTCCTTCCTCGGGGTCCTGTCCTGGAACCTTGGTACTTTGGAATCCTCGTCCCCAAATCCTCTGCCCCAGACATGCCTACTCCTCTCTTTCTCTCTCTCAACTGTCCCCTAGCCCTTGGCGTCATCCTGGAGTACACAACCCACTGACAGCACTCCTCCTGCCACAGGGTTCTTCCCCCGCCAGAGTATAAGCCCCACAAGGACAGAAGTGTGTGTAGGACACACTGGGCTCGTTGTGCATCGTTCCTCTCCAAGGCTTCCTGCACTCCCTGGACAAAGTGGCACCTGCTGGATTGCAGAGAGAAAAGCAGGCCCTTCCTACTCCGATGGCGACGTCCTATTTCAGAAGCTGCATAGCATAAGGCAGCAGCAGGATAAATGGCATGGAGTCAGACCACCCTGAGCCAGGCTAGGGCTTCGCCTCTAAACACACAGACAAACACCAGTGGTAGTATAGAAGCAATCACCAAGTGTTCAGGCAGAACTGAATCCCCATCCAAAGGATAAATGGTGACAGATAGGAAGCATTTGTGCAATGTACCTTCAGAATAGGAATGCATGCTGCATGACAAAGAGAACGCATTTGAGGAAAATGGCTCAGTCTTGTATCATAACTCGACCAGTGGAAATCAATTTTATAAAAATTAAAGGTTCAAGACCTATACTGTTGAATGTACTTGGCATTCTAACTCACTATTTTCGATTCATGGCTGGTTCCATGAATATGTAAAGATAATTTTTAACTATTCCACAAAGTAAAAAGAAAGTTTGCCATAAAATATAGGGGCTGATAAGTTTTGATCCAAGATATTGAAAACTAAATATGAAAATAACCTTACCAGTTTTGTGCAACAGCGACAATTCAAACGATGGTGTGTGCTCATGAGTGTGTATGAGAGCGACAGAGACAGTGATATGGCAGACCCAAGTCAGGGCTTGACATTGAAGAAACCTGGCCATGGCACCTGCAGAGCCCGGGGCGCTCTCTCAGGAGAAGGCGGTCAGGAAGTGCCCCTTCCGTGGACCCCCTGCTGGGCAGTGTCTTGAGCAGAGCAAGAAGGCGGGCTGGCCCTGCGCAGGCCCTGGGCAGCAGGGCCTCCTCATTTCAGCACACCTGAGTGGGTTTCCAGGCCCCAACACACTCCTCAGAGCACAGTGGGGACACCACGGCCCTGAGCAGCAAACCCCTGTCCCGAGGGGTTGTCCCGACCTCGTCAATGTCAGGCTGATCTACAGGGCTGACAGGCGCACATGAAGCAGGCTTTGGGGACTGGTACTTTTCCCTGGCTTGCTCTGAGTGCCAGCAAACACCCCGTTCACTTTGAGAAAAGTGACTGAGCCAGACACCAAGGATGTGCATACTTTCTGACTATGTTCCATATTCTGGCTTCTTATAAAATCTCAACAACAGAAAAACAATGGATCCTGCCTTTCAGTGACTGTCACAGGACACCCACCACATTAAAAATGATGACTGTTCTTCATGGGAAGTCCCTGGGATCCAGAGCTCTTTACCCGGAGAGAATTCGGAGTGAACTGGTCACAGAGCAAGATTAAAGTGCACGATTTCGGAGAGACAGCTCCAAACCAGAGTTGTCACCTTCTCCTCAGTCTGTGTCACCTGTTATTCAGAGTCCAAAAGAGGCCTATTCAGGACCCACCAACACTCTTAAATGAAGGGGGGGTGGGGAGGATAGGGTGCATATAAGGCAAGATGAACTAAATGTAAAGGTAAAGCAAAATCACATCAGAACATTTCAGTTCACCTGCTACTAACATGAGTCTTATGAAATATAAGGCCATTTCCACATTCTCATTATGACCACATTAAAAATTTAATCAACCCAGAAAAGAGTAGCTATTTAAATAGTCAGACTGCTGCACACTTCTGGAGGATTTTAAATCCGTTTCTCAGAGTAGCCTCTCGGGATTCTGCAGGTAGTCTGAAATTTGGTCTCTTAAAGCATTCGTGCTCATTGCACGAAGCCGTCGACCACTCCTGTTGTTTTCTGGCATTAATTGTGGGGTCATTTGTTTCTTTTACTCTTAAAGCATCAGCCGCAAGCAGATTCAGTCTTTTCATTTGCCCAGATCTTTAAGGGCTCCAAAAGGGCAGAGGGACTGCTAACAGAAAGGTCCTTGGTTCAAGCACACCAGCCGCCCTGAGAAGGATGGTCGAAGTGCTCTGCTCCTGTCAAGAATTACAACCTTGGATGGGGTAAGATATGATAAAATAATAATAATTTATAAATTACAGGGGGGAGGGGGAGGGAGGAGGAAGGGGAAAAAATAAGCTGACACCAAGGGCTCAAGTGGAAAGCAGATGATGTGAGAATGATGAAGTCAACATACGTACTAATGTGCTGGACACAAATGACGTATGTACAGATTGTGATGAGTTGTATGAGCCCCTAATAAAATGATTCTTTAAAAAAAAAAAAGGTTTACAACCTTGGAAACCCACAGGTGCAGTTGTGCTCTGTCCTATAAGGCTGCTAAGAGTCGGGTTGATGCAATCGCAGAGTTTGGTTTGGGGTTGGTTGAAGACTCCAAAGCTGGGGCAGCACTGAGGTCTTGAAACCCGTTTCAGTTCAGTCACCGGAGAAAAATAGCTCCTACTCACTAGTTCCCGGACTGAGGCCGGGGTTACGGCCAGGATATGCTGCAGAAAACTCCACCTCCAGAGCGCAAAATTGAGAGAACACGAGGGTCAGTGCCAAAAGGCCTGACAGCCGTGGCCCTGTCCACCCACCGCTTCCCCACACTGCTAGCCTGGGGCAGGGGCTCTCACACTCTTTCTGAGAAGGGCCCACTAATAAATATTTCAGGATGGTGTCTAGTTATACCATTACCGGGCTTTTGATGCAAGATTCCAAAGAAGGAGCCTGATCAAAAGGGAGGAAATAAAGGGCAGAATGTTTAATGATCTTAGACTTTCAGATTCCTCAGGGCCATTGAAGTTGAATGAACCCCTGAAATACTCACCCGAGAGAACCTTTCAACCTGAAACCACAAATATCCCCTGCTGTCTTCTTAACGTCACACAACAGTTTCACTTGACCGGTACAAAAGGCCTGCCTTGAGCACTCTGCTCCTTTAGAATTGCCTACCAGGGATCAAACTGATATTAGTGAACAGGAATATCTGGTAAACAGCGAAGAACAACTCAGAAAGGCGGGTGACACTGTGTCACAGCTGAACTGCTGTATGTTAGGTTGCTCATGTCACAAGAACAGAATAAAACTGTACAGATAGATTCCTAGACCACATTAGGCTTTGCAGGTCAGTCTCTGTCACATCTCAACTGCCTTGTAACACAGTTTGTTCTGAATTTCTAATTAGGGAAAAAACCACGAGACCTGGTCCAATCAACTAGCGCTGACTGGTCTGGGGATACATGCTCCCCTGCACTGCCACTGCCACGTGTACGGTGGCTTCTGTTGCGCACCATGCCAAGCAGGCGAGAACAAGTGCAGATCGATTCGAGCGTCCCCTCGACTCAAGAAAGCATTCTACCAGAGAAGACGATCCTTCCCTGCACGCCTCACTCTGTGCCCTGGGCAAGGGACTGAAGACAATCTGCCCTTGGTCGGGCAGGCCTCCTTCGGTAGGCTGACAATTTATGCCAAGAGTGCTCCACCTGACACCATCGCTAAGGAGACCTCAGAGCCCCTCTACTAACCATTTTCATGTCCCACAGCACGCATGCCACGCCACAGGGGCCAGCAGCTGGGCCTCCCCATGTCCCTTGGCTAGAAGAGGTGGCAAGTGGCCCCTCTTAGTCAGACTGGGTGCCCTCACTCAATGGCCTCTGCGGTGGTACTTCTCTCGGAGCCAGAGCCAAAGGGCCAAAGCTTCTCCTGCAAAAGGACCATGGGACTCTGACACTGTCACTTGAAAACCGTTATAGGGACACATGCATACAGAAAGGAGCAAGGCTGGGTGGAGATAACATTTTAATAACAGATACTAAAATGCAAATAACCTTCCTATGCCCAGAAACAATCTCCTTCTGTGGCCTTTTTCAACAATTTGAAATTGTTAAACCCATTCTTTGCTTAACTTGGCCCAAGGGCGTCTGTTTGCTAACCCCAGACCTAGGGTGTCTCAGCTAGGCCCGGTAAGCAAGCCCTCGTCCCGTCCACACTCGCCAGCTCCGGGCCTCTGACAAAGCTACATTCTCCAGTCTGAGCAGTGAAAACGCCACCGTGAAGATTACATGGCCACGCAGGAGGCGAAGCAAAATGCGTTGTTGAATAAAAAATGAACAGTCTGTTGTGTAAACCTGTAATTCATATACAGTTACACGTCATCAAGAATTAAATGGGTGACATATAAGCCCACCACCCATTCCCTTCCCCCTTAGGTTCCCACATCTTTGGGAAGTCGGAAGGTAAGTCGAAAAGCACTGTTCCTGGGGTCCCAGCTTACACAGGACCAGGTGTGTGCCCAAAACAGGCCAACCCTGTCTCTGTGATCAGTGATGGCTGCAGACAGCTTCTCTCTTTTTGCGCCACAGGAAAAAAATTATTTTGAGGTCAGGGATAGTAACACATTTTAAATAAAACTTAAGTGGACAGCTTCCCAAACCATTAAAGCTTTGCACCACGTTCGCGGGACTGCTGCTCCACACGAAACAGTGTTTCTGGATGGACGACGCTGTAAGGAAGGTCAGGAGGACCTCAAAGATGAAGCGCGACAGGGAAGACAGTCAACTGGGCTGAAGCCCAGAAACGGCTGCAAGAAGAAAGACCAAAGCAGGAACACAGCTGTCGCCACTGCGATTCGGGCCTCACGTGGTTCCGAACGCCCCCTTTTAAGCAGACATCGTGGACTGGGCTAGCTTTGGGCTCAATGTGTGCTAAACGCATGGCAGGACAATTGGCCAGCTCCAACACTGATCTCCCCACACCTGGTGGCGTCTGAGGGAGCCTGCTGAGCCAGTAAAACTCAAAGCGATAAGCTCCCTCTGGACCCAACCTGAATTTGTTCTAGGCGTGAGTATTTCTGGCTTGCTTCCATGGCAAAAATTTCTTCCCTGGCTTTTAAAATATTAATTGGTTACATATTAATATTAATTAATTTTAAATATTCATTAAACGGTGGTCTTTTCTTTCTTACTCTTTATTTGTATTTTTATCTCTAAATTATTTTCTTCTTGCTATTTGAGTTTGTTTTAGCTTTTTATTGCTTCTGTTGGGTTTCCCAGTTTTCCAAAGCACAGAGGGAGTGGACGCATAGAAACAATAATTGATGCAATAGTGTACAGGGAATGGGGGGTGGGCGGTGGGAGGTGGGAAGGGTGAGGGGGTTTGGGGAGCAAACAGTGAAGGTGGGAGGGGAGGGGGAACTAGAAGTGAAGTTGTCAGCTTATTCTATATAAAAGATTTTTAACCATGAACATGTATGTGAATACTATATCAAGAAACTACTAAAAAAATAAATAAAAAGAAATCAAGCTTGACCAATGGTTACCATGGGTGAAG
>NW_022106189.1:19797086-19800922 GCF_000313985.2 Echinops telfairi | reverse complement strand
GGTGGGAAGGGTGAGGGGGTTTGGGGAGCAAACAGTGAATGCAGGAGGGGTGAGGGAACTGATTGTGATGATGTATATACAACTCATTTAAAAGCAATATAACCATGAACATGTATGTGAATACTATATCAAGAAACTACTAAAAAAATAAATAAAAAGAAATCAAGCTTGACCAATGGTTACCATGGGTGAAGAGGGAAAGTTATCGCTTAAAGGGCACTGAGTTTATGTTAATGGTGGTGGAAGAATTGGAAAGGCTATCATAATGGTTGTACAACACAGAATATAATCAATGGCACTGAATTATACAAATGGAAGTTGTTGAATTGGAGAACACTTTGTTGTATATATTTCTGCCACAATTAGAAAAAAATTACATGAACAACAATGAGTACAGAGAAGAAAATGTTGAATATGGCGACAAATGTACCACTCTTCTTAATATGACTGAATTACTGAACTGCATGACATGTGGATGAAGTGCTAAGAAAACTGCTTAAAAAAAAAAGTAAGTAGAAAGTAAGTTACGGTGACAGGTTTTGGGAATACCGTGGGGTGACCTTGAAGGACACAAGAGGATCATGGGGGCCATGATGAAGTTTTTAAAAAGAAAAAACTGCACTGGTGAGAAAAAAAAGACCAGAAAAATTATGCATTCTTTTCACAGGTACCATGACAATGTACCTGTTCATTCAAGAGTAGCAAATGCTGTCCTAGGAAGAATTTTGTTGGGAAACCTTACCACATCCATCCCATAATTCTGATCTTGCCCATTCTAATTTATTTTCGTTCCCCAAACTCAAAAAAATACTGTGAGCCCATCATGGATGCCCAAACTGCCCTTTGGACCTGGTGTGGATTGAAGGGAGGGGTCCGAAAGACAGAAACGCCTCTTTCAGAAGTGTAAAGACTGGGTATGCTGAGGGACAGATGGGAAGGTAATGCAGCTACATCCTCTACGCTTATAATTACGGGTCTGGAAAATCAACTCCGGTGGTGTAAAGACTGGGTACGCTGAGGGACAGATGGGAAGGTAATGCAGCTACATCCTCTACGCTTATAATTACGGGTCTGGAAAATCAACTCCGGTGGGGCAAGACCCTCACGGTTATGAGATATAAATAAACATTCTCAGTCCCTCCAATAACCCCCCACAAAGGAACTGTCATAAAGGGGCTACTATATAAACGAATCATTCGTGTCTGGCTACTCCCTGTGCCTGGAGGTCATCTGTAGATAAGAGCAATCAGGTTCCATACCTTGATCCACCCAAAAATGTTTTGACATCTCTTGCTGATACTGATCAGAGATTGCTCCCCTGGGGAGGGAGAGTCCAGGGAAGTTGAGGTCAATTAGCACTAGGTCAAGATGATGATTCACCACATTGCTTGTTTATTACCAGTATGTTACCTGCTTATGACATTTCCCATTGACTATGTAATATGTTCGCTGTATGATGTGTGCGCCTTTTTAAAGACATGTCAGTCCTATTATATATAACCAACGGTGTACATAATAATAAATAAAAGTATTTTATTTATTTACTCTCTCGGTTCTGACATAGGGACAAGGAGCCCCTGTACCCCACTGTCTGTCTGTCTCTATCACTTTCCACGATCACAGAGCCGCTTCTGAGGACCCGTTTGACTGTGGGGACCCTCTTCACCCCACACACAGACTTAGACAGAGGGTGTCAAGTATCAAAAGCTGTACATCTTGGTATGTTCGTTTAATACAGGTTTCTATTATTCCGTGGCAATGCCTTCACACTTACTTTGGATAATTGTGGGAAGAAATGTTTGATAAGTGAGAAATGATGAAATCTGTCCTGCAAATGTTTTTTGGACCCAGCACACCACACTGGAGACCAGAAAAATCACACTGGCCTTCACAAGTACAACGCAGCCTCCTGAACCAGGTGGATTTTCCCTTCTCCTTATCACCCACATTCAAACAGCCCAGTCACCCAAGACACACAGAGGCTGAGGAAGAAATGAAGAATAAAGACAACCCCATCTGTCTCTTTCCCTCAGTGTTGAAGGCACCCCTCAAGTCATTGTCTCCAAAAGGGGAGAAAACACCCCTCAATTCCAATGTCCTCAAGCAGCACGCACTATCACTCACAGAGCACCCCCAAATAGCATTACTGTCAACTACAAAGATGCTGCAAGCTAGCAAGACATAACACTTCTCTATTTCTGGATGCCGTCAGAAGGGGAATTTTAGATACATCGGAGAAGATGACTGGCATGATTCATTTTTACCTTCAAAATGTGCAACTAACATGGTTCTTCACTGCTTTGGTTACTTTTTGGTTTTAATATAAAATAAGTACTCCTACAAATAGGTTTTAAACCGAATGGCAAAATGGGAGCCTAGACTTTGAACCCAAACACCAGTCTGGATCCAACTTGCTCACTTAATAACCAAAAGTGGATCATGGTACTTCCTAGGATCAATCCAAATCTCTCCATCTCAATAGCTTTACCTATAAAGGAGATGACAATCGTTGTCAACTTCAAGAGGCTGTCATACTTTTGGTATTTTTTTACAAGAAACTACTTAATAAACTCTGCTGATTTATACCATTGTAAAATGCTATTTTAGTTTTTTTCCCTCCTCCAGGTTTCCCAGGTAACTAAGGCAAATGAAAGAACTGCTCAAGTCGAAGAGCTGAACCGAACATCTCAGAGGGCGAGTTAACGCTGCTCCAGAAGTATTATAATGAAACGTGCAAAGACCTAGAGTTAGAAAACCAAAAGAGAAAATCACACCCAGCACATCTTAAACTGCACGAACTCAAGAAAAAAGTCAAGCCTCGAGTTGCAACAATGAACGGTTCAATGGGCAAAATATTAAATGATGCTGGGGTTATCAAAAGAAGATGAAAAAATACGCAGATTCATTGTACCAAAAAGAACTGGAAGACATGCAGCCATTTCAAGAAGTAGCACCGGAGCGCAAACCAATGGAGGAAGAAGCCCAAGGTGCACCAAAAGAATCAGCCCCGAGTAAGGCTGCAGGCTTTGATGGACACCAAGCGAAGCGTGTCAACAAGCTGGTGAAGCACTGCAAGCACGCACTCGGCTAAGCCAAGACATCTGGAAGACAGCTACTTGGCCAACTGACTGGAAGAGATCCCTATTTGTAGCTATTCCAAAGAAAGCGGGCCCAGAAGAATGTGCAAATTATAGAATATCATTAATATCACATACAAGGAAAAGTTTGCTGAAGATCACCCAAGAATGGTTGCATCAGCATGTTGACAGGGAGCTGTGAGAAATTTGAGCCAGATTCAGAAGAGGATATGGAACAAGGAATAACATTGCTGACAATAAGATAGGTCTTGGCTAAAAGCAGCCACCAGAAAGATGTTTACTTGTGTTTCATGAATGATGCAAAGTTATTTGACGGTGGATCAGAACAAACTACAGAGAGCACTGAGAATCATGGGAATTCCAGAACACTTCCTGGTGCTCATGCAGAACTTGTACATGGATCAAGAGGCAAAGAGAACAAGGGAGTACTGCAAGGCTTAAAATCAGGGAAGGTATGTATGCATCAGGGTTGTATCCTCTCACCATACTATATGCTGAGTGTCTCAACCAGCAAAGCTGGACTATATGAAGAATGGACCATTAAGTAACATCAGGATAAATGGAGTAAAGATTGAAATTGTTAAGGATTTTGTCTTGCTTGGATCCACAATCAAAATTCATGGAAGCAGCAGTCAAGAGATCAAAGGAAGCATTGCACACAGTAAAGCTGCTCCATGCGACCTCTTCAAAGTATTGAAAAGCGAGGGGCCGGCCCCAATCCCAACTGCATGGACAGCC
>NW_022106189.1:19779917-19794754 GCF_000313985.2 Echinops telfairi | reverse complement strand
CAAGGGCTGAAGTAGAAAGAAAATGTTTTGAGAATGATGAGGGCAACAAATGTTCAAATGTGCTTGACGATGGATGGATGGATGGATGGCTTGTGATAAGAGTTGTACAAGACCCCAATAAAATGATTTTTTTTAAAAGAAAGTGCTGAAAAGCGAAGATGTTAGTTACTTAAAGGACTAAGGCATCCTGGACCCAAACCAACGGTATTCTGAATTGCCTCGTGTGCATGGAAAAGTTGGATGCTGAATAAGGAAGACTGAAGGAAAACAGATGCACTTGAACTATGCTGTTGGTGAAGAACACTGCAAGTACCACGGAGTGCTGGAAAAACAGGTCCATCTGTCTTGGAAGTGCAGCCAGAATGCTCCGTGTATGCAAGGACGGCAAGACTTTGTCTCACATCCTTTGGCCATGTTCTCAGGAGAGGCATGGTATCGAGAGAAGGACTTCATGTGTGGTCAAGTGGAGGGGTAGTGAACAAAAAAGGCAGGCCCCACGCGAGATGGACTGAAACAGTGGCTGCAAAAACGGGCTCAAACAGGATGGCGCAGGACCGGGCGGTGCTTCATTCTGTTGTACACAGTGATGCTATGTGTTGGAACCAACCCCAGAGCCAAGTTGGCAACAATTCCTATTTAATTATAAGCATCTCTGTTTCAAAAAACCCCCCAGTAAATATTTGATCCTAAATTCTAACTTGTTTAATCATGACATCACATCATTCACTAAGAACTTCTGGAAGCCAGCTAAGAGTTTTTAAAGTATGTTAGACTCCCTGCTACCAAATACTCCAAATAAATTTGGAGGCACAAATTTCTAATTGAGCATTTAATTTCAAGTGGAATTTTATACCCAAACCATTTTGTTAGTGAGATTAAAGCACCAGAAGAGCAAGTTCAACATCCAGTCCGAACGATTCCTGAGCAAAGCTTCACTCAAGGCATCTCCCGCTGAAGTCTGGAGCTGTCTCTTCTTTTGGATCCATCAACTATGGGTCCTCTACAGTCCGACTTCTCCTGCAGCTGTCAGTGAGCACAGCGGAAAAGGAAAAGCACAGTGTATTCTGACACACGACTATTGTTTCAAATGCCTCTGGAAGTGGGGAGAAAGGCTGGCCTGAAATTTAGTTTTGGTTCTTCGTAGTCCTGTGAGACTAAGAAAAGAGTTATATCTAATCCTTATTCAGAAAGTAGACTTCTGGGAAACACGAAGAACTAAAATAAACCAACTAAAACAGAAGAGAAACTAAAGACCTGGGAGATGTCATAGTACTACGTGTCCCCGTGTTACCTCTAAGCTTTCCTGGGATGTGACACACCACACTCCAACCACTTGTCTTATTTCCTCTTCACTGAGCAAAGAGAAGAGGAGGTGTTGGAGAGAGAGAGAGAGGCATCCACTCAGGGACTTCCTTGCTAACTCTGGCTGGCTGCTTCAGTGGAAGCTGGGCCAGGATGGAAGAGCTGTGGGCTGCAGCCTGGCTCCGTCTCACATAAGCCCTCCGACCCTGGGGCAGGCCCTTCCCCTCTCCCTGGTCCCATGTTCACCACCGTAAGATAAGAGGGAGTGATGCCAGGTGATGTCTGAGAATCTATACACATGGACTAATTTAATTCTGTCCTTCAGGAGCGGCATCCTTACCAGTCATGAGAAAATGATCTGTGCATCAAACCTTGAAAAGGATTCTGGCCACATCATACAACGAACTACGCAGGGGCAAGAGATCATCAAGTCCACCACCCACCACCACCCCACCCTAGAAAGGTCTTTGGTCTTTTCTCTAAGCCAGAGGGGTTCTCAACTAGGGACACATTGAACAATGCCTGGTGACCTTGTAGGTGGTCAGCTATGGAGGAAATGTGCTGCCAGTAGGGTGGAGACCCAGTGCGTTACTCCGTGCCTACACCATGCACAGCCCAGCCTCTATGACCAAGAGCAATGTGGCCCAAAGATCCTGGGTCCTCCCCCTTCATCCTCCGTCTACCCACCCCATAAATGCTAGGCTCCAATCCTTAGACCTCCTCTTCTTCATCTACATATTCCTCTGGACAAAATTCACCTCTGCCATGGCTTCAACCATGACCCTTACTAGGGCTATTCACCTCTGGATGGCCAGACCTCTGACGACTCTTTAAGACTACTTTACTAGAGGGTGTGAGACTTAGCCATCACCCTTTGATTTGCTTGGGGGCAGGAGAGTAGGCTAAACGACAAAAACCATACCCCATCAAAGGCACTCTTCAGTGTACACGATACCTCTCAGACACAGAGAGAATATCCCAGGACCACTGGAAGAGCCCATTTCAGATCTGCCTGAGACCAGAGGCACCAGAGACTGAGGCTTGGAGACTATGGAGCAGAGCGAGAGAAGCAGCACTGAAACTCTGGGGCTGTGAGGCAGAGCAACAGGTGGGCTTCTGGGTCCACACAGAAGAGGCCACAGGACCACCGGACAGAGAGACTGAGGTCCAGAGAGAGCACTGGCTGCTGGCTGAGGAGAGGTGTTGCTGTGCCTGATGGCTGTATCCTTGCTGTTTACTGATCCTGACGTGTGGTAATCGACTGGCTTCCCCAATAAACCCCCATAATCGTGAGCTTTGTCTGTGAGTAGGTGGCCATTGCACTGACTGATCAAACGCAGCTCAGAAGTAGAGTGCTACAGGAGGAACCATTGGTGTCAGAACAGGTAAAGGATGGAGCGTGGAGGCATGTCTGACCCTGCCTTGTAGCAATAAGGAAGCTAGAGGGGGAGAGATATGGCCCCACTCCGTTTACTGCAACAGAACGCAGAATTACCAAACAGTGTCATCAATATCACATGCAAGCAAATGTTTGCTGAAGATCACCCAACTGTGGTTGCAGCAATACATCAACAAGGAGTTGCCAGAAATTCAAGCAGGATTCAGAAGAGGACGTGGAATAAGGGATATCATTGCTGGCATCAGATGGGTCTTGGCTGACAGCAGGGAATGTCAGAAAAATGTCAGCTTGTGTTTTACTGACTGTGCAAAGAGATGCGACCGTGGGAATCATAACAAACGATGGCTAGCACTGAGAGGCATGGGAATTCCAGAACACTTCATTGTGCTCGTGAAGAACCTGGACATGGACCAATAGGCAATAGTTCAAACAGAACAAGTGAGCACTGTATAGTTTAAAATTGAGAAAATGAGCATTACAGTTGCATCCTCTCACCATACTCATTCAATCTGTATGCTAAAAAAAGTTTTTTTATTCAAAAAGCTTTAAAATAATCTGTATGCTGAGCAAATCATCGCAGAAGCTGGCTTACACGAAGAAGAATGAGGCATGAGGGTTGGAGGACGGCTCAGCAACAACCTGCGATATGCCGGTGACACACCCTGGCTTGCTGAAAGTGAGAGCTTGAAGCACCTGCTGATGCAGATCGAGGATTGTCGCCCTCAGTATGGATTACAACCCAATGTACTAAATCCCAAATCCTCACAACTGGAGCAGTAGGTAACATCCTCCATGAGAAATGGAGAAAAGACAAGCTGTCAAGGACAGCTTCTTGCTTGGATCCATGGTCAATGCTCATGGAAGTAAGAGTCCAGAGACCAAAGGACCAGTTGCATTGGGTAAATCTGCTACACAAGACCTCTACAGTGCTGAAAAGCAAGGTGTTACTTTGAAGACGAAGGTGTGCCTGACCTAAGCCAGGGTATTTCCAATTGTCTCCTATGCATGTGAAAGTTGGACAATGAATAAGGAAGACAGAAGGAAAATCGATCATTTGAATTATGGTGTTGACGAAGAATATTGAAAGTACCACGAGAGCCCCTTCCTTTCTGTTACCATGAGACTACACTATGCTCTCTCTGCGTGGACCTGGCCCGTGAAGCCGTGACGGCGAAGGGTAAAGCTCCTAAGCTTGAACGCAATGGACCATAGACTTGGAAGACTGCTGCGCTGACCGGCACCCACAGTTCACAAGGCAGTGGTGAGGATGGCCCAGGACACAGCAGTGCTCCCTTCTGCTGTGCCTGGGATCACTGTGAGCCAGAACCGACCTGATGGCACCCAACAACAAGCGTTCATAAGGTCAAATGCTTACATACTACTTTGGGTGGCTGAGTTGGAATTGACTGGAAGTCAGTGTGGAGGAGTCCCTGGGAGCCAACAACCTGATCAAGTATTCAATTATACTAGCTGGAGGTTGGCGGTTTGAAACCACTCATAGGTACCTGCTAATTGTCTTCCAAAGGATCACAATGTGAGTTAGAATCTACAGGTTAGAAACTAAACACCAACTGATAAAAATGCTGTCCTGGAAAGTTCCTGTCCATTCTAGACTTAGGCCTGAGGTCGCTATTCGTGCGTGGTGCCCTTTGTAAGGTGCTGAACAAGAAGCTGGTCCAAAGAGACCAAAAATGGAAGAACGACCCAGAGAATCAGGAGAGCGAGAAACAGAGTGAGCAGAGGTGCTCCCCTCTCGTCTCCCCAGTGCCTGTCCCAGCTCACCCTGCTTATTCAGCCTGCGTGCGAAGCTGGACCATCTGGATTGAAGGAAGAGTTGTTGACAAATTAGGATATGCAAATGACACGAGTCTGCTGACTGAGAGCCGGAGGACGTGAAGCCCTTCCTGATGGCCAAGGATTGCAGTCTTCAATGTGGATTACAACTCAGTGTAAAGAATATGAAAATCCTCACCAATTCTCCACAAGCGTGTACTACATCCTTTTGCATTTCCACCAGCACTGCAGGAGGATTCCAATTTCTTTTCTTTTTTTAATAAATACTTTGATTGGGGGGGGGGGGATACCATTAACTGCCAAAAGAACATACATATCTGTCTTAAAGAAATACAACCAAACTGCTCCTTAGGGGCAAGGATGGCGACACTGAGTCTCACAACTTTTGCTGTCTAGCGAGACAAGTTCCTGAAAAGGGACATCATGCTTGATGACGTGGTGGGGCAGCAAAAAGAGGAAGGCCCTCAACGAGATGGACTGACAACAGGAGCCGCAACAACGGCTGCAACATCAGGACAACTGTGAGGACGGCGCAGGCCCGGGCCACGTCTCATCCCGTCGGGCATGCGTCACTGTCAGTCAGAAGCAATGCAATGGCACTAACAACAACATATGCACTCTTGTTGGAGAATAAACAAGAGGACCCAAGAAGAATTAGTGCATTTAATGGTGCTGGCAAAAATACTGAAAGTACCACGGACTGCCCAGAGTAAATCTGTGTTGGAAGAAACAGCCAGAATGTACGTGCCTTAGAGGCGAGGTGAGACTTCGGCTCGTGTACTTTGGACATGTTATCAGGAGAGACCAGTCCCTGGGAACGGACACGAGGCTGGTAAAGCCGAAAGGAGAGAGGGCGTGAAGAGAGGAAGAACCCCAATGAGCTGGACTGAGCCAGTGCTGCACCATGGATTCAAACCTAACTAACATTGTGAGACGGCACAGGATGGGCCAGGGTTCTGTTCTCTTGGACACCAGGTGCCAATGTGTTAGACTGCATTCGTCAGCACCTACCAACATTTCCTGAACATACCACGGGCCCTCTGACCTCCAAGTCCTTGCTCTGGCCCTTTCCCTACTTGACACATCTTTCCCTCTACTTTATTTCCTACTTCCCCCTGTACGGATACAGACACTCGAGGTCTCGACATTCCCAACTTGCTCCCACCTCAGAACTTGAATCTGTTGTCTCACTGGCAGGAATACTCTTGCCCTCGATACTCTCGTGGCTGGCACTGTCATTTCAATCAGGTCTCTGTTCAAACAATCTCGGTCCTCCTTCATAAAGCAGCTTACTCCCTGACACGCATTCTCTAGTGGTGCTTTTTGCCGGGGTCCTCCAGCGGAACGTCAATTCAATGAGGGTAGGTCTGTCTCAATCCCCATGGCATCCCCAAGCCTATTAGAACAGCCAGGCCTGGCCATCCTTCCATATTTATTAAGACAACAAAGGACTCACTCGGCTCCCCACTTTGGAGGAAGGAGCTGCTGAAAACCTTACACAGAGCTTCAAAACCCTGTCAGATACGGAAGGCCTACAGCGTGGAAACAGGACACCAGCAAAGATAGTGTCAGAGGATGTGCCCCTCAGGTTGAGGGCACTCCAAATGTGACTGAGGAGGGCCTGATTTCTCAGAGTGGAGGTGACCATGATGACCCGAGTCAGGTCAAGCCTGTGGGAGTGGGGCCTTCAGGATCTTCATTTGCAAACGGGGCACGACTAAGGTGAGGAGAAGCAGCTGCAACAATCTAATGATTGGAACCTGGACTGTACGAAGTACGAAACTAGGACAATTGGAAGTCATCAAAATTGAAATGGAATGAATTAAGATCGATATCCTAGGTATAAGTGCATGGAAATGAATCAGAAAATCATGTAATTTATTAGGCTGACAATAACACAATCAAGAGGACAGCGAGGCATTGTCAAAAAGGAAATTGCAAAATCAATCATCAAGTGCAATGCTGCCTGTGATAGGAGTATATCTGCCTCCAAGGAAATCCAATCAATCCAACTATTATTCAAATGTATGCACCAATCACAAAAGCTAGTGATGAAGATATTGAAGAATTCTATCAAAGACGTCAGTCAGAAGTTGATCAAACATGCAATCAAGATACATTGATAATTATTGGTGATTGGAATGCAAAAGTTGCAAACAAAGAAGAAATAGTTATTGGAAAATATAGACGTGGTGATAGAAATGAAACTGGGATCGCATGACAGAATTTTGCAAAACCAATGACTTCTTCATGGCAAATACCATTTTTCAACAACACAAAGGCAGCTAAGCACATGGACTTTTCCAGATGGGATACACAGAAATCATACTGACTAGATCTGTGGGGAGACACGATGGAGAAACTCAGTATGAACAGCTAAAACCAGGCCAGGGGCTGACTGGGGACCAGACCATCAGTTGCCCACATGTAAGCTCAGGATAAAGCTGAAGAAAATTAAAACAAGTCCATGAGAGCCAAAATACAACTTGAGTCTATCCTACCTCAATTTCAAGAACATCTCAAGAACAGATTTGAGGCACTGAACACTAATGACTGCACATGAGCTGTGGGAGGGCACTGAGAACATCATGCATGAAGAAAGGAGAAGGTTATTAAAAAAAAACAGGAGAGAAAGGGAAGATCAAAGTGCTATCAGAAGAGACTCTGAAACTTGCTCAATCACAGACGGGCGAAAGCAGATGAAAAGGATGACATCAAAGGGCTGCTGAATGGAACATTTCAAAGGACAGCTTGAGAAGGCAAAGCCAAATATCATAATGAAATGTGCAAAGACCTAGAATCCAAAAAACAAAAGGAAAGAGCATGCTTAGCACATGCGCAAGTTGAAAGAACTCAAGAAAAAAATTCAAGCCTTGAAAGGTTCTATGGGTAAAATATTGAATGGTGCAGGAATCATCCAAAGAAAATGGAAAGAACACTGAGTCACGTACCAAAAACAATTGATTGACATTCCATTATTTCAGGAGGTAGCGTATGAGCAAGAACCAATGTGCTGAAGGAAATTGTTCAAGCTGCACTGAAAATATAAGGCAAAAACAAGGCTCCAGGAGTCGATGGGACACCAACTGAAATGGTTCAAATTAAGGTGGTGATTGGGTAAATCTGCTGTACAAGACTCTTTCAAGTGTTGAAAAGCAAGGATGTTACTGTGAGGACTCAGGTGTGCCAGACTCAAGCCATGGCATTTTCAGTTGCCGCATCTGCAGGTGAAAGTTGGACACTAAACAAGGAAGACTGCAGAAGAGCTGCATCTGAATTGTGGTGCTGGAGAACAAAGTGCCATGGACTGCTAAAAGGACAAACTGACGTGGTTTAGAAGTACGGCCAAAGTGCTCCTTACAGACAAGGATGGCAAGACTCCGTCTCATGTACTGTAGTATATTGTAAGGTGAGGAGACCAGTCCCCAGAGAAGGACATCATGCTTGGTAAAGTGGAGGGGCAGTGAGAAAGAGGAAGGCTCTCCATGAGATGAACTGACACTGTGGCTGCAACAATGGGCTCAAGCATAGGAACAATTAAGGATGGCACGGGACCATACAGTATTTTGTCCTATTGTGCACACGGTCACTATGGATCGGAACCGACTCAACAGCTCCTAACAATAACAACATGTGCCAGGCCTGGGTGTCTGGAACACACGGGGAACAAAACAAAGGAAATGCCCTTCCCTTGAGGAGCTCGTACTCCAAAGGGGGAAGATAAGCAATACACAAAATACATATTTAAACTGTAAGTGCTGAGAAGAAAAACTTAAAAAGTTAAGGAAAGATCATCCAAGCCACTGAATCAATTCTGACTCATAGCAACCCTATATGACAGAGCAGGACTGCTCTCTAGGATTTTCAGGGATATAAATCTTTACAGGAGTAGACAGCCTCATCTTTCTTCCAAGAAGCAGCAGGTGGATTCAAACTCCTGACTTGTGGTCAGCAGCCCAATGTATAACCCACTCAGCCATAAGGGCTCCATAGGGAAGATACCCAAACTCACCAAACCCAGTGCCATTGAGTCCATTCCAACTCATAGGGACCCTATACAGTTTCCATGGTTATAAATCTTTACAGCAGCAGACAGCCTCATGTCTCCTGCAGAGCAGCCAGTGGTTTTGAACTGCCAACCTTACAGTTAGCAGTCCAATGCTTCCTAGGTGACTTTGAGTAAAGGCTGGGAAAAAGCACACAAGTCACAAAGATATTAAATAGCAAATGTAAAGGCCCTAATGCTGACATGTCAGAGAAGAGCAGCAGAAAGTGAGAGAAGAAAAGGAACAGTGGGCCAGGCTGTATAAAGCCTCTCGGCTCACTATTTATTATTAGTGCAATGGGGACTCCCTGAGGGTTTGTTTGTTTGTTTGTTTGTTTGTTTAGTAAAGGAGTGACATAATCTGGCCTGCTCTAAAAGGGTCCCTGTAGCTACTGTGCTGAGAACGGGGGGCCAGTGTAGAAGCAGGGAGACCAGTCAGGAGGCTATTTCAATCTTCCAGGTAAGCAATGACTTGGCCCAGGGTGGCAAGCAGTGACTGTGGAGTGAGACAGAAAGCGAGCAATCAAAGATAATGCTGCGGTTACTGGCAACTAGCTAATTTCACCGAGATGAGAAAACCAGCAAAAGGAGCCATTCGGAGAGGGAGATGGGGGGAGCAGATGCGCATCATTTGTGCGTAATCCACTTGAGTCCCCTACCAACCACCTGGTCAGACATCAAGTAGGCCAGCAGTTCTCAACCTGTGGGTTGAGACCTCTTTGGAGGTTGAACGACCCTTTCACAGGGGTCGCCTGATTCATAACAGTAGAAAAATTACGGTTATGAAATAGCAATGAAAATGATTTTATGGTTGGGGGCATCACCACAAATGAGGAACTGTAATAAAGGGTGGCGGCATTAGGAAGGTTGAGAACCACTGCAGTAGACCGTTGGATGAAGGTCAGAGGGTGACCATTGGGTGAAGGTCCAGCCCAGGCTTGAGATAGACATCTGAGCTCTGTTAGCCTGGTCCAGAGGTGCTCAAAGCTCCATGCCTGGATGATGAAAGCTTGCAAAGAAACAATGAAAAACCTCAAGCCTGAGAAACCCCTTGGCCCAAAATCTGGTCTGCATTAGGGGTGCTGAACAACCTCCGCCGAAAACAACCAA
The DNA here is from genome assembly GCF_000313985.2 of Echinops telfairi. Classification (NCBI taxonomy): domain Eukaryota; kingdom Metazoa; phylum Chordata; class Mammalia; order Afrosoricida; family Tenrecidae; genus Echinops; species Echinops telfairi. The sequence continues at coordinate 19,785,104 of NW_022106189.1, read as the reverse complement.
AAACTAGGGGCCTGACCCAGGGAACAAGGTATGCAGGAAGTGTTAACAGAGCTCCCTGGTTCCGATTCACCCTTCGAGCCCCTATCTTTTTTTTAAAAGAAGCCAGTGAAATCCAAGTATCGCTTTCTGCAGGTGCTGTAAGCCAAGAAAAAAACTGGCCAGCCCGAGTTCCAACCACCAGCATCTCCCGGCTTGCGGAGAAATATCCCCCTGAATGACAGTACAGAAAGAAGGCCAAGGGAAGCAGAGGCTTACAGAGGATTTAGGGGGTCTCCTTCCCTACCCAAAGATCCCCTTCTCTCAAGTCAATGCTTGCCAACAGCGTGTATCTCCCAAGGGCCAGTGAGAGATAAGGGGTGTGGGCCCAGAAGGGCACAAATCCAGCCAAGGATAAGCTCGTCAGGGAATCGGGTGGGGGTAAGGAAGGGGACGCGGTGCGCCGCGGCGAGGGCTTTACAGGGGGAGAAAAGGAGGCCCGGGCTCGATATTCAACCGAGAACCGATCAAAGGTAGCCCAGGGGCGCAAACCGACGCTACCTGGAGGCGCGGTGCGACAGGGCGTGTGTCTCAGCGTCAGGTGTGCGCTGCTGCCACGAGAAGAACGCGAAGGGTCAGCGGCCCTGGCTCCGAGCGTGGGGCCAGAGCTCCGCCGAGCCGTGCGGCCCGGGGTTCAAGGACAAGCCCCAGGTCTCAAGGACATTGACAGGGGGGGTTCCTTTTACCTGGCGCTGCAGCCGTCTCAGCTACTCAGGACCGGGCTGGAGAACGCGGCCGCCGCTTCTCGCGCCGCTCACCCGCGCTTCCTGATTGGCCGAGACTGGCCGTCCCAGAATCCCCTGCGGGGCGCGCCGCCGAGAGAACTTTATTGAGGCGAACAAGACTTGGGCGGGGCCGGGGGCGGGATGAAGGCGGGGCCGGGGCGGGGTGAAGGCGGGGCCTAAGGGGGTGGGCAGTCCCTCCCCTTGCAGCCGCGGCCACTACCACGTGTCTAGAGTGTGCTGAGCCGCGTGGAGACGATTCCACTCTTTCCTGCGCGGACTTCGTACGTCTTTCAAAGCGCTCGCCAAGTGCCAGGCCATATTCTAGGTGCTGGGGACACAGGGATGGCCATGACAGACCAGGCCCCGGAGTTCCCAGACTGGGAAACAAAATGTAAGCAAATACATAACTACCTTGCAAGAAGGGCGCTCACCTCAGGATTAAAGACATGTATAGAACGTTCCCGATGGACCCCCATTGCTTTGTAAGACTCAGTAGTCGGGTGAGGCTAGACGTTGTAGAGCCTTTTAAGCTATGGGAAAGAGAGAGAGATCTTGCAATGAGAATTTTAAGTCTTCCCGTTCCTCCAAACCATCGTCCCCATGGCCACGGTGGTCTTTCTGAAATGCCCCTCTGCCTTGAGCCCCTCAGGAGACTGTCAGCTCAGATGTCACCTTCCATGCTCAACAGGAGGCAATACTCACCCTGTGACATAGGGCATAACGGGCACTGCCCTCCACCCAAGTCTGCATTTTTTCATAAAGGGTAATTTACAATAAAATGTGCCTGCTTTACAGGTACTCTTAGATGCATTTTTAACCAATGTACAAGGAGATTTCAAAAATTAACTTCATTGTCTTTTAATTCCACTTTTCCATGAATGTTTCAAAGTTCCTGTGTATATGTATAACCATTGCTCTCCAAGGTATAGAACATTTTCGTCATGCTAAAAAGTTCCTCACTTTGCAGTAAGTCTCCTAGCCAAGCCCTCAAAAAGAAAAAAAAGTGGGGGGGGCAAGAAGAAAAGGGAAGTCACTGATTTATTTTAGATCATTATAATTTAGTTTTGTCTGTTCTAGAACTTCATACAAATATCGTATCTTTTGTGCCTGGCTTTTTATATCAGCATACATTTTTGGTATTCCTCCTTGTTGATAGCTGTATCAAGAGTTACTTCCTCTTTATTGCTAAGTAGCTCTCATTATTTAGATATTTATATTTTATTTATGCTCTCATCTACTGATGGATGTTTTGAGTTATTTCCAGTTTACATGTATTATGAATAACCTGCTATGAACATTCTTTTTGTGGGGGGGGTTGCCTATATATTTATTATGCTCCCTGGCTTTGTTCATTTGTTTGGTTTTTTAATCATTGTATTGGGGGCTTATACAACTCTTATCACAATCCATACACACATCCACTGTATCAAGCACATTTATACATTTGTTGCCATCATCATTCTCAAAACATTTGCTTTCTACTTGAGCCCTTGGTATCAGCTCCTCATTTTTCCCCTCCCTCCCTGCTCCCTACTGTGAACATTCTTGTACATGTTTTTATATGATGTATATTTTCATGATTCTTAGATAGATATCTACAAAATGAATTCCTAGGCCATATGGTAAATATACAATTAATTTCTTGAGAAACTGTCTAATTATTTTCTAAAGTGGTTGCACCATTTGACATACCCGCCATCAGTGATTTGGAATTTCTGTTGCTTTGTATCTTCACCAACACCTGGTGTTACTAGTTTTGGATTTTAGGGGATCTTCTTGTTGGTGGTGTTTTGAGCTGTCTGACTAAGTGTGTAAAGACAGGAAAGACAAATACTAAAGTGAATGTCAGAAGAAAATCTGATGAAACTTGCTCTTGCATGAGAGTAGCTAAAGCAAATGGAAGAAATAATGAAGTAACAGAGCTGAACAGAGTGTTTCAAAGGGCAGCTTGAGAGGACAGAGTATTGTAGTGAAATGTGCGAAGAACTGGAATTGGAAAGCCAAAAAAGGGAGAACACGCTGAGCATCTTTCAAGATGAAAGCAATGAAGAAAAGGGTCAAGCCAGGAGCTGTAACATGGAAGGATTCTTTGGACAAAATATTGCATGATGCCGGAAGCATCAAAGGAAGACAGTAAGAATGCACAGTCACTGCACCCCAAATAACTGATTGATAGTCAACCACTTATTTCATGAGGTCACGGATGATCTAGAACCGTTGGTAGTGAAAAAAGAAGTCAAAGCTGCACTGAAGGCATTGAAAAACCAGGCTTCGCTCTTTCCGCGGTCTTTCCGTGCCGCCATCATGGTGCACACGAACATCCTGGTCAACGCTCTCAAGAGCATCAATAATGCCGAGAAGAGAGGCAAGCGCCAAGTTCTTGGCAAGCACCAAGTTCTTATCAGGCCATGCTCCAAAGTCATTGTCCGGTTTCTAACTGTGATGAAGCACAGCTACGTTGGTGCATTTGAAATCACGGATGATCACAGAGCTGGGGAAACTGGAGTGAACCTCACGGGCAGATTAAACAAGTGCAGAGTGATCAGCCTGAGATCTGACTGCAGCTCAAAGATGTAGAGAAGTGGCAGAACAACCTGCTCCCTTCCCAGCAGTTCGGTTTCCTCGTGCTGACGGCCTCCCCGGCATCGTGGACCATGAGGAAGCCAGGCGAAAACACACGGGAGGGAAAATCCTGGGCCTCTTTTTCTAGGGATGTAATGCATCAAAACAAATAGAATGCCAAATGGGAAAAAAAAGAAAGAAAGAAAGAAAGAAAGAAAAACAAGGCTTCAAGAATTGACAAAATACTAGCTGAAACATTTCAACAGAATGGATGACTCGCTGGAAGCACTTGAGTCTATGCCAAGAAACTTGAAAAACAGCCCCCTAGCCAGCTGACTGGAAGGGGTACATAGCTGTACCCATTCCAGATGTAAAAATCATTAAAAGGATCATTAATATCAAATGCAAGCCCAATTTTGCTGAAGATGATTTTTTTTGAGTTGCTGCAGCAGTACATCAACAGGGAGCTGTCAGAAATTCAAGGTGGAGTCAGAAGAGGATGTGGCACCAGGAATATAATTGCTGATATCAGATTATCCTTGGCAGATAGCAGAGAATACCAGAAAGATGTTTACTGCTGTTTTATTGACTAAGCAACGGCATTTGATGGTGTGACAGCTACATAATCTCCTGTCAACTTGAGAGAAGGGGTGGAGTCTAGCCTGTCAATCAGATCACAGCCAATGATGTCTCTGTGTGGCCATGGCCTTCTCCTGAAGATTTTGGGAACTCCTGTCTTCTTCCCTGGAGGCGGGACACACACTCTCTCTGCTAGACATTCCTGTTGTCAAGCCACATGGAGCCACACGGATGGAGCCAGAGCTGAGCCATGGTGCTCGAGGAACTGCATGGAAACTCATGCCAGTGCTGAGATGCCTTCATCACTACTGGATCCACAAGACTTCCCACCCACTGGCCTGTGATCTTCCTGCATTCGGCATCATTGCATGTGTTGCGTGAGTCTGATGAGGAATTTATAGACTGGTATCAGACATATGGGATAATATTGGATTTATGGAATTGATCTGGACTGAACTGGGATGTTTTCTTAATATATAATTGCTCATTGATATAAAACTCTTTCTTATACCTATATGAGTGTCCCTGGATTTGTTTCTCTAGTCAACCCAGACTAATACAGATGATGTGGATCATAACAAGCTATGATAGCATTAAAAAGAATAGGAATTCCAAAACACTTTGTGCTCATGTAGAACCTGTACATAGACCAAGAGGCAGTGCTTGAAGGAGAACAGAAGCAAACCAAGGAATGGTGCATGATTTAATATCAAGAAAGGTGTGTGTCAGAGTTGTGTCCTTTCACCATATTTATTCAATCTGTTTGTTGAACAGATAATCCAAGAAACCAGACTATCTGAAGAAAATACAGCATCGAGATTGGAGGAAGGCTTTTTAACAACCTGCAATATACAGATGACACAACCTTGCTTGCTGAAAGTAAGGAGGGCTTGAAGCACTTGGTGATGAAAATAAAAAACCATATGTGGTAGTGATTGTACAACTCTTCTGATAGGATTGAACTATGGAATGTAGATTATGTTCCAATAAAACTGTTTAAGAAAAGAGAAAACCATAGCCATCCAATCTAGATTACAATTCAATGTAAAGAAAATTAAAGTCCTTACAGCTTGACCAATAGACAGCATCATGAGATTGAAGTTGTTTATATCTCCACAGGAGAAGAAGAGAGGGACCAGACTTCAACCCGGTGTGCCAAGACATGAATGTAAAATACCAGCATGAAGCAGGGAACGAACAGACAGGTCTGCAGGACCGGCCACAATCCCAACTATGTGGATACTCCCCCACCTCCTTCTCTTCCAGAAGAATGCACTACAGAGGA
>NW_022106189.1:19773005-19778801 GCF_000313985.2 Echinops telfairi | reverse complement strand
GGCTATCAAAAGATATAGCATCTGGGGTCTTACAGGCTTGAAGACCATCAAGCGGCCATCTAGCTGAGAAGCAACAAAGTCCTTCTACCAACAAAATGGTAGAAGCACACCAGCCTGTGTGATCATGAGGTGTCAATGGTCAGACATCAATGACCCAGACCAAAAAAATCATATCATTGTGAATGAGGTGAAGTGTGGAGTGGAGACCCAAGGTGCATCTGTAAACAATTGGGCATTCCCTTACAGAGGGGTCACAAGGACGAGACGAACCAGTCAGGGTGCAGTATAGCACCGGTGGAGCATACAACTTTCCTCTAGTTTAGCGGTTCTCAACCTATGGGTCACAATCCCTTTGGGGGTCAAACTACCCTTTCACAGGGGTCACCTAAGGCCATCAAAAAACACATATTTCTGATGGTCTTAGGAACTGAGACACTGCCCCTCTATCGTCTCCAGGCAGGTCTGCCCACATGCAGATATGCCCACCTGTGAGTACCTGAAGTGAAGACTGTTACCCATGCTACACCATGCTTCAAGACAAATTGCATTTATTTCTCATTAGAAATAAATATTCCACAATTTATAATTATATATTTTTGTGATTAATCACTATGCTGTAATTATGTTCAATTTGTAACAATGAAAATACATCCTGCATATCAGATATTTATATTATGATTTATAACAGTAGCAAAATTACAGTTAAGAAGTAGCAACAAAAATAATTTTATGGTTGGGGTCACCACAATATGAGGAACTGTGTTAAAGGGTCACGGCATTAGGAAGGTTGAGAACCACTATTCTAGCTCTTTTTTTTTTTTTTAGTTCTTAAATGCGTCCTCCCCCACACTATTATGACCCCAATTCTACCTTACAAATCTGGCTAGACCAGAGCATGTACACGGGTACAGATAAGAGCTGGAAACACAGGGAATCCAGGAAAGATAAACCCCTCAGGGCCAATAATGAGAGTAGCAATACCAGGAGGAGAAGGGGAAGGTTGGGGGAGAAAGTGGAAACTGGTCACAATGATCTACATATAACCCCCTCCCTGGGGGGACAGACAACAGAAAAGTGGGTGAAGGGAGACTGGTTAGTGTAAGACATGAAAAAAATAATAATTTATAAATTATCAAGGGTTCAAGAGGGAGAGGAGGCTGAGAGAAGGAGGGGGGGGAAATGAGCTGATACCAAGGGTTCAAGTAGAAAGAAAATGATGCCAACAAATGTACAAATGTGCTTGATACAACGTATGTATGTATGCATTGTGATAAGATCTGTATGAGCCCCCAATAAAATGATTTTTTAAAAAGAGAGATCGAGGTTGCCAATGATTTCATTTTACTTGGATCCACAATCAGTGCTCATGGAAGCATCCATCAGGAAATCAAAGGACATATCGCGTCGGGCAAATCTTCAGCCCTAGACTTCTTTAAAGTGTTAAAGAGCTAAGGTACACCCGACCCACGATATGTTCATCACCTCATATACATGTGAAAGCTGGACAATGAATAAAGACGATTAAAGAAGAACTGATATGTTTGCATTAGGAGTTTGGAGACGAATACTGACTGTACCATGGACTGCTGGAAGAATAAGCAAGCTGTCTCAGAAGAAGTACAACCAGGGTGCTCCTTAGATTCAAGGATGGTAACACTTCACCTCATTTTAGACGTGCTTTCAGGGGGACCAGTCCTTGGACAAGGACACAGGGTCAGGGGGAAGAGGAAGATCCTCAACAAGACGGGTTGACACAGTGGCTCAAATAGAGCCATGACTGTGGGGTGGCAAAGGACCAGGCAGTGTTTCATTCTGTTTGTAAAGGGTTGCTGTGAGTTGGAACTGACTTGACAGCCCCTGACAACACCTTGCTGGGATGTTAAGAGATGAAATGTGAAATCCCTGACAGGTCACCTGGTACACACCTGTTAGCTATCATCACTTTAAGGTCCTTGGGTGTGCAAATAGCTTGTGCTTGATTATGGCCTGAAAGATTGGCAGTTTGGACCCACCAAGCTGAAGTACAGAAGAAAGCGCCTAACAACCACAACAGGTGTGAGGAGCCCTAGTGGCACAATATTTAAGTGCTTTTGCTAATCAGAGGTGTTCTGTTTGAACCTATCAACTGCTGTCGCAGTTTTCCTCTCTAACGATTCCAAGACAAAATGCAGACACCACTATCAAGTCAATTCCGACTCACAGTGACCCTGTAAGACAGCGTCGAACTAGTGACCCTATAAGACAGGGCAGAACTACCCCTGTGGATATACGGGACTAGAAAACCCCATCTTTCTCTTACTGGGTGGTTGGTGGCTTCAAACTGCTGACCTTGCTGTTAGCAGTCTAACAAGTAACCCGCTACACCACCAGGGCATGCCATAAAGATTATGAAATCCTATGGGGGCAGTTCTACTCTGTCTTGTAGGGTTTAGTTTGCTTTGATGTGTAGGTGTGCAGTGTATCTCTTCAGCTTTTTAATCTTTATTTCCCTGACAACTAATGATGTTGAGAAAATGACTACATTTAAATATTGACCATGCCAGTTGTGGAGAAGGACGTAAAGCCATCATCTGCTGTTCAGGGCTTGTAGAGGGCACAACCGTTTTAGAAAATGGCAGAATCTATTCAAGCTCAATATACATAGACTCCATTTTTGGTGCCTGGGTGCCATCGAGTTGATCTTAAACTCACAGCAACCTATAGGGTCTACCCCGATGGGATGATGGAATAGGCAGTGGCTATTGACCACGAGCAGGTAAATGGTTATTTAAGGTATTTCTGTGTAGCAGTTACATCGATATGAGTGTTTGTTCTGGCTCTTCTGATCCCATCAATACCTCGTGATCACACAGACTGGTGTGCTTCTTCCATATAGGCTTTGTTGCTTCCCAGCAAGATGGCCATTTGTTTACTTTCAAGCCTTTAAGACCCCAGGCTAATAGCCAGGCACATATCAACTTGCTTCACCACATTTGCTCTGTGCCCATTTTGTTCTGTGCCCATTTTGTTCTGTGCCCATTTTGTTCTGTGACCATGTCGGGAAGGTGTTCCTCACAGAATGCCGGGTTATTAGAACAAAGTGTTCTTGCGTTGAGGGAGTCCTTGAGTCGAGGCGCAGTGTCCATCTGCTACCTTATTATTTAACATATAATAGATGTGCATAGAACTACTGTATGTCCTTACCACTATCTATAAATATATTTACATATGTATGAGCCTTATATCACGGTCAGCCCACACCTGAGCCTATGAAACCAAGACGTGAAGGTATGTTGCTTCAGGTGCCGGTTGTTTACTGAACCCACCCGCCTCATAGCAGGGGAGAACTGATCCATAGGGCTTCTCGGCTGGAATCTCCGTGGAGACAGATGGCCACGGCTTTCCCTCATGCAGGGGCTGGTGGGATCCAACGTCCACTGTTTTATTAACAGCGAGCTCTTAATCACTTTGCTACCAGGACTCCTAACATCAACTGTCACTGTTACTGTTGTGAGGTTCTGACTCACAGCAACCCTGTGCATAACAAGAAAACACTGCCCAGCCCTGCGCCATTCTCACCATGATTCCGACTCATAGCGACCCTACAGGACAGGGCAGAGCTACCGCGGTGGATGTCTGAGACGTAATTCTTTCACGGAGTAGAGAGCCCTGTCTTTCTCCCTCAGAGCGGATGGTCATTTCGACTCTTGACTTTGCGGGTAGCAGCCCAGCACATAGCCCCCAGGGCTCCTCTTGAGTGAGGTTGAACTGGATCCGCTTAGCTTGCAACGAAGAGAAATGACCACCTGGTGTCAGCAAAGGTCCAGTGGAGCTCTAGTTAAACCCGCGGACTAAGAAACCAGCTGGGATCTGTGACGCCAGGAGCAGCCACCAAAACTCACGGCCACAGAGTGGATGCCCACTCTTTGTGACCTTACAAGGCAAGGCAAAACTGCCCCTGTGGGTTTCCGAGACTGGAACTCTTTATGGGAGTCCAAAGCCCTGTCTTTCTCCCTCGGAGTGCCTAGTGGGTTATTTTGTTTTTGTTTCTGTTTTAATTTTTAAGTGTTTTTACTTATCTTTTCTCAACATGTATCTATATACTTCTTTCTTTTAAAAAAAATCAGTTTAGTGGCTTTGAACAGTTGACTTTCTAGTTAGCAGTGCAGCCCACCGCACCGCCAGTGGTACAGGAGTACCTAAAATTCAGTGTACGCATCGCTGAATCCCACTGCCGTGGGTTTTGTGTGGCTCTGTTTCGTTCCTTGTGTGTTTGTTTTTGTATTCGACTGGGGTTCCCCCATCCTTCTCTGGAATTTTCATTGTAAGAAAGCACGTGTTAGATGAATGAGTTGGTAATGTCACCAGGTCTCCAGTGGGGGAGATTCTGCCTCTCAGAGGACATTGGGCATTTTCCATGAGTATTTGTGGCTGTCAGGTGAGGTTACTGGGAGAGTAAATCTAGATTAGAACCTTGACACAGCGATGCCTCCCTCTGGCTGGCCAAGAACACCCCAACCCCCTGATGATCACGGAGCAGGAAAAGAAGGGTAGACTTGGGGCAAATGGACAATGAGCCAGTGACTGGCATGCTGGGTAACTTCTACGGAGGCCCAGCTGACTAGATCTAGAAGAGTTGGCAAAATCCCATGTCACATCAAGACAGATAAGAATGCCGTTTGCCACCTCTTCCACTCAGCGTAGGTACTGGAGGTGGCAGGAGCAGGAGAACGAAAGGAGCGTCCAAGTGTTCTTGTTCAAGGAGAACCTGATTATTTACATGGATGTTCCGAAAGCACACAGTTAACTGATTAGACGCAATGAGAGCACCTAAGAAAATGATTGTGTCCATACAAGTCAGTAATATTTCAGTACGTCAGAGCAAACAGCTAAAATACAGTGAGAGTCGGTTCTACCAACAGTAGTGCTAGCATCGATCAAGTACACAGGAAGAAATCCCAAGTCATGCTTTCAGTTTTCTTCACGGGAAAACTTAGGAAACTTGGTTAAGAGGTTTTAAAGAATGGGAAAGGAGAGAGGATAAAGCCCTGGCGGCACAGCAGTTAAGCACCTGCTGCGAGCGGAAAGGGTCAGCGGGTGGAACCCACGGGCCACTCCTCTGGAGAAATCTATCTGTGGCAATCGACTTCCCTCGTGATGGTCCTGGTGGGTGGTAGGTGCTGTCCAGTCGGATCTGACGCTGACTCAGCGGGACCTGCCTGTGTACCCAGAACACAGCCTCCCTGCTCTCGGTCGCCCTCACTACGTTCTTACACCTGAGCTCACGATCGAGGGTCTTCCTCTCGGTCTCCGACTCTCAACACGACAAAGGAAGGCCTTCTTCATGCTGGTCTTTCTTGGTAACAGGTCCCCGGTACCTGAGATGAAGTCTCACCATAGGGTTTCTCAGGAGCATTCTAGCTGTAGTTCTTCTGGAACACATCTGTCCATCCTTCTGGCCAGAGGCTACTCATTCTTTTTATAGAATCTTCCTCCGGAGTCCTCATTCACTGTCCTGCTTTCATGCCCGTATGAAAGGACTGAAAATATCCTGGCTTGAGTCAGGCACCCCTTTGTCCTCAAAGACACATCTTTGGTTTTGACACCTTAACGAGATGTTCGCAGCAAACATGGGCGATAAGAACCATCACTTGATTTTCTTTGATTTCTCCCATGACTGTTGATTATGGATCCAAGCAACATGAAATCCTTGGGAACCTCAGCCTTTCCTCCATTTGCCATGACGTTGCCTATTGGTTCAGTTGTGAGGTTTTGCTCTCTTGAAGTTGAGAGGTAATCCATACTGAAGGCTGCAAT
>NW_022106189.1:19756290-19771477 GCF_000313985.2 Echinops telfairi | reverse complement strand
CCTGATCCCTTTGACACCTCGTGATCACACAGGCTGGTGTGCTTCTTCTTCCATGTGGGTTTTGTTACTTCTCAGCTAGATAGCTGCTTGTTTATCTTCAAGCCTTTAAGGCCCCAGACAGATATCTTTTGACTGTAACTCTTTAGAGGAGTAGAAAGACCCATTGTTCTCCCAGGGAGCAACTGGCAGTTCCAAACTGCTGACCTTGCCGTTAGCAGCCCAACCCATAACCACAATGCTATCAGGGCTCCTCACACCCAAGTGGAGAATCCAACCCCTTATAGGTGAAGGCCTTTTGCCTGGAGGTAGAGGTCTAATATGCCTGCACCACCACCACCACCCCCATCCTTCTTCATCTTTTTCTGAACCCAGTCATGCCTCCCATGACAATCTGATTTTCTGCTGGGTTCAATAATCTGTTGGAATGGCCACACAGAATGCACAGACAATACTCACAACCAAGGAGGTCTGTTAGGGCAATTAACCAGTTACCACAAACAGCACTGAGTCATACTACAGCTGGGGGGAGCAGGGGGCGGGGGGAGCACCATGCTGAGGGCACCAGGCTGATCCCAAATAGTCGTGCATGATATGATTCCATTCACAAGAAATGTCCAGACCAAGACAACGTACAGAGATGCGAAGTAGATTAGTCATTGTTGAAGGGTTGGTGAGGGCTAGAAGAGCAGTCAGACAGCAATCATTGTTGGGATGGTGCGGGACCAAGCAGTGTTGTGCTCTGTTGTGCCCAGGGTGGGTCACTGTCAAGCAGAACAAGAAGGGAGGGACAGCAAGTGAATCAACCAGGGTGCAGTATAGCACCGACGAAACATACAACTTTCCTCTAGTTCTTTAATGCTCACCCCCGCCCCACTATCATGACCCCAACTCTTCTTTATAAATCCAGCTAGACTGGAGCATGTACGTTGGTACACATAAGAGCTCTCGACACAGAATCAAGGACAGATAAACCCCTCAGGTAGAGTAATAGGAGTAACAGTACCATGAGGGTAGGGGGAGAAAGGGGAACCCAATCATCTCAATGATCAATACATAACACCCCCTAGGGGGAGGAGCAACAGAAATATAGGTGAAGGGAGACAGTGGATGGTATAAGATATGAAAATAAAATTAGTTTACAAATTATCAAGGGTTCACGAGGGAGGGAGGTTGGGGGAGGAAGGGTGAAAATGAGCTGATACCAAGGGCTCAAGTAGAAGAAAAAGATTTTGAATATGATGATGGCAACATATGTACAAATATGCTTGATACAATTGATGTATGGATTGTTTAATTTACTTTTTGATGTATAGATTGTTATAAGAACTGTAGAAACCCCCAATAAAATGATTTATTAAAAATAAATAAATAAAACATGGGGTTGGAGCTTACAGAGTTTCTTTTTGAGGCAAAGAAAATGTTCTAAAATCCATCTGTAGACAAGGATGACGAGACTTCGTCTCACGTACTTTGGACATGTTATCAGGAGAGATGGGTCCCTGGAGGAGGACCGCATGTATGGTAAAGTGGAGTGGCAGTGGAGGGTTGGCACAGTGGTTGTAACAGCTGGCTCCAGCACAGGAATGATTCTGAGCAGGGCACAGGACCAGGCCGTGCTTGGGTCACTGGGAGTCCTAACAACGACATCATACAGGAACTTATCATGGTGCTCAATTGATTTATTTGCTTATTGAAGCAATATTTGAGTGCCTACGACTTGCCCATTTAGATGTATAGTTTTTAATTGGCCTTTATTTATTTATTTTTTTGTTCCCTCCCCCCTTTACCCTCCCCTTCTCCACACCTCTTCCCCTTAACTGTTAAGGTCTTTCTTTGCTGTGAAAACTTTTTTCTTGATCTTTTATTTTTGGATAGTGGTCTCACACACTAGTTGTCTCTCTGTGATTGCCTAGCCTCACTCAGCATACCTTCCACATTCATCCATGCTGTGCGGTGTTTGACAGCTTCATCTTTAGCCATCCTCCTCCTTCGTTCTTTAGCAGTGCATAGTCTTGCATATGCATCCCGGATAGGCATCTATTCCGTGTGTGCACATGAGGTTTGGGTTTATTTATCCATTCCTCCGCTGAAGGGCATTTAGCTGGTCTCGCTGCGATGAACAGAGGTGTGCACAGAGTTGCTTGTTTGGGCCCTTGTTTCTGTAGGGTAGACACCGAGTACAGGGACTGCTGAGCCAGACGGTATTTTCACGTCCAGTTCGCAGACTCGCCCTGCTGCTTTCCACAGTTCTACAGCCCCAACAGCAGTGTTTGAGGGTTCCAATCTCTCCACCTTCTCCCCAGCACTTGTTGTTTTCTGGTTTCGTTTGTTTGTTAACTTTGCTCTCAGTCCCGGTGCGAGGTGGTATCTCAATATTGTTTTGATTTGCATCTCTCAAGTAGCTACAGAGAGCAAGCATTTCTTCATGTGTCTGTTGACTGCCTGGATTTCATCTTTGGTGAACTGTCTATTCATGTCTTCCCCCATTTTTTAATTGGATTATTTGCCATTTTCTTGAGGATGTATTACAGATTTTGGAAATTAGTCTTCTGTTCTGATAATGTCTTTGCCTGGGTTGGGTATCAGGGTTAGGTTCACTTCGTAAAATGAATTTGAGAGTTTGCTGACATTTTCTGTATTCTGAAATAGTTTATGTAAAAGTAGCATAGAGTACTCTGAATGCTGATAGAATTTCCTGGTAGAGTCACCTGGCCCTGGACTCCTTTTGTTGGAGTTTTTAAATGACCTGCTCTACTTCTCTTTGTGTTACAGTTCTGTTGAGGTTTTCTACATCAGTCTGTGTTAATTTGGGTAGAGTCTAGAAATGTGTCCATTTTTGTAGGTATTTAAATTTGTTGGAGTACCATTTTTCATAGTACTGTGTTATTTTTTTATTTCAGTTGCTCCTTTTGTAATGTGCCCCCCATTTTATTTCTTATTCATGATATTTTATCCTTGCCTTCTTTTCCTTGCTTAAGTTTGTCAGTGGTTGACAATTGTGTTAATCCCTTCAAAGCACCAACTTTTTGTTTTATTGCTTTTCTGTTTTCTGATTAATTTATCTGTAGTCTAATCTTCATCATTTCTTGTCTGGTGGCTGAAGGTCTGTTTTGTTGCTCTTGCCCTATTTGTTGAACCTCTTCAATTAAAATGTTTTTGGGGTCTGTGGTTGTTACATTATCTGGTCTCAACTTTTGAAGGGTTCGAGTCTAGCCTGTCAATCAGGTCACAGCTTGATGACCTCATTTGGAGGTGCCACAGAGATAGTTTGCTGGAGGCCGGATGCACACAATCTCTCTGCTTCGTCTTTCTGCTGACAAGACACATGGAGCTACACTAGAGCCCTGGAGCTGGAGAAGCCACGTGGGGACCTCTACCAGTGTTGAGATGCTTCCACTGCCACTGGATCCACAAGACTTTCCATCCACTGGCCTGTGATCTTCCTGCATTCAGCATCATTGCATGGGTTGCACGAGTCTGAAAAGGAATTTATAGATTGATATTGGACCTATGGGCTAATATCGGACTTATGGATTTGATCTGGACTGGGATGTTTTCTCAATATACAATTGCTCTTTTATATAAAGCTATTTCTTGTATACATATGAGTGTCTATGAATTTGTTTCTCTAGTCTACCCTGACTAACACAAGGTCCTTTTTTTTTCCTTTTTGATGTATACACTTATTGCAATAAACTGCTTTCTGAGTACTGATTTTGTTGTGTCCCAAAGGTTTTGGTATGCTGTATTTTCATTGTCATTTGTTTCAAGGAATTTTAAAACTATACTCCTTATTTATCCAATTACCTAGCAGCTTTTAAGCAGGATTGTGTTTTGTTTTGTTTTTACTATATTCCTATTATTGACTTGAAATTTTATATGATCTGAGAAATAGTTTGTAATAGCTCATTGTTTTTTAATGTATTAATGCTTGTTTTGTGGTCGAAAATGTGGTCTGTTCTGGAATATGTTCCACGTATGCTGGATAAGAATGTCGTTGCTGAGTGGAATATTCTGTATATATCAAAGAGGTCAAGTGGGTGGATTGTGTTATTTAATTATTTTGTATCTTTTTATTTTCTGTCTGGTTGATGTGTCCTTCATCTAGAGTGAAATATCAAAGTCTCCTATTGTTGTATTATTATCTCTCTTCAACTCTTTTAAGAGTTTGATTACTGTAATTTGAGAATCACTGGGTGTCTAGACATTTATTATGGGTATGTATTCTTGTTCAATTGTCCGTGTAACCATTATACAATGCCCTTCCTTCTCTCCTTTCTTACTATTCAGACATTTAGAGGGTTAATGAACTTGTTTAATTCTTAGTACATCCTAATTATATGGTATCATGTATCAAGATTATTATGTTATTCTCTGAAGCTCTTTGAAAGTAATATTTTTCATTATATTTAGAGATATTTTTGTCCAGAGTCGTTGTTTTGGATTAACTTTATTTGACTTTACATCGCTTTTGTAATTAATTCTCATCAGTTTTTATTTCACTTTTAAGAAGTATTATTATAAGCTAATGTCAA
Organism: Echinops telfairi; assembly: GCF_000313985.2. Lineage (NCBI taxonomy): Eukaryota > Metazoa > Chordata > Mammalia > Afrosoricida > Tenrecidae > Echinops > Echinops telfairi. The sequence goes on along the minus strand of NW_022106189.1, from coordinate 19,766,942 downwards.
CTAAGGCCACATGGAAGAAGCACACCATCATCAGTCACCAAAGGATTGGATCCATATAATCAGAAGTCAAAGGAGGGGTCAGTGTCAGAGTCTAAATTGTGAGAATCTTTGTGCAGAGGGAGATGGATAACAGTTGGGGCCCAAGATGCATTTGTGGAACTACATAGGAAATAATCTTCCAGAGAACTCCCCCTATCTAAAAGTGAGGGATGGGAGGAAAGTGGTACTTGGGAGAGAGGAGTAGAGACGATCAAAGGCATAAATATGACCCGAGCAGTTAAAACTTTGTTAGTAGATTCCCACCCCCACCCCCACCACACCACCCACTCCCGCTGCCCCCATGATGCAGGCTGAACTTGACCTGGTTTCCAAATTTGTCCGTATTGTTGGTTTGTATTGTTTTGTTTGGTTTGTGTTTGTTCTTAGTAGTGTGTCTCAGAGGTATTGTGTCAATGGAGGTCACCCTCTTGAAGCTGTGTTATATGCTTTTTCACTTTCAGTATATGAAACCCAGGGTTGATGAACCCATAGGGACAGCAAGTAGAATAAGGGGTTTTGGGGAAAAGAGATGCAGTTGTGGTGGGGGGTGGTAAAACAGAGATGATGTTAAGGAGCCTATGTAGAAAAAGAATGGTTGGAATCTAATTGTGGTAGCAATTGTACAATTCTACTCTATGTGATTGAAATCTGGAATGATATGTTATATATATTAAATCCTAACTAATAAAAAGTTAAACTAAAAACTCCCCCCCAAAAGAAGTGTTATTATAAGCTAATCATGACCCTATTAAGTTTTATCATCTGCAGATAAGATTTTACTTTGCTCATGATAGAAAAATCAGCCTGAATCACAGGTATCAAGTGACAGGCTTTATTGGGAAGCACACCTTGCTGGGTTACCCCAAAAATGGTGAGAGTTACGCCGATACAATTGAGGCACAAACAAATATTCCCTCGTGGATGGAGACTGGTAGCTAGGGGTGGGAGAGCACCAGGGAGACTGGCATGTGTGAATGAAGGGGGGGTGACTGGTGTGGCCTTTGGTGGACACAGGAAGGTGTGCCATTGCAGAGAGTCTAGGGCTTGAGTGGGCAGCATGGAAGTAAGCTGCTTGAATTAGCCAGGCATCATTTTATGCGACCCGTTAGCTGACTTGCTGAAGATGCTTGACAAAAAGATGCATTCCATTGGACTTATGAGAGGGACTGTGATATTTTGAACATGAATAGTATTAGATGGACTCAAGATTTCCAGAACTCTTGTGTGGGCAACTGATGGGTTCACAGACTGCAGTGAATCCAGACCATATAGAAATAAATCAACTGCGTAGGACTGAGGGAATGAAGAGATGACTATGTGTTTTACCTGACAGCATCACTGGCGTTTTGATATCTATTTGTGGTAAACTGAGGACTAGAGTGTACTTAGCCTTATTTCTGCACCCACAACCACGGGCATGGAAAACTAGCCCTATTTTAATAGAGATAGCCATTGTTCTGAGATAGAAATGTGTTCAACTACAGGTTCTCCAGGCTGAAAATGTGCTCCCTGCAATAGGCCTCCAGTGAGGAGCAGTCCTAAAGGTGCGATCATATAAGATAAGACGAAGATGTGCCTGGAGGTTATCTGTAGAGAAGAGCAATCCGGTTCTACAGGACAACCCACTGTTAAATGTAACAAACTCGGTTCTGACATCTCTTTCTGATACTGATCACAGATTGCTCCCCTGGGGGTGGGCTCTTAGTGAAGAAAATAATCCGAGTACAGACGGGTTGAGATATTGCAGTTCTTGAATTAGAGGCTTCGGTTGCTAAACGTGCAGCCCTGGTGGCATAGTGGTTATGCCTTGGGCTTTGATCTGCAAGACCAGCAGTTCAAAACCACCAGCGAGCCCTCCTCAGGAGAAAGACGGGGGACGTGCGACTGCTGTTGACCGGTTACAGTGTCAGAAACTCACAGAGGCAGTCCTACCCTGTCTAGGGGGTTGCTGTGAGTCAACACTGACTTGATGGCAGTGAGTTCGGGTTGGGTTTGGTTGATAAACTTAACAAGGTTGTAAATACAACATCCAGAGAAGTGTTGGAGCTGTCATTGGATCAAATACAAGGACGTGTCATTTCCTGTTCATCACTCAGGGAACAGGCACTTCTGACAGATACAATCTTCAAATTCCTGCCAGGAAAGTGAGAGTTTCCCAGGCCTGTGAGTAACAGGTCCCCAGGGCAGGAAGCATCTACCAGCCCAGAGAATACCTCTTCCACCGGGCATGCCTCACAGACCCAGGCAAGCAGTCTGGGAGGTGACATCGGAGCCCAGTGCTACTTAGTTGTTCTGAGACTTGAGCATGGTAAGTGGTCCTGCGTAGCCAAGGAGGAAGCTTCCCTGCTCCACCAATTTCTTCCCACCAAAGCAAGAACTCCTCGACTGCAAGCAGTAATTCCTCTGTCATTCACTGGAAGGGAGAGGGAACATTTTCCTGCCCCCCCCCCCTTTCCTGGTGTGGTAGTTATATAATTTCATGTCAATTTGATAAATACAGTGAAGGGATGGAGTTGAGCCTATCAATCAGGTCACAGCCTGATGATGCCTCTTGGTGGGCATGGCCTTCTCATGAGGATTCTGGGAACTTCTACTCTTTCCTCTCTGGAGGTGGGCCACACTCTCTCTCTCTCTCTGCTTCACCTTGCTGTTGACAAGCCACATGGAGCCATGCTGATGGCAGCCAGAGCCCGGGAGATGTGTCCACCACCATTGGATACACAAGGCTTTGCACCCACCGGCCTGTCATCTTCCTGTATTCAGCATCATTGTATGTGACTGCGTGAATCTGAAGAATGATTTATGGACTAGTATCAGACTTAGGGGCTAATATCATATCAGACTTCTGGACTTGATCTTAATATACAATTACTCTTTGATATAAAGCTCTTTCTTGTACATCTATGAATGTCCCTGGATTTGTTTCTCTAATCAACCCAACCCAGTCTAACACACCTGGGCTGTCTAACAAGAGATTGGTCTGGGAGAGCAGACTCCAGACGTGGGTGGAAGCAGCCTTGATGAGGGCCTCCACCTCCTTGCTGGAGGGTTCAAGCATCACCACGTCTGCCCAGCGAGGCAGAGGCACACAGCAGCCCTCCATTCAGATCACTGAAAAGCTTTTTGTTACCCACCCTGCCCCTTTTTTAACATTTTAACAATTCTATTGACATTTAATTCACATACTATATAATTCAATCGTTTAAATGTATCAAATTGAGTTGTGCACAATCAACTGTAGGACAATTTCTTTATTCTTGCATTCATTATTCTTAGTTCTCCATTTCCCCCCCAGCCTCCCCTGCCATAACCCTAAGGAGCGATTAACCATTAACTATTAACCAGTTACTGTCTCTATATAGATTTACCTATCCTGGATTTCATATAAAGAAAAACATACAAACAAAACCAAAAACTCAACAATAACAAAACACAAAAATCAGAAAATAATAAAACTTGGAACAAATTTTAAATGGATCAAAAGGGAGAACAAATGATAAGGTGCTAAATGTTAACCCAAATACATCTGCATTAATCCAATTTTCAGGGTGCTCTGTTAGCAGACTGTTCACATCCCTCATCAATGATCAGAGGGGATTCTTTGGACGCGTCATTCATGTGGGAATGTCGAGCTTTCACAGTCACCGACTGACTGACTACACTTATCTACTGCAGACTGGGCACTTAGAACTTAAATTCGAATACAGTTTCCTCCTCTGGTCTTGGATTTTATCATGTACAATCCTTGGATCACACAGGCTAGTGTGCTGTGTGGACCTAGCTGACACTTCACTGAGATGGCTGCTTGTTTTAAGGTCAGCCTTTAGGACCCCAAATGACATTCTTTCTGCTAGCTGAACACCATTAAATGTCTTCACCGCACTTTGCTATAGTACTCCTATCTTCAGTGATATCTTCATGAGGGCTGTCTTCAAAAAAAAAAAAATCCCTCTAACAATACTCCCTGGAAGAGGGAAAGGGCCAGATCAGAGTCTGGGCAGGGGGGGCCCTGGGCCACCAGCCTCCTTGACTTCACAGCTTCGCTTAGCTGCCCAGGGTAACCGGAAGGGATGGCCTTTAGCTAGCCATGGGTGGCCTTACAAGGTACCACCCTGTATGCTGGGAATTATGATGCCACAGGCAGCGTCAGATAAGTCCCTGGGAGGTAGAGTCTGACTCAGACTCCCCTCCACTCCCCAGGTGCTCTGAGCAGACTTGCCTGGCCACACCTACAGGCAGGCTTTCCAAGGCACCACAGAGACTCCCTTCCCCCAATACAGGCCTTCCAGAAACAGGCTGGTTCTGAGCCCACCAGGGAAATGCACCATCCTCACTGCCCTTCCCTCCCGCCCTCCCTCACACCCTGTCTGCAATGAGCATTTCCAAACCCGCTCTGTCTTTCCCCCTCTCTGCCCTCAGCCCGGGTGGGGGTGGGGGTGGGGGTGGGGGTGGTGTAGAAAGCGTGGCTGTGTAGAGGGTGGCATCTAGTTGGCTTCCATCAATGGGAGCACTGTCAGGAGATGAGTGTGAGAGTGCATGGGGGTCACAGATGTCTTCCCTGGGCTGACTATGCCCTCTAGTAGAGGCCATGGTTCCTGTTGGAGGGCCTTCTACAACCACAGGCACTCTTTCCACAGGCCAGTGATGGCTCTCCCCACTTCAGGCCAAGGCTGGGAGTGCACCCCTCCATCCCCCTCACCCCCCCGCCCTCCCCATGCTGCAGACCTGTGGCTTGTTCCCCTCTCTCACGGTTTCCCTTCAACTCACCAGAGCTATTGAGTTGATTCTGACTCACGGTGGCCACACACGCTTCAGAGGAGAGCTGGCCCCCCTGAGGGTTTTCAGTGGTTGCCGGGTCTTTCTTCTGAGGTGCCTCTGGTTGGATTCAAATGACCAACCTCCCATGAGTAGCTGAGTGCATAATTGCATACGCATTGGGGCGACGCCTTAACTTTCTCTACTGCTTTGCAAATGATCCCTGTATTAATCTCTTCCTCATTTGCTTATGTTTCCTAATGGGGTGCCTACTGCTCTAAGAGGAAATTCCACAGGAGAGTCTGGGGGTGTTACTGGTGACCTCAAGTGTCCCAAACCAGAGACACTGTCGCCCTGTCCTTGCCTTCTTGATGACCACGGGCATGGAGAACCCATTGCTGTCGCTCATAGGTCAATTCATAGTGATGTGCTGATATCACTGTCAAGCCAGGAGGAGGCGAAGCGGCTGCTGCGGCACTTCCCACAATGGCTCTGAAGAGAATCCACAAGGACTTGAGCGACCGGGCATGGGCCCCCCCAGCACAGTGTTCAGCAGGTCCTGTGGGAGAGGATAGTTCCATGGGCAAGTACAATAATGGTCCCTCTCAGGATGGAGTATTTCTCTTGACAATTCCTTGCCCGGCAGATCACCCCCTCAAACCACCAAAGGTTGCATTTACCACAAGCATTTACCATCTAAATGGTAACAGTCATGGTGCCATGTATCTCGATACTCTACAGTGGTCTCTGGCACTAAATCTTTCGAAAGTCCTCTTGTCCATCTGTTCTCTGCTGTGTGATCCCAGATGACCCTTTAGTGCTCGGGACTGCTCAGCTCTACAAAACAGAGGGAGAAAAGCACAGCACAATAGCTCAGGATGGGCTCAGAGGATGCGATGTGACGCAAGAAATCATTGCATAACCTCTGTCCATAAAGATAGGAGACTCCGACAGAGAAGTCCTCTAGATTTCCGTGTGACTGCTGTCTATGAGCCCGTGCCTCCTCTTCCCCTGTGCACCGGGCTACCTGATGCAGCCGTGCCGTGCATTGTCCCTGCTCGGAACAGCAAACTAGAGAGACTGTGCTCCTGTCCCAGAGAAGGGTGTGAGTGACAAGCCGGTTCTCCAGGTATAACCTAGGTGTGAGACTAAAAGCTTACTTTACTGGTTTACCATATATACTCATGTATATGCCGAGTTTTTCCACCACATTTTTTTTAATGCACTTTTTGGTGCCTCGGCTGATATTCGGTTGGCTTATACTCAAGTATATACGGTATATTTGGAGAAGGGCAAGGTTGAGGGGTGATGGGCAGTACTGTGTGTGCTTGGATGAGGAAAAACAGCTCCACTAAGCTGTAGGAGAATGCTTGTAAGTGGAATCCTTTCCAAGGTCAAACAGTTATGAAAGGCGAGAGAGAAGAACATGAAGCTGTTCTGTATTCGTTTTGTTCCGAAGGATCTACCTGTATCTTAGGGAGAAGCCATGACCAGCCAGACCAAACTCTGGCCACACATCCTATATGTTGAGGTCTAAGTTTAACTGGTCAACATTAGGTGGATTGGAGCTATTAGTACAATACAATAACCTATATGTCAGGCAACATTCTGCTGTATGCATACGGTTTGCATTGGCTGATTTTTAGAAGTAGATCGCCGGGTCTTTCTTCTGAGTCTGCCTTAGCCTGGAAGAGTCACTGACACCTGCCAACCAGGAGTGACCCTGCTGGCATTTCAAACACCCGTGGCATATCGTCTAGGGTCAGGTCACCACAGCATGACAAACCGAGAGACGGATGATGGTTACCTACAGTGAGGGTCTGATAAATAAACGCTCACCGAATGAAGCAGAGAGCATTTATGGATCTGGCCTGGCTCACAGAGAAGTAAGCCGGAATGCACCCCTGTAAGTGCCCAGAACTGTGCGATGTATAATACGTGTAACCTCTGAACAGGATGATATGGACAGACACTGAGCGTGACTGTCCCCACTGTACAGACGAGAAGTCTGAGGGGTGGCCACGTCACACACTTGGCCCAAGGCATGGAGCAGGGTGCTATCCAGGCAGGCTGGTCCCGAGGTGATAGGCTCGACTGTTTACCAGGCTGGGTCATCACACAGGTGCACTTGGCCCTGAAGGATGTGGAAGTACACAGACGTTTTAGGTAAAACCATGAAAACCTGTGACGAATCAGTCTGCCCAACACACAGTGAGGCCCTTGTCGTGCCCACGGCTCAGGGAAACGGGGCTTGGGGGGTGGCAGAGGCAGCAAGATCACCGCTTCACAGAGGACTTGCAAACCAAACAGCTGGGAGATGAATGCAGGTCTTGTGTCAGGCCCTGTGGAAACACCGGCTACTCTTCCCCAAGAGGTTTGGCAGCTGCGATTCTTCCAAGAGTTGGGAAGGAACACTGGCTGGGACATTTGGGACGCAGACCCCTTGGCTCCCAGACCGTGCAGGAAACAAGCAGGGCAGCGCTCACACCACAGCGGTGTCCACCCCCAACAAGGTCCAGGCCCAAAACAGCAGCTCTGACACCAGCCCATCCACCCCAGCAAAGAGGCCGGGCCGTCCTCTCAGCCCGAGGCCTGGTTTCTGCCAGAACACAGGCCGCGTCCTGCATGATGAGGCCTGCCGGCCTCTCCCTCAAAGCCAGGAACTGGCTACCACTGTGGTCCCTGGGGGTGGGGCGGGCACCCAGGGCAGGCTGCCACAGCTTGGAGGAGTTACCTCTGTGTCCAGCTCCGGGGGAATACTTCCTGGATGTGACCCAGAGGGCCCGGGAAGTGGCAGAGGCTAGTTTCACTCCACCAAAGTATTCCCTGGGGGCACTAGTGTCCTGGCTTATGACCTTGGTACTGAAGGAAAATACAAGTGCTGGGCTCATCGCAGAGTTAAGAAATCACGAAGGGCATGGAGTCCTTCTCGAGCACTTTCTCAGCCTTTGAAAGCATCACCATGAAAGCGCTATCAGCCAGCCTTATCACTATAGCACTCAATGGCCTGTCCCGCATGCCAGTCTCTGCAGTGCTGCGCAGGGCTGTCAAGGAAGCTCTGCCTGGAGGCGCAGTAAAACACGGAACAACGTTGCTTGTATATCACTAATGAGACTCCTATTGTTTTATCTGATCATTGTCGTCAATAAAAAGCACTGACACCTCCAGTGTGTGCATTCCAGTATAAAAGCACATGGATCGTGTGCTCTGGTCACAAACAGGACTGCAGAAGACAGCTGGGCTGCTGTCTGACTCCCTGTGGGCCCCCTTCTTATGAAACGTCTCTTCTTGAACTCGGAGTTGGGGCATGGGCTCTGCTCCTCAGTATAACCTCCCACGAGGGAACACAAGTGATTCCACTGAGCACCATGGTGCCCCAAACACGCCAGCTTTGTTTCCTGAACATACTCCATTCCTCCTCACGAAAGTGCCTTAGGAGCCTTGGCGGCATTGAGGTTATGCATTGGGGTGTGATCTGCAAGACCAGTAGGTTTTTTTGTTTTATTTTTAATGTTCTAACATGTATTGCGGTGATGGTCTTATAATTCTCAATGTGATCGAACTATTGAATTGGATGGCTTGTGAACTACATGCCAATAAAGCTGCTTAAAAAGAAATATGTAGGTAGGCAGATAGCTAGAAATATAACAGCGGTTTTAGGGAGCCCCTGGTGCTGCAAACACTATAAAGCTCAACTACTGACTGAGAGATTGGCAGTTCGAACCCACCCAGAGGTCCTGTAAGAATGATGGCGTGGGTGTCTGACAGTGATGTGTCTGACACTACGTCAGGCCATAGCTGAATCCTTTGAGGTGGGGGCAAACTTACCTCTTCTTCCCAATCTTAGCTGATTCACACACCAGCTATGCCTCCCATGACTCAATCGACTGCTCTGCTGGATATAATAATTTGTTGCAATGGTCACACAGTCATAGGTATAGGGTTTATGAGACATGTAGCAGGTTGAAATTCAAGATTAGGAAACACTCAGGATACAGGTGGTCAGTCAGGCAGCTTCTCAGCCATGCTCACAGCAGTTCTCTCCCTGGCCCTAGGCCTGTCCCCCTCAGGACTCTTGGAATTCTTGGACCAGCCTGGCCGCTACCCTGCTTGGGCAGCCATACTGAGATAGTTGAAGTTTATTGTGACAACCTGGCTGATAAACACATGTGGGATTAATTGAAGGGAGGAGAGATAAATGGCTCAGTTAGCCTCGCCTTTCTAGTTCTCAGGTCTCTTGCTTTCTGATGGTCAGATCAGGGTGCAGTTGCCTTAGTCAGTTCCCTACTTCGGCTGGCAAGGCTCACTTCCTGGGAGACATCCCCGAGGAGAAGCCGCATGAACCTACCCCGATGCAGCCCTGGGTGTGGAGACCCCTGCCAGCGTTAAGATGCTTCCATGTTCACTGATTCAGATTTCCTCCTGAAGTCGGCATCATTGTGTGTGTTTTGTGAGATGGAGGAGGACTTTGTGGATTGGTGTCGGACATCTGGACTAATGTTGGACTTGTGGGCGGCTTGGACAGTACTGGGTTGGGATGCTTTCTGAATGTACACTTACCCTTTATATAAAACTCTCTTATACATGAGAGTTTCTATAATGTACCAACTAACACACATTCCAATGCTCGGATGCTCCACCGAGAAGTGCCCAGAGGCACCTAATTTCACCACAAAGCCTCCAGCCTTAAGTCACTCAGTTTTCCTGGGACAGGGCTCCCCTGGTCCTGCTGTTTCACTCCTGTTGCTGTTTCTCATCACCTCTGGATGCCTGTGCTGTGCAGTGTTGCGGTTCTTGTCTCCTAGGTCTAAGAGGTGTCCCACACAGGGGCCCCGGACCCAAAGGACCCCTTCCTCTCCAGGTTCTTCTCCTTGGAGATGGTCAGGCACCTCTGTCCACCTCTGGGGATGGCTCATGATAAGTCTGCCTCACACCAGCCTCGGAGCCCACTACCCACCCTTGAACCACCCAAGACATGGACGCACCTGCCCCTGAGCCCCAAGTCCCGAGTCTGGGAGAGGCTGTGCCAGGAGGGCTGCCAGCCCTAGCCCTGGCCTGTTTGGTACCACCTCCTCTCCCAGACCAGATTAGGGGCTGGCAGCACTGAGTACAGGGTCAGTAGTTGGAAACCACCAGCAGCTCCTCAGGAGAGAGGGCTTTCAACTCCTGGAAAGAGTTTCAGAAAAATCGTATGTCCTACCCTGTCCTCTAGGGTCACTATGAATCATTATTGACTCCAGGACAGTGAGAGTGAGAAAGTGCCTCAGCTCAAGCCATAGCCCCTGAAGCCATCGAAGAAGGGCTCCCTACTCTCATATTCTTATTCTGGAATCTTTCCAGCAAGCTGTAAGTGCCAGGTCTGTTTCCCTCACCATGTGACTTGGTGCCAGGCTGCGGATGGGGTGTGTTGGAAGATAGTTGATGAATAAATATCAGCTGTGAATCAGATATTCAACAAGAACAGGGGTCTGGCCTCAGGAGGTGGGAGAAGCACCCATGAGCCAAGGTCAGGCAAGATCCTAGGACACTTGTATCTAATTTCCCACTTTCCTCTCTCCTCATCTCATCCAACTAGGCTTAGAGGCACCTCCCTCTCCCAAGACACCAAGCCACAAGGAGGTCAGGATGTTGCGAATGTGTTTATTGTCATTCATAAATTTTATAGAAAACAAAATATATCAAATGGCTCAGGGTTAGATTTATGAAAAGAAAACTCCAGCTTTGTACAGGTCAGTATTTACATCCGGGCAGGGCTCTCCCCCATCAGGCGCAGCAGCTGCACTTGTCCAATGCCCCTTTGCAGATGCAGCCCTGGGCACATTTGGCACAGCCCACAGGGCAACAGGAGCAGCAGCCTG
>NW_022106189.1:19753384-19754669 GCF_000313985.2 Echinops telfairi | reverse complement strand
CCCCCGGGGTCTCCTGGGCTGTGGGCACCAAGAGCTATGGGGTGTGGCTAGAACTTCTCCTCTGGAGTCCTCAGCCTCCCAGCTCATCTGCCTGGAGGTGCTCCCACCCCTCCCCCAGAGTCCCCCTTAGAGGGTTCCGTGTGCAACCCTGGTTTTGCACTTGGTAGCCAGATCGGGTGTGTGTGGGTGGGTGGGGTCTGTGCAGGGTGTGTGCTGTGGCAGAGGACTAACTGACCCTTGACCCCCTCTCTGCACTGCAGCTCTCTCCCCATCCCTACCTGGTGTCTGTCCCTTTCCCAGTACCCAGTTCAGGGAGCTGGCTTGTGGTCATTCCATTCACCTTGTCAGAGGGTGGGATGTGCCCTTCAGAGGTCACTACAGCCCAACCCAGTGCCAGCAGTGTACCCAAGTCACCTCTGTGCCAGTGTTTATTTTAGGTGATGGGCAGTCTGGGCAGTAAGGAAAAGTGGGTGCTTCCCCTTCTGTTCTATGGACAATTGAGTAGCATCTATGTTGGGTCTGAGCCAGGTCCTCCTTAATCATGTTGAACCCTGTCAACAACCCCGAAGGGAGGAACTATTAGTTATGAGCCTGAATTATGCATGAGAAGCTGAGACAGAAGGCGTGTCAGGAATTGCCCCAACCACAGAGGGACAGTGTGCTCCCCCTGTGGATTCAATCAGCCTCTCCAGGGGACCAGAAGGCCAAGGATAGAGTGGGGGTGGGTACTTTCATTCTCTGGGTTTGGATGTTGTCCTTTCTCATTAGTACTAGGCACATACCCACTGCCGTCATCAGTCAAGGCTCTCAGGGACCCGACATAGGATCCTGAACTCAAATTTCCATGGGATTTAAAGAACCCACTAGATTCTAGAATCAGCAGAGAGCTGATGGGTTGAACCACATCTTGAAGGTTAGCTGGTCAACAAATACACGAGAGCACTCCTGGGTTCCTGCTACCGACCCACAGAAATGAACCAGTTGTCCTCTAGACACTATTGAGTCCTCCCCCACACACACACTGCTACCCCGCCCCCATGTGTCAGTTAACCTAATGTACTCCACGGGGTTTCAGTGGATGGTTTGCAGTAGGGGGAGGGTATGCAACCAGGACTTCCTTTCAAAGAGCCTCTGTGGAAATTAACCCCCACCCTTGATGACAGTGGAGAGCCCTACAGCTAGTCCCACCTGGGACCCATCAGAAATAAGAGCAATTCCCCCCTTAGGATCCAGTGGTTTCAAAGAGACAGTGATGCAGACAGGGCCAAGCAACCCTCAACACTGT
>NW_022106189.1:19745130-19746458 GCF_000313985.2 Echinops telfairi | reverse complement strand
GTCCCTTTGAATCTGCCAGACCCTGAAGGGGGAATTGCTCTTATTTCGGATGGGTCCCAGGTGGGACTAGCAGTAGGGCTCTCCGCTCTCATCAAGGGTGGGGGGTCAATTCCCACAGAGGCTCTTGGAAAGGAAGTCCTGATAACATACCTCCCCCTTTCCCCAAAACCATCCACTGAAACCTGGAGCACAGCTTGTTCTGAGACAAGCAGTGATTCAGTGCCAGCTGGAGGGGTTATTATTTGTGGCCTCTAACAGGAACTCTGGCGGTGTTGCCCCATAATTCTTGGAATGCTGACTGCAAGGTGTGTGGTTCAAACCGAACAGGCACCTTGAGGTAGGAAGATGAGGCTGTCTGTCCCATAAATATTTACAGCCACAGAACCCCTACTTATGGTACTATGTGTTGGAATTGACTCTCTAGCAGTGGGTATACCAGTAGTACTAATGAGAAGCTACTGCCTCCAAACCCATCAGACACTGTATTTTAACATAAATTCTGAGTACTGCTTTTGCAGAAGATATGGATGAAACTGTGAAAGCCCAAAATTCATTTGCAGAGCCAGGGCCCTGGCACCTAACAACAATGAATACATGAATTAAGCCTTTGACAATTAACTGGGGGTGTGGCCAGTCTTGCCCTCAGGCAGAGTTCCTGGGAAAGTGAATCACCTTCACCAGCAGCCAGCCAGCCCAGGGAGCAGCAATCTCTAAGAGACCTGGGCGTGTCCTTCATGGAACTGCTGTGTTTGGGTGGCACACTCATGACTCATGTGGCACTTGGCTGCCTTGGAAGGTCTGGGACTAATTCTGCAAACTGTTCAGTGTGTCATCATGTGCCTGTCCCAATCCTGGTCCTGTTCCCATTCTGTAGTCCCACCTGTAACTGTGATGCATGGCTCTGTTGCGAATCAAGCCTTTGTAACAGTTTTTTTCTGCTCTCCGGTGGCCCTTTTCTGCCCCTGAATCTCAGAAAACCTGTGAACGTCATCATGACCTCATGCTAAGGGTCTCCAGTTAGATGATATATCTTAGTTTTTGTCTTCTCTTCGTTCTGTTTAAAACTTAATAAATGTTCTCCTTAAATCATATTTGAGATTTGGGCTCTCCTTTTTATCCTAAAGGAGCCCTGCTGGCAGACTGATTACGCTTTCAGCGGCTCTCCACAGAGGTCCCACGTAGAGAACACCAGCCCCTCCTCAGGGGAAGGATGGGGCTTTCTACTCCTGTGAAGCATTACAGTCTCTGTAACTGACAGGGGCAGCTCTACACTGTCCTGTAAGGTTACTCCAAGTCACACATTGATGCGATGACAGTGGTTTGGGTTT
>NW_022106189.1:19742795-19744473 GCF_000313985.2 Echinops telfairi | reverse complement strand
CCCTGAACTGGGTACTGGGAAGGGGACAGACAGACACCAGGTAGGGATGGGGGAGAGCTGCAGTGCAGAGAGGGGGTCAAGGGTCAGTCAGTCCTCTGCACACAGCACACACCCTGCACAGATCCACCACTACCGCCCCATCTGGGTACCAAGTGCAAAGCCAGGTTGCACACTGGAACCCTCTAAGGGGGACTCTGGGGAGGGTTGGAAGAACCTCCAGGCAGATGAGCTGGGAGACAGAGGACTCCAGAGGACAAGTTCTTTGCTGGCCCCACGGCGCTTGGTGCCCAGAGCCTGGGAGAGGCGTGTGGGGCGGGATGGATCACCGCTGGGCTAACAGTCTCTCCCGGGAGCGTGTGCAAAGGGGCAGAGGTCAGAGCCCCAGCCACGTGCATGGAGCTGTGAGCCCAGCCCAGGCGCTGAGCAAGGTGCTCCAGGGGGCTGGGCGCAATGGGGGCGGGGCCTCTGCACCCGCACCACCGGGTCTCCATATAAAATAACTTTCAGGCTCTGGGCTCCATCACACCTTCCAGCTGTTCAGCATCCTTCTGACCTCTGACGTCTGCCCGCTCCTCGCTGGACAATGGACCCCAACTGCTCCTGCCCCACTGGTAAGGAAGAGACCCTGGCTCCCGGGCTCAGCATGCTGTCCTCCATCAGATGTGGACTCAGGGTCCTGGGGGCTGGAGGCTGGAGGAGGCAGCGCTTTGACTTCTGACTCCAGTTCTGGAGTCAAGTCCTCCCCCCTCATCACCCAGCGCCTGGGTCTCTGCCAAACCAGGGCTTTTCAATCATCCCCCAACCTGAGGCCACAGCACTGAGGTTCATACCATCTGCCGGACACTCACTACCAAGGTGGTCAGGGATGCTCACTGCCTGAAAAACCTCTGTCCAGCCTCTGAGCTGCCTAGTTGGGTGGGCAGACAGGGACAATCCCTCTTTGGAGCTCAGGACACGTAATGCCACCATCCAGACAGATATATTCCTGGAGCTAGGGACCTTCCCTCCAGCTCCCAAGGGGAGAGGGGAAATGACCAGAACTTGAGTCCTTCCTGGGAGTGTGGCAGGAGCTCTGGGGCTGAGGCAGCTGAGAACAGGAGCAGGGGGGTTGCTGACTGACTGCTGGAGCTGCCGCCCCGCCCAGCCTTTGCTCATGTCTGACTCTCTTCCTGGCAGGTGGCTCCTGTGGCTGCTCTGACTCCTGCAAGTGCAAAGACTGCAGATGCAAGTCCTGCAAAAAGAGTGAGTGTGTGAGAGGGGCTTCCTGGGGACGTGGGGCTGGGCTGGGCAGGGAAGGCCCCAGAACTCAGCAGCCTCTGTCCTGCCCTGTCCCAACCCCTGAGGCACAATCAGAGCCAGCAGAACCTTAGGTGTGCTGTAGGCTCAACCTTTCTTTCAGGAAGAAGGAAACCGAGATGCAGGGTTCTCCAGCCAGGCAGCACTGGAGCCAGAACCAGAACCTATTCTCCTCATTCAGTTTCTTAGCTGTCTGGGGTTCTGTTGCAGCTTATGCACATGAACATGTGGATATGGGGCGTCCCTGACCTGCTGGAGCAGCCCTGTCCTATGAAGACAGCCAAGATGTCCCTGGCCTGCTGAGCACTGCTGTATCTGGGAAGACCCCTCTCTGATCCACAGGACTTCCCTCACTTCTCTGTATGGTCCTCAGGACTGGTCT
>NW_022106189.1:19739964-19741042 GCF_000313985.2 Echinops telfairi | reverse complement strand
GTGAGGAGGGTAACAGTGCCCCCTGACTCTGTGGGGGGCATTGCTGTCTGAGGTTCAGTCTGAGGAGGTAGAGTCAGGTGATCCCTAGGCAGGGCCACACTTCCCACAGCTGTCTGTGTGCAGAGGGCATTTCAGGGACCAACTAGCTCGACATGCCCATGTTCTAACCTCAGATCCCAGTTCCACAATCCATCTCCCCACTTACCTGCTGGACAACCTGGACAATTCCCGCAACTTTGCTGAACCTCTGTTTCTTACCGGATACAATGAAGATCATACTTTCCATGGAGGATTAAGGGAGGTCATTGCCTGAGTCTTGGCTAAGCCTTAGTCGACAGATATCCTAATGGTCATTTTGTCCACAGAGATTGGGATGGACAGGATCTTGTCGAATCCCACAAACTCCTTCAGAAAGGCCTATCTGGCATCAAGCACAGGGACTGGAGCCGGGTGGGAGTGAAGCCTCACTGATTCTATGCAGGGGTCTCCGGATGCCTACAAGGCCAGACCCTTCTGGGCAGATGGACAGACACACGGCGCTCCCATCCTTCTCTGCATGTATCTGCACAGAGTCCATGGGAGACACAGCAAGGAGACAGGGCTGGGAGTCTTTGTACCTGGGCTACAGCTGGCTGATGGCCTGGCACCAACCATGAAGAATCTGAGCACTTCATCCTGCCCCTCATAGCTGGGAGCAGAAGCACACAGGGACATGGGGCAGTTCTAACCTTGGGTAGACTGATAGCATGCTAAGGCCCAGAGAGGTCACACAGCCAACAGACTGACCCTGAATGAAGCTCAGTGCTCTGTCCACTGTGATCTGAAGCAGGCTCCCAGAAAGCTGCTCCTGCACAGGAGGTGGGGGTGGGGAAAGCACGGTGCTATGGGACAGGCAGGGCCTTGAAGGACAGTCTACCTGTGTCACCTACAGCCTGGGCAAAAAGCTCTGTTTTACTAGCCCTGTCTCCTCCACTCGATAGGGGACATAAAATAGCACCTGGTCAGAGGAGTTAGGTCTGGGGTGAATGCACTATCAAAAGACCATTCATGTTATTATGATCACTGCCACAAGGGGCAG
>NW_022106189.1:19736688-19737698 GCF_000313985.2 Echinops telfairi | reverse complement strand
GGAGAGGATTGTGTGAGTGATAGGCCGTCTCCATTTGAAATGAGAGCAAAGATCCCAGGATTTAACTTCCCATTTCTCTGACAGTTACACAGTGCTGAGGGGTGCTTGGCCCTGCCTGCATCACTGTCTCTTTGAGTCCATCACACTCTGAAGGGGGTATTGCTCTTATTCTGATGGGTAGGGTCGCTGGTGGGACTAGGAGTAAGGTGTTCAGTAAGGTGGAGGTCAATTTCTACAGAGGCTCTTTTAAAGATAGATAGATAACATACCTGATAACATACCTTTCCTCTTCCCTCAATCCATCCACTGAAACCATGGAGCACAGCTTGCTCTAAAGACAAAGGGAGAATATCATTCAATGTCAGCTAGAGGGCTTATTATTTGTGGCATTTAACAGGAGCTGTGAGTGTGCTGCCCTATAATTGTTGGAAGACTTACTGCAAAGTCAGTGGTTCAAACCCACCAGGAACTTTGAGGTGGAAAGATGAGGCTGTATCCCATAAAGATTTATAGACTTAGAATCCCTACTTTTGTACTGTGAGTTGGAATTGAATATGGATAAAAACATGAAAGCCCCAAATCCATTTGGAGAGGCTAGGGCTGGGAGCAGGGCTAGCAGGGGCAGGTAGTGGTCAGGAGTCAACAAGGTCTGTGCACACACCTTGTCACCGGGCTGATCACCACTGCTCCCAGGTTTAGGGTGCAGGGGAGCAAGACTGGGGTTGCACACAGGATCCCGGAAAGGGAGCATTTGAGGATGACCCGGTGGTGAGCCAAGGAAACAGCTCTGACTCTGGGAGCGGGTTCCCGAAACACCCGACACCGGGCAGTGGGCACAGTCATGGGACAATGGGAGGTGGCGAACAGCCCTGGGGCACCGAGTTCCACTCGCCGCGAGCGCGTGCAAAGCGGGGATGGTGCCAGCGGGCCGGGCACAGAGAGCCTCGCACGGCCCCACCCGCTGCGCTCAGTCCTGTGGGGGCGTGTGCAGTGCGGGGCGGGGCGGCGCG
>NW_022106189.1:19731898-19733607 GCF_000313985.2 Echinops telfairi | reverse complement strand
GGTTTTAGGATTTTTTATTTACTTTTGATCTTATTGGTTCCTATCATTGAGATTTTACTGTTAACATCAAAAGGCAGATTTTGATTTTATGTTGTTCCTTTGCATCATAAGTTCTTAAACCTAGTTGGCCTACTGTATGCTTTTCAGAAAGAAAAAAATAATTACTCAAGTTCCCCCTGGCAAATTTTTGCACGGTAGCTCGTAAGCCAGAGCAGTGTCTTCCTCTCCCTGACATTGAGTGGATTCTGACTCTGACTCATGATGACCCTACAGGACGAGGTCAACTGCCCTGTGGGTTTCTGAGGCTGTAAGTCCTTATGGGAGGGAGTACAGGAGCTTTCTGTTCTCTAGGATAGAGCGTGCACATCCGCACTTGCAGTCCCCGGGTTCTTGCACAGTTGTGGCGCTCCATATCATCCCCATTTTCTTAGGAATTCATTTGCATGGGTTCACTAGGCTTAGGGTTAGGGTTGTGGTAAGGGGCAGGAGGAGATGCAAGGTGGTTTTCCTGCACAGGGAGTCGGAGAAGCTTCTGGGCTGTGGGGAACCACGCAGGCGGGAGGGGATTCCATGCCCTCCTTTGACACCCCTGGAAGCAGAATGTCTGGGAGAGAAGAGCGACTGACTCTAAGCCATCCCTCCTGCTTCTGAGAACAGAGGGGGGCCATGCCTGCCCCATCCTTCCACCATCTGGCACCACCTCCTCAGAGGCTCTTCCCTCTCCAGAGCTCTGATAGGGAGCTTGGCTTCGGAAGGGCTAACCCTGGGGTCCACGTCCCATTTGAGTCCCACACCAAGCCCAGTTGATCCCAGTGCCCATGGGGCGCCTAGTCCCAACCCACACAAAGAAACTAGAGCCAATTAAAGTCACCAACTTTTATTATCTTTCATATTATTTTGTAGAAAAAAGATTGTAGGAAACATCTAAGGGCTGTATGAAAAAAGAAAACTCCGGCTTTGTACAGGTGGGCCTCTATTTACAGCTGGGCAGGGCTCTCCCATCAGGCGCAGCAGCTGCACTTGTCCGATGCCCCTTTGCAGATGCAGCCCTGGGCACACTTGGCACAGCCCACAGGGCAGCAGGAGCAGCAGCCTGTGGAGAGAGGGCAGGGGAGAGAGGGAATGAGCAGGTAGGGCAGAAGGGAGGATCTCCTTACTGCCCAGCATGGGGCACTGCAGGCGCCTGCTCTCAGGAGAGAGGGACACTTCTCTGCCCCCTCCCCAGAGAGCTGTGCAGTCCGTGGGTGACAGGACAGGGGAGAGCGGAGCCTACTCACTTTTCTTGCAGGACGTGCATTTGCACTCTTTGCATTTGCAGGAGTCGCCGCAGGTGCAGGAGCCTCCTGCCAGGGGAGTAAAAAGTAGTGTTGAGAACGGTTCCCTGAGCCCCAATGCTGAATTAGGCTAGGAGCCCCGGGTTCGAGTCCCAGCTCCACCAGCAATACGTGAGCCCTCCCAGGAAACAAAGGCTCAGAATGAAAATCGCCCAGGGTGAAGAGAGATGTTCACCGGAGCCTTTATCCCCCTGAGAGTCACCAGGCGCGCAGAGCGCTAGAGGGAGAGCCCAGTCAAGCGCCCCCAGCCTCACCGGTGGCGCAGGAGCAGTTGGGGTCCATGTCCAGTAGATGCGGAGGGTGGAGTCTGCAGTCAGCTGAAGGAGCGTGGTCCAGAGCTTTGAGAAGGCGCGGTGGCTTGGAGCCCGCCGCGCG
>NW_022106189.1:19730462-19731650 GCF_000313985.2 Echinops telfairi | reverse complement strand
GGGAGGGCAGGGCGCGCGCCCCGGGGCCGTGTGCCGAGCACTGTGCGCCCGGTCCTCCGCTGTGCCCTCGGCGCCCGCCCCCACGGCCTTTCCTTGAACCCGTGTGGCAGCTGGTGTGGGTGAGGTGCTGCCCAGTCCGGACTGTGACCCACGGAACAGAACCCTGCCTGGGCCGGCGCCATTGCGACAGTCCTTGTGTCTTTCCAGCGCGGCTACCCACCTCCGCTGACTCCGTAGCCGGCAGGGTGCCCCCCACCCATGAGATCGATGCCACGGAAGGAGGGCTGACGACTGTCTGCCCTCTTCTAGGGAGCATTCCGGCCGAACGACTCCCAGGGCAGATGTGTGCTTTCTTCGGCAGGGTCTGGGAGGTTCTGGTAGAAGGCCGTGGGGGTGGGGGTGGGGGTGGGATTGGAGGGTGACTGGCTGGAGGTGGCGGCCAGTGACAAAAGTCCCTCTGTCACATTCAAGGCTGGGTCATTACAGCCGGGTGCCCTTAGGTGCTGCCAAATCCATTTCGCACTATAGTGACCCAGGAGACAGTTGAACCCTAGGGGCTTCTGGCTGCAATCTTGATAGGGGGTGGGGGTGGGGAGACCTAGTAGCTTAGTGGTTACTGTCGGGCTGCCAACCTCAAGGTCAGCAGTTGAAAACCACCAGCCGCAACTTGGGAGAAAGAGGAAGATTTTACTCCCACAAAGAGTTAACAGTCCTCCGTCCCACAGGGTCTGTCCTATAGGGTTGCTGTGAGTCGTGATGGTAGTGAGTGGAGTCTTTTCTGGGAAAGATCTCCAGCTTTTTCTGAGCAGCCAGTGGTCTCAAACCGATCACTTCCCAGCAGCTAGATCCCAAGGTTCAAATGCAACCAGCTTGGCGGCCATCGAATCAATGCCGACTCACTCGTAGGGACCCTCTTGGGCAGGAGAGAACTGCTTTTGAGGGTTTCCAAGACGCACTCTCCTTAAAAAAAGCATTTTATTGGGAGCGCTTACAGATATGATAGCAATCCATAATTCAGTTAGATCGGTATCCTTGTACAAGTCTTTGATATCACCTTCCCTCTATCCCCTAGAGATGAACTCCACAGGAGTAGAGAGCCTTGTGTTTCCCCTGACCGGAGGTCAGCAGCCCAGCTTGTAGTCACTCTGCCACCAGGGCTCCTCAGGACCCAAAGGTTAGCACCCACCA
>NW_022106189.1:19728745-19729849 GCF_000313985.2 Echinops telfairi | reverse complement strand
TGCGTAGCCTCTTATTAACCCCCTGGACTAGCTCTAGATGTCTTACTACTTCAGTGTGTGACAGGGAATGTCTTTGAGTGTCAGGTCTCATGTAATCCTGTAATAACAGGGTGAGGTAACAACTATATCTCTTAGCCTAGTGGGAGTAGTTCTGAACCGAGGGCCCGCACGTGCTGGGGGCCATTTCTGGATAAATGTCCCACTCATAGGAGGAGAATGAGGACTCATGGGGTAGCTCCAGAGGCTCAGGTCACGATGGAGGATAGAGGGTGATCGCTGGTGCAGGGGGAGCAGAAGGGAGAGCCAGTCCAGCCTGGGGGAGGGGCCCGGAGAGAGGGCCTTGCCTTGGCCGAAGGTGTGAGTGTGTTGGCCAGATGGAAGTAGAAAGAGTTATTGCGCAACCTCTGGAAATGTGACATCACCCTGATTGCTCAGAAGGGAAAACCCCACAGAACTTTCTTTCCCAGAGGATGCTAGCGAAGGTGTGGAGAGGCCTTCCAAATTCCGTTCTTGGGAGCCACATCCTGCGTGCCCGCAGGCATGCATTTTAGCAGCAGCGTAGGAAGGATGTTAGATCATCATCCTCAGAATGTCCAATATGTGTCAACAGAGGCCCCGGGGAGGGTTACTGGAAGATTCCCGGCAGGCCTGGAGTTTGCTGGGAGCTGCGGTGGGGAGTTTTCTGAGGAGGCGGGCTGAGGACTGGCTGTCCTTACACCACTGACTGGAAGAGAAAGGTCTTCAGGGTTCAGCCCCGGGGAAGCAGAACCTCAGGAGAAGGTGCCCGTAAACATCCTGTCCTTTGCCTCCCTGGTACTTTCCAGGCCTGTTTGAGTCAGTCTCTCCTGACTGACGCCATCTGCTGTCGAAAACTTGGAGAACAGTCATTTCCCTCCAGAACTGTGGCTACACTCCCCCCACCCCACCCCGCCCACCACAGGACCAGGTATGCATAAATACTTGTTGAATGAATAAATGAATGGCGTAATCCCCTCAATGAATCCTCCTGGACCATGGCAAAAATGGAGTGAAAACAAGAAAAACCACACCAAGGTGTGGTGCACTCAAGTAGGTCAACATATCACCAGGGAGGGGAAACTGAGC
>NW_022106189.1:19725361-19726977 GCF_000313985.2 Echinops telfairi | reverse complement strand
TGCTCACCTCCCCGATACGATCATTGAAGACAAATGGGTGCCTAAACAAATGTGGCGAAGAAAGTTGACGGTGCCCGCCTATCAAAAGATAGAGCATCTGGGGTAGCTCTAACAGCTAAGCACTTGGCTATTTTAGCCTAAAGGTTGGTAGTTCAAACCCAGAGCTACCTTGGAAGAAAGGCCTGGCATCCGCTTCTGACAGGTTATCATCTTGGGGCATGGGTCGACTCTGAGGTGTGTAGGAGTTGGAACTGACCTGAGGGCTCCTGTGATGAACTCTCATTGGGTCACCTTGTCATCAGCAAAGAGAATCAGCCAACCTTTTCCTGGGAACAGTGGGAGAATGGCATATAGTCTTGCCAGCTGAGCCTGAACCTGACAGGAGATGAAGCTAAGTTTCAAAAGCCCTTCATCTCTGCGAATAAAGCATCACAACCAGTAAAAGGTGATGGCATAGACAGCCATGCCACTTGTTCCCCCTACCACAAAGAGCCAGAACGTGGGAGCAGAGGAGGACCCTGGAGCCCCGAATCTTGGAGAAAAGGGTAGCTGAGTGGGCTGTACACCTGTACGGGGAATCTAGGGGGCAGCATTGATAAGGGGTCATCAGTGATTCTCCAATTCTCTGCTTGCCAGAGCCATACTGTTATACCTGCAGCACTGAGCAAGCCCTACCAGCCATCGACCCGCAGAAGGACTCCTTGCAAGGGACTCTGCAGCCCTGACATGCTGTCAGGGTGAGAGAAATGAGGCCAAGCAGAGAGCTGACAAGAGAGGTGTGGGCACCCCCTGAGTCTCCACATTCTCCAGGTGCATGGGACTGGGCCACACCTGGGCCACTCAGTGGCTGGTATGCCCTCCCTTCACATACACCGGGCAGTGAGGGGAGGGGTGCGGGGGAGAACAGGGCACAGCCAGGGAAATCTGGAAAAAGAACAAAGGGGGGCTGGAACATCTCAGGGTGCCCACAGCTACCTCCCAGGAACCCAGTCACCCATTCCAAACGCCAGCGCCTGGGACCCCCCACATGGCTCCAGCACCAGCACCAGGATCTGGCAGAGGCTCTGGCTTTCTGGACTGGCCTGGATCAAAAAGCAGACGTTTTATTGGTTTTTCTTGTCCCTTCCTTCTCCTTTTGTCTTGGTAAACTGCCAGCTCCAAAGGGAGAAACCAACCTGGTCCCCCTTCCCTCTCCCCCAGCCCTGACACCCCCAGAAGTCAGCCACGGGAGGGGGCCTGGGAAAAACCAGTAGCCAGTTGTGCTTGCCAGCGGTTCTCTTCTGCTGTTTTGATAATCCACCACAGGATACAAGTGAGGGGAATAATGATCTCTAGCTCCCACCAGCTCCCGTTGACCAGAAAAGATGCCAGAGCCCACCGTCCTGCACCAGTGAACACGCTCCGACTGGCAAACCTGGGAGGCGCTCGGCAGAGCACACTCTGGCTGCTGAGGGAGAGAAGGCAGCTGCTGGTCCCCGTGTGCTGAGCGGGGGTGTGTGTGATTCCTGTTCCTGTGTTTGTTCACAAGTTTATTTTCATCTGTTCTGCGGTTGGTTGCTGCTGCTGATTGCCTTTTGTTTTTATTATCATTCCTTGTCCCACTTGATGGAGTCAAC
>NW_022106189.1:19723545-19724839 GCF_000313985.2 Echinops telfairi | reverse complement strand
GGGCACTTTCAAGGGGAAAAACTTATTGTAAAGGGGAAGCCGAGGCACGGGGAGACAGACAAAGCACAGGACAAGGGAGAGCAGGAACAGAAACAGCTTTATTGGGGGAAGCTCCCAGACGAGGCTCCCTGACCTAGGCCAACAGGTCAGGGAAGTCGCGCCCAAATGTCCGGCATTTATGGATAGGGTTTGGCTGCTCCAAGGACTCCTTGCGGCTTTCTTTGAACCTGGAGCATCTGGTGTTACTTCCTGATGCTGGTGATCTTATCTGGCGCCAGCTGGTATGGCTTACTTTTGACCTTGTGCTTCGGTCAGCCCTTGCCTTCCCGTTCCCACCCAGACTCTTATAACTTGTTGGGATTCCCAAATAGGGAGAAACAATAAAATTCACAGATACTACCAGAAATTCTGGAAGAAAACATCACAAGAGAGGTTATTTCAAGAACTTTAAATAACCCTCAACAGGCTAGATCCCCAAAGACAGTCACCATGACGTCATCAAATTTGCTCATCTCTGGCCCGTGGGCGCGGCACACACACACCTGGGGACCCTCTCTGGGCTAGCATTCTGGTTTTGCGCTCTTGTTTTCGGTACACCTTTCACATGGTTTTCCCACGCTCCCCAAATGCCCATCTTCAGTAATTCTTGCATGCGGCCTTGCATGCTTTCTCCAGAGATAGTGTGCACTTTCTTGAGACTGTGATGCCTGAAACTTCCCTCCCCTCTTAAAAGTTACTTGGATTTCCAAAAGTGCTTCTGCCACGTGAATTCTTTCAGCGTTGAGAGGCAAGAACCAAGGCAAACCATCCCAGAAACGAAACATCCCCACACCCTTCAATGCCTAGTGGATTTCTTCACCGATTATTTGATCATCAGTTAATACCAATGCACAAGGTCCCTCCTCACTGCTCCAATGGCTTATTCTTGAGCCCATGGCTCTTTCTGGAGCATTTGAACAAGTAGTTTGGGCAGGGGGGGCTTTTCTTGTTCTTTTTCAAAGCTTTTACTATTTTGTGCACCCTCCTTGTCTCATCTCAGTCTGTTATGTTTACAAACAAATCCTGGTGAGTTTTCTAATGGGCTGCCCTGAAAACAAACTTGTAAAGAAAGTGAAGTGTAGGTATACCACATGGACTTTTCCTATCCAAGATCTTCTGTCTCCCCATATTCTATCTCTGCCTTCTCAGCCAAGCCAGTAGATCTGAGAGTTATTTCTTTTTTCTTTTTTTAAAAATCCTTTTATTAGGGGCTCATACAACTCTTAACACAATCCATACAAACATCAATTGTGTA
>NW_022106189.1:19718892-19722323 GCF_000313985.2 Echinops telfairi | reverse complement strand
GTCCCCACCAGGATTTCAGCACTTCCTCTTTGTTACATTCCCCTTGATCCTGCCCTAAGAGGTCTCCCACACCCACCTCCCAGAGAGTTCTCTTTCCTCAAGGATTGGGACCCAAGGGCCAAGGACAAAGGACAAACGCTCCTAATGCTCTGTTTCCCCTGGACAAAAGAAGGGCTGAGCACAAATCGCCCATTGAGGAGATTTGAAAGGAGCTGAACAATGCACACCCGGGGAGGCCAGCTGGGCAGGGGGGTGACCTTGGAGACTGCCGCTGACAGTTTGCCAAGACAGGCTTCAGTGGGACTTGGGGATTCTCCTCTAGCGCCTCTGAAAAACAAGCAGCTTTGTGGGAGTTGCTAGGAAAAGCTGGGAACCGCAGGCTTGTGGAGGTGGGGGTCCATCTCCAACTCTCCCCACCCGGGCTGCTAATTGGGGGGCCACAAGGAATGAACTGGTTGCAAGCCCTGCCTTGGACACCTGAAGGGAGTGAGGCTGAGAGGTTGAAGAAAGAGACCAACCTAAATGGGTCAGGGCTCCCCTCTTTCTCAGAGCTGAACATGACTTAGCAAGAGGAGCCAATGCTATTTGAATGTGGGGAGGGCGAACTGCACCCCCAGGGCTCCATCTCAGTCCCAAATAGACAGCGCCCACGACTTGGGATCCTAATAGCCACTCAATGGCTCCCTCTGATCAGGCTCCCATTTGACACTTACATATCGTTCCCCCCTCAGGAAGAGACTAGCCCTTTGCACCTGCGATTCACAGAATTTATTGTCACTGGCTAGCCACCAGCAGGGGAAGGGGGCATGTTGTCGGGCTTCCCCATGGAGAGGGGCTGCCCTGGGCACCCAGGACTATTTACACTGGTTGCTGCACACAGGGGCATCCTCATTGGCAGCAGCTGCACTTCTCCGCTTCCGGCTTGGCCCCCTCTTCACCTTTGCACACACAGTCCTTGGCACATTTCTCACACTCTGCAGGGCAGCAGGAGCAGCAGCCTGCAGAGAACAGTGGAGAATGGGGGCTAGGGCCCAGTCTGCTGCCTGCACCTGCCCCTCTGGCCGGGGACCCACCCTGGTTCATCTAGGATGGCTGGATGTCCCCTTTCCAGCTGCCTACCTGCCATCTGCCCAGGACTAGCCCTCAGCCTGCTAGGATGGAGGGTCCGCCCAGACTGGGGAGTGCTGGGTCTAAGAAGACACTGCCCCTACCCCTCACCCCTTCCTTAAGTGGCATCTGAAAGGGCTTTGAAGAATTGACCTGGAGGAGCAGGAATGGTGCTGCAATATAGGGATGTGGGGGGGTTCATGGGGTGGGGTGTGGCAGATTTAACACAAGGAAAGGAGGGCATCCCCTTCCCCTTCCTACCCTCCCCCGCTTAGCCCCCTCCCCCGCACACACA
This sequence comes from Echinops telfairi, assembly GCF_000313985.2. Classification (NCBI taxonomy): domain Eukaryota; kingdom Metazoa; phylum Chordata; class Mammalia; order Afrosoricida; family Tenrecidae; genus Echinops; species Echinops telfairi. The sequence goes on along the minus strand of NW_022106189.1, from coordinate 19,720,921 downwards.
CCTATGGCATGCTGTGGAAACTTTGAAGGGTTCAACTGGGAGGACCCACAAGACCCTGGAGAGCCCAAGAGACCTGAACTCCAAAGCTACCCCCACCCCCACCCCCCAGGAGTACTGCCTCCCGGGCATTATGGGCCTCCAGCGAATAGGCTGAACCCAGCAGAATCTTCTGGGCGTTTACAGAAACGCAGCAACTACTGAATCAGCCTCAGGGGTAAGGGAGGGGGCAGGCCTCTGCTCCAGCTCTCCCCAGGTGGTCTCTCCAGCAAGAATGCAGAAGCCCCGGAATGGGATGGTGGTGGTGGTATTTCCGCAGACCCTGGGGAAGGGAGAGGAGGGGGCGGCGGCAGAACGGGAGTGCAGGGTTCCCACTCACTCTTCTTGCAGGAGGTGCATTTGCATCCCTCGCACTTGCAGGACCCGGCGCAGGTGCAGGTGCCACCTGGGGGGGAGGGGGGGAGACGCCACAGGGAGGGTGACTGGTAAAACGCGGGGAGGGGGCTGGCTAAGCCTCACAGGAGAAGGTGGGAGGCCCTCCTTCCCGGTGTGGTTGAGAACGCGAGGAATGGAGGGGTCCTTCCCCACGTACCCTTGAGCAAAGCCACAGGGCGCTGGACTCGTGGCTGGCAAGGGGCTGGCTGTGTGGCCGAAAGGGAACGGGGACTCACCAGTAGGGCAGTGACAGGTCTCGGGGTCCATGTCCAGGCGAGCAGTCCTTGGAGACGATGAGGTGGCTTCTCTGGTAATTAAATGCAAGTGGCCGGACTTTTATAGCCTGGAGGCGGGGGCGAGCGCCAGCTCCTGCGCACAGCGGGTGCACTGCGGCAGCGTCTCCCCACCCTGCGTTTGCATACTGGGGGGGCGCCGTGCTTACGTCTTACCATCCCCGCGTATGCCTGGCGAGGGGCATCCCCTGCCCGTGCTGGGGCGCGCGCTGTCACGCTGTCGTGTGCCTGGCTGGGGATGCCTCCGCCTGGTGCAAGCGCCGCGCACATCCCACCTCGGAAGATGAAGGACAGAAAAGGGGTCTGCTATTCCCAGCCCCTTCCCTGCCACTCACTGCGCTTCTTCTAGAATCCCCTAGGACACCAGATTCCTGTCCCAATGGAGTCCTGAGCTGGGGGCAGACATAGCGCCCTTCCATGGAGTCCACCCCTGACTGTGGCAGCCTTGGCTGCCTCCCTCGCCCGCACCTTCTTCTCTTGACTCTCACTCCTCCCTTCCAGAAACAAGGAACAGAGGGGCCTCCAGAGAGGAGGGCACCTGCCAGTCAGACAGGCTGAGGCTGCTTGGGGCCTGGGCAAGGCCCCAGTGACCGCTGCGCTCCTCACCTGCCAGCCTGCCTTTCAGGGTCTGAGCTCCGCCTGGTAAGCTGGCTTTGGCCCTGGAAGGGTCCTGGGCCTGTCTCTGGAGGAAGGTGGGTCTCTGGAGCTTCTGGACTTGGTTTTTGCCAAGAGGGGAAGATCCAGGGGTTCACAGGAGGTGGCTGGGCCCAGCGGGGGCCTTCCCCAGCAAAGGGACCCTTTGCTCTAAACCTCAGCTGTAGGTGTGCTTGTGAAATACTGGTTGGACTCTCCAGCCCCCACAATAGTCAGCCACTTGCAGGGAGTACCATGGCTTCAAACAGCTGTTTTTTCTGGGCCTCTGAAGGGCTGACCTGAGTTAAGTTCTAGTGAAATTAAAGAAAGGGAGGAAAGGGGAGGACACAGTGGAGTCTGAAGAGATAAAACCACCTACAGGCAACCGCTGGGCCACAAACGACAGACATCCATTCCTAAGTGTGTCCTGTAAGTCTTTTGAACAAGTATTTGCTTATTATTATTATTATTATTAGTTTTTCTTTTAAGTCTTTATGTGGAATTTGTAGATGAGTCTGAATAAGGACAAATGGTTCTTTTTTTCTTTTTTTTTTAGTTTATCAATATATCTTTTTTTTTCTTTTTTAACATTTTATTAGGGGCTCATACAACTGTTATCCCAATCCATACACACATCAATTGTGTAAAGCGCATTTGTACATCGTTTCTCA
>NW_022106189.1:19715062-19718038 GCF_000313985.2 Echinops telfairi | reverse complement strand
GTCCCTGGTACTTTCAATATTCTTCACAAACATCATTCAAATCTCCTCCCTTTTTCTTCTTTCTTGAAACTTAGGCTCATGTCAGATCTTCACAGGCCCAGAAAAGCTTTTTCAAAAAGCTCAGTTCTCTTGCACATTTCCTTTTTCGGCGTGTAGCTTTCACAAGCATACAAAGTGTTGGAAAGGCCATGGGTTGGCCAGGTCCACTTCAGTCCTCCAAGCGGCATCTTTGACACTTTAAAGAAGTCTTGTGCAGCAGCCTGCCCCAATGCAGTGCATCATTTGATTTATCGACTGCTGCTGCATTGAGCGGCGACTGTGGACGCCATGAAAATGAAGTTCTTGACAACTCCTGAGAGCCTCTGCTTTTAACCAAGGTCCATCTGATATCAGTAATGACATCCCTCCTGCCACCTCTTCTAAGCGGCCTTGAAGTTCTGGCAGCTCCCTGTCCATGTACGACCGCATCTGTTTTTTTAAATAATCTTCAGCAACATTTCGCTTTTGTGTGATATTAGTGATGTTGTTCAGCATTCCCCCCTTCTGTTGTGCCATGTTTCTTTGGAATGGGCACACATGTGATCTCTTCCAGTCAGTTGGCCAGGTAGCTGTCTTCCACATGTTTTCTCTTAGGTGAGTGAGCACTTGCATCACGTGTGTGTTTGCTGAAACCTCTCAACTGGTGTTCTGTCACTTTCTGGAGCCTTATTTTTCTCCAGCGCCACCTGGACTGGTCCTTCAGTGTCATCGCTTCTCGTTCACATGTTACCTCCCGGGAGGTTTGAACGCCCACCAATTAATTTTGGTACAGTAACTCTGTGTATTCCTTCTAGCCTTCCCTGATGCTCCCTCTGTCACTCAATACCTATCTTACCCATAGGATCCTTCTATATTTCCCTTCAGGTCCTTCAGCTTAAGAGCTGAGACCTGTGATTTCCCCTTCGGATGGTCTAACTCTAAATGTTCCTAAAACAGTTCGTTCAAGCTGCCCTTTGACATCTGTTGACCTTCTCTTCCAGCGCAGCGTTTCTTCCATTGCTTCCGCTGCTCTGTGTGCAAGAAACGTTTCACTGTCTCTTTTGACACCCATTTTTGTCTTTTCTGACTTCTAAATGACCTTTGACTTGTATGAGGTCCTTGATGTCACCCCCAAATGTATCTGGTCTGTGGTCCTTCGTGGTCAAGGCATCAGCTCTGTTCTTGAGATGGTTTCAAAATTAAGGTGGGAGGTATGGGAGTTTGTAGGAAAACGTCATGGAATGAAAATGTCCAGGAACTTTTTGTGACCCTCTCCTAACTCAAGGTTATACATTGACTCGTGTAGACACGTTTTCACAGACTTTAAGGACACTTAAACCAGGGCTTGACGGAGCTTGAAGCCAATGGAGTGGGTTAAGCACTGTGCTGCTGACTGCCAGGTCAGTAGTTCAAATCCACCAGCTGCTTCGAGGGAGAAAGGAGGCTTTCTCCTTTCATGTTGGAACCCTTAGGGAGCAGTTCTACTGTGCCCTACAGTGCCTCTGTGAGTCAGAATTGACTTGGCAATCATTGGCTGTGGGTCTGGTGTCAAGCCGAGATCATTGCTTTGTTCGCGGATGCAGCAACAGGGTCTAGGACTTTATCTGGGACATCGGAGATTCTCAAAACACATTTATTGAATGAATGGCTTTGAGGTCAGACTAGCCGTGTTCACAGTCTGACCCTGCCACTCATTAGTAATGTGGAAAATTATTAACAGAGTACTGAAGGCGTGTGTGCCCTGAGGGGATAAGCGTGAAAGGGGAATCATAGTAGATCCTGCTGCAGAGAATTCTTGGGGTTTAATGGACCAGCTCTTGCAAGGCACTCCGCATTCCAGAGGCCAGTGAGGATCCTGAGGGGAGTCTGGGCACAGGGGTGGGGCTCAGCTCTGTGCTCGCTGCAACCAGGCTGCCTGGGGCTGACAAGGCTACGGGTGTCAGCTTAGACCACCTGAGTCACTAACATCGGTTCCCCACCCTATGCCCTACATCCAATCCCAGTGACTCCTTCCCTGGAGAAGGGAGTTCAGGAGATAGTTATCTTTTCAATTATCCAGAGTTTATCCATCAGAGTCAGCAGGCAGAACGAGGTAGGCTGAGGGGTGGAGATCACTCAGGCTCATACCCACTAATGGATGGAAAATTCCCAGATGATCTTAGAAGAAAGAAAAAGCCCAGCAAATCCCACACCCTGGTTGAAACGGGTCCAGGAGAGGATTAGAATGGTTGAAAAGGCCTCAAAGAATTTCCCAGTTCCCTATCCTGAGAGTGAACAATTGGCCAGGGTTTAAGGAGCCTGGGTAAATGGCAGTGTACTGAAAGGCTTACAAGGAAACCTATCTGCAAATAGTTTCCTGATGAGACCTGGTTTCCCAGCAGGATGAGAGTTAGGGGAGCGATGGTGTCCACAGGGCAGCTGGGGCTGGAGCTATACATGTCTGGGAGCACAAGGTCCTGGTTTCCAGTTCTAGCTCTTGCAGTAACTGGTTTGTAAACTCCAGAAAGCCCCTCCCGTGGGTGCCCCAGTTTTCACACAACAACCAGGTGGTGGCTAATGGCCAGTTTGGGTGACATTGATTATTTACTGGGTGTTTACTGTACCTTGTGGGGACTCGCTACACAGTTGTTAAATACTTGGCAGCTAAACAAAAGGTCAATGGTCTGAACCCCATAGCAGCGCTGCAGGAAGAAGATGCAGCCGTCGCTTCCACAAGGGTGACAGCTATGGAGGCTCTCAGGGCAGTTCTACTCAGTCCCATAGAGCCTCTACTCAGTCCTATAGTTCTACTCAGTCTCATAGGGCCTCTACTCAGTCCTATAGGGGCCCTAGTCAGTCCTGCAGTTCTACTCAGTCCCATAGACCTCTACTCAGTCCTATAGGGCCCCTAGTCAGTCCTGCAGTTCTACTCACTCCCATAGGGCCTCTACTCAGTCCTATAGGGCCCCTAGTCAGTCC
>NW_022106189.1:19690351-19714864 GCF_000313985.2 Echinops telfairi | reverse complement strand
ATAGTTCTACTCAGTCCTATAGGGCCCCTCCTCAGTCCTGCAGTTCTACTCAGTCCTATAGGGCCCCTCCTCAGTCCTATAGTTCTACTCAGTCCTATAGGGCCTGTACTCAGTCCCGCAGTTCTACTCAGTCCGATAGGGCCCCTCCTCAGTCCTATAGTTCTACTCAGTCCTATAGGGTCCCTCCTCAGTCCTATAGTTCTACTCAGTCCCATAGGACCTCTACTCAGTCCTATAGTTCTACTCAGTCCGATAGGGCCCCTACTCAGTCCTGCAGTTCAGTTTTTCAGCACATTTTTACTGCAGTTTCTGTGGTAAAATTAGGTGACTCGGCTGATATTCAGGTCGGCTTATACTCGAGTGTATACGGTCGTTGACATTCCACCACTTCAGGTGTCGCATCTGAGCAAGAACCAGCGGTGCCGAGGGAAGACGTAAAGTGATTCTGTGCATTCCTTCTGTCTTCTTTTGTGCTTCCTGCATCATTCAATGTTCTGCCACCGTATCTCTCAAGATTACAGCTCGAAGCTTGAATTTTTCCTTCAGTCCTTTCAGTTTAAGATGTGCTGAGCATGTGCTTCCTCTTGGGTTTTCTATTGCTAGGTCTTTACACACTTCGTTGTAATATTTGACTGTGATTTCTTGAGCTGCCTCTGAAATGTTCTATTCAGCTCTTGGCGCCATCATTTCTTCCACTTGCTCTAGTTGCTCTGCGATGAAGAGCAAGCATATCCTGGGCGGGGCCTGGCCGGCAAGTTGATGTCAAACCTCCCTGTTACAATAGACACGCCACAGGTGGATGGTTTCAGCCAACTATCTCCTCATGTTCGGAGGCTAGAAATCTGAGTTCAGGGGGAGGCTTTTCTCTCTGTCGGTTCTGGAACCCCCTTGTCTCCTTTGAGCTTCTTCTTCTCGGGAATCTTCATGTGGCTTGGCATCTATCTTCCTTCATCTTGGCTTGCTCGCTATGCCTAAATTGCTCTTTTAAGACCTTACAGGTAATACAGTCGACAATATCCCCTACACTCATATGGCCTGTTAACATAATAAAGAAAACCCATTAAATGGGATTACAACCACAGGCATAAGGTTAAGATTTACAGCACTTTTAATTAATTAATTTTGCAGGAGAGGAGGGGGGAGGACCCTTGGAGAGCTCGTCCCAATGTATCCTCCCAGCAGCTGTGTCCTGAGCCCAGCCCCACCGAGGCAGCCACAGTGCCTGCAACTCCTGAACAACTCCCCAAGCTCACGGCTTATTCCTGACACTCCTGCTCCTGGGCCTGGAAGCATTTCTGCAGCTGATCTGGGCAAGTTCCTTCCCTGGCCTGGGGCCTGGGCTGGGTCCCCTCCCCAGATGGTGTTGCTCCAGTTTCTGCCCCCGTTGAGATGTGGTCTGGTAGCAGCTTCTCTGCGGCCCCCAGCTGTGATGTGTCATGCTCCTGACAAGACGCTCTCCCACTCCAGGTGGCTCTGACCGTGAGAAGCATCTTCCAGTTCCCTCAAGCTAAAATCTGTTTCCTTGGTAATTCCTCTTGCTACTCCAGTGTTACCTCCAGGGCCACATTGCAACGCATCTGCTCACTTTCCCCTGGCAGCTTCTTTCCTCCAACTCCCCTTCCCTGGTGTCTCCCAGCTTCTCCAGCTGCTAGACCGGTCCGCGTTAGGAGAGGTCCTTCATGTCTCTGCTTCCTCATCTGTCAAAAGGAGAGAGGAGTCTCTACCCGGCAGAGTTGTTGAAAAAGACTGAAGTAACACATGCAAAAAGCCTAGCTCAGACTTTTGGTTCAAGATGGTAAATTCATGGAAAGACACCAAGCCCAAGGTTTACGCTTCTGCTTTCCTGAACGTTCATGGTAAGAAACATTCGTGGTAAGTGGGGGAGAGGGTTCCTACAGGAGTGAAGATCAGAGATTTTGAACATATTTCTGAAAGATGAGTCATATTACACTTAAGGGCAAATAGGAGCAAAGGAATTCACTGCTGAGACCCTGAAGCAGAGGAGTGATGGGGGAGTTTGTTTGTGGGAAGGGCATCAGGGCAGGAGCGCAGACAAGGCAGGTGTGGCAGAAGCCAGGGGCGGCTGATTGATGGTTGGATTAGCCTTCTACTCCACTACACAGCCCCACCATTCGCCCTCCAGGCTGGAACTGAGAAAGACCGGGGAGCTGAGTAACCTGCTTGGAGAGACCAGAGGAAGTCAGCTCTGCCGGGCTTCTGGCTTGTCTCAACACTGAGGTGGGAGCCAGGCCCTGGGCAGACTAAACCTGACAGCTAAGAACCCATTCAACCCACAAAGCCTTGTTGGCATAAAGAACTACAGATAACTCATGAAAGAAAACAACAACAAAAAATTAAACTCGAATTCATCAGAGTTTCAGGAAATTCCACCACTCAGCCAATCAGAAGAGGGTATTATAAAGGGAGAGTCAGGGAGAGTCCTTATATATGAAAATAGGATGGACAAATTGAAAAATTAATAAAAAATTGGGAAAAGATGGAAAATACCTAAGAGACTCGAATAGGTGTGTGTACGTGAATGTTCACACACAATGGCCGCACTAGTCACAGTCGCCAAACGGTGGAAACAGCCCACGTGTTCAACCACGGAAGAAAATTAAACACAAGATGGTTGATCCACACAGTGGATACCGTTCAACCACAGAGACGTGAAGTTCTGACGTATACCATGACATAGACCCACCTTGAAAGCTTTCTACTGAGTGAAGTAAGTCAGACATAGAAATGACATATATATATATATATATATATGAAATGACATGTATGATCCCACTTATGTGAAGTACTTAAGATAGGCAAATGTATATGAGGTTATGAAGCAGCTTATGAGACGTTACCAGAGGATTGTGGGAGGTGGGATTGAGTTATTGCTGAAGGAGTACTGAATATCTGGCCCGGACAATGAAAGGCTTGTGTAAATGACAGTGGTGACGGTTAAAGTACAACCTGGGAATATAATGAATGCCACTGGATTCTACACTTGTAAATGGCTACGATATATCTCCACAATTTTAAAAGTTTGAAACATTTTTTCAGGATGAAGAACAAGATACAAAAGGTGGGACAGAAGAAAATCTGAGACCTGGAAGACGGATCCAGGAAAATGGGCAGCCTTTAATAAAAACTCCAGAGGAGGAGTGAAAAAGATGTGAGAAATAAGAGAGACGGTCTCAGGACTGGGGGGCGGGCGTGGGAAGAAACAGTTTTCAGAATAAAAAAGCCCACTAAGCAGCAAGATGAATACAAAATATACATAAATATTTGGACACATTCCAGCTATTGCAGAGTGCCAAAGAGAAAAGAAATACCCCTAAGCCTTCCAACGAGAAATGAAAGCTTAGCTTACGTACAAATACATGAAGATTAGAGTTGGTGTGAGTGGTTGTAAAAGCCACGCTGAGTATTGGAAGACGAGGGCACAGTAGCTTCAAGAGTGCTGAAAGAAAATTGTTTGGAAAGTCAAAGCTGGTGTTCAGCTGACCTTGTTATCTAGTGCTCCTGTCACAGGAACAGTATGTGAATGGCTTTCAGAAACAGAGATTGGTCCTCTCTGTTCAGGAGGCTAGAATACAAGCTATCTGCATCCAAAGCATACCCATGGAACAGGTACAAGGCAAACATTTTCATTACAAGTGGAAGGACTTAGGGGGAAAGAAGAGATGACAGGCACCAGGCAAGTCCAGACCCAGCAGAACAATTTGCATTAGCTTTCAAGGCTCAACAACAACCCTGTGGCCTGAGGCCACGTGGGCAGTTGTCCCGCCCTACAGACTGAGTTGGCCATGCTTTTTGGATTCTCCTTGGGGACCCCACGGTCTTCGGTTTCGGTTTTGCCTTCTGCCCTGAGTTAGTTAATTGTGCCAGCCTGGCCGGTCATCACAGGTGGGGCTCATTGAAAGGCGGAGGGATACATGGGTGGTGAGCCTCGCTTTTCTCGTTCTCGGGTCTCTTGCTTTGTGATGGTCGCACCAGGGTGCAGCTGCCTTAGCAGTTCCCTGCTTCAGCTTGCAAGATTGACTTCCTACAAGACATCCCCAAGGAGAAGCCACATGGACCTATCCCGATGCAGCCCTGGGTGCTGGAGCCGCCGTGTGGAGACCCCTGCTAGTGCTGAGATGCTTGTTCATTCACTGACTCAGCTTTCCTGCAGTCGGCATCATTGCCTCTGTTTTGTGAGGTGGAGGACTTTGTGGACTGGTGTTGGGTTAATGGGTTAATGTTGGACTTGTGGGCTTGGGCAGCATTGGGTTGGGATGTTTTCGTGGGCTTGGGCAGCATTGGCTTGGGATGTTTTTGTGATGCACACTTTCTTTACATAAAACTCTCTTATACATGAGTTGCTGTGGATTTGTTTCTCTAAAGTACCTATACTAACACATGGGCCTACTGTGATGGCAACTCCACCCCCTTGGCATCTGCAGGTCCCATTCTTCTGTCCCTGGGCATGGCAGCCCCACCACCTCAGCTTTGTGCACCAGATCTGACCCTGATTCCCTGGCTCTCCTGAGTGGCAATTTCATACTTCAGAAATGAGTTGGTGAAAGTAGTCATGTCTTCGAAACCTAGGAGGCCATGGCCGCACCCTTTGAGACCAAGCAGGACATGACTTAACCCTTTGAGACTCCAGAGACTGTGGCCTTCCTCTTGAGACGGAACCAGCTCTGCTGCCTGTGTTCCCTGTGTCTCCAGCTTCGGCTTTATATTTCCTTGACATCTCGGACCTCTTGGGCCAGTCCAACCTCTGCCTGGCTCAACCAAATGTTACAAAGCTCTTTACCCCTACCAGTAAGTGCCCAGAAGTACCTTACTCTGTCAGTAGTCATCAACCTGAAGGCGCCCAGGTTACTTGCTCCGTGGGTGGCAAGCCTAGCCTAGCAGACGTTCCCCGGAGACACTCTGCTTCTTCAGGAAGCCTCCTGCTCGAAGGCGCTCAGCTCTCTTGCTCGGTGGGTCAGCTTCTGTGCCATCCTATGCTTCCGGTTCTGCCACTGCCATTTCTCTGCCACTGCTTCTTGCTATCTGCGCTATCTCCAGTTGACGACTCTTCTCTCTGAGCCCTCACTAAAATGGCCTTGGATGTCCATACTTCCACCAACAATTTTTCAAGACAACCCAGGCTTTTATCACTAGGCACCTTAAAACTCTTTCAGCCTCTACTCATGAGCCACTTTCAAAACCATTTCTATATTTAGAATCTGTGAAAGGAGCACCCCACTCTTGGTACCACATGCTGTTACCTAGTACAATTGTCACATAAGTACCGCACGTGGTACTTTGTTTAACAAATAGAAATATGTTCTCTCAGTTTGGGATGATGGAAGTACAGATGCGTGGCATTGGGGACAGGGGAAAGGCTTTCTCAGCTTGTTGGTTCTGGGGGGAGTTTCCTGACTTCCTTCATCAGCTGTGGGAACAGCATTCCTAGGAGAGCTCTGTGTATCATGGCATCCATCTTCCCTACGGTCTAGGAAGCTCTCAGCACAGGAATCCCAGGTCCAAAGGCGTGGTCCCCATTCAGCACTTCTATTTTGGTGATGTGACGACGGTCTCTTCTTCTCTGTTCCACTATCTTCTGTGACTGTTGCAGTTCACTTGAATCCTCTTACAGCTGGTTGGCTGATCACATCAGATCAAATCATGGAGGATGATTAAATCATCACATAATCTCTAAATCACTGGCACCATGCCTCGGCCATATGGACACATATTTTGGGAGGACACCATTCCATGAATCATGCCTGCCAGCTTACCAAGCATGAATGAGAAAAATGGACGTTTTTCTGACATTGTAGAATTAAAAAATTAGTCTCTCAATTCATTCTTCTGTTCAAACTTTGCTTGAGAATGCATTCCAGCAAAATGAAAAGGAGTCCGAAACAGAGAATGAGAAGGGTCTACACAGCAATAGAGCTAATCTAGGGAAGCAATGAAAAGATAATAGTTGTTCAACAGCTCATTAAAGAAGCCAATGAACATTAGTTAATTCAACGGAGAGCATGGATGAAAGCTAGAGAACTTAAGGACAGGATAAAGAAGACGAAGATGCCTAGATACCCAGCCAAGGAGAAGAAACCCTAATTAGCAAAGCCAGGGGGGCAGGGGGAAGCCACGCGAGAATAGTCCATCTATTAGGCAAACTGAAATGTAGCCTGATTCTAAGCAACTGTCAGAATATCTTTTCTGAATGTTTTTTCCTTCTTGAGGCTCAAGTTTAATGATAGAGGAGACAGAAGCCTTCTCCATAAATCTCGTGGAGTTGCAGTCAGCAACATTTATGCAATCATAACATTGTAAAACCCGCTTTCACTTTTCACAACCCACTGATGATAAAGCAGAGAAGCCTTAATCATAGTTATGTAATGTACCAGTTGGATGGCTTTTAACTGTAGCTATGTAATGTACCAGTTGGATTGCTTTTAACTGCACGGTGGCTTACCCACATGGGTGCTTATTGTGTCCAAGTAACCAGAAGGCCAAAAGTGGGTAGCCCAGGGTGGTGGCACTTGTTCAAGGATGCCACCAACTGCTGCAGGTAGCTCAAACTCATGACTACAACTGGAAATGCAATTCAGGACATAAAGAAAATCAGGGAAATGGATCTGCCACACGAATGGGAAATGCTTGCCTTTGAGAATCTATGTATTTTTTCAGTTACTCCAAACTTCAGGAATCTGAACCTTGACTCTACAGATGAGTCCAGGGTCTAGACCAGTGGTTCTCAACCTGTGGGTTGCAACCCTTTCACAGGGGTTGCCTGATTCATAACAGTAGCAAAATGACAGTGATGAAGTAGCAACGAAAATCATTTTATGGTTGCTGGGGGGGGGGGGTGTCACCACAACATGAGGAACTGTATTAAAGGGTCGCAGCGTGAGGAAGGTTGAGAACCACTGCTCTAGACCATAGGTTTCCAAACTTATTTGGTGTACTTCTCCCTTTTCAGAAAAAAAATTTACTCAGTGCCCCCTTGGCAATGGAAAACATTTGTCCCATAGTCCATACCCAGGATAAAGGGTAGGAATCTGCTTTTGCAGCCCCCTGGGTCACTCCAGTGCTCTGCCCCAGGGCAGTATCACTCACCTTGGGGCATACTGATCTATTGCATTAATTTTGGGGGTGGGGTGGGGTGGGGGGGTTGGGTAGTGAAAAAGGTTCTGATTAATTTAGCTCATTTCCTAGTTTTCCTTGAATTCTCTCTGCACTGTGAAGCAGGGTCATCTTTGACAGCGGCATTGGGACAATCCATTGGCATTCACCTTTGGCTTTGAGGACTTAGGACAAGAGATGGAGATGTGCTTCCTTGGGCCCTGAACAGTGTTAGTAACTAATATGGAGCTATGGTAAGGATGGCTTAATCAGACTGTGCTAACCATACCCCAGATGCCCAGTGACCGAGGCCTCTGAGTCGCTCATTAATGTGTGTTTTTCGGGTTTGTGACAGGCAAGTTCTTTAAAGCACAGCCCAGGGCAGGGTCTAAGGGCAGAATTGCCTGTAGTCTTCTGTCTGCCCCATCTATTCAACATAGGCCAGAGCAGAGCCTTGGAGTCACTCAGACTAAGTTCAGGTCCCAGATGCCTGCCTTTGGGCAAGCCAGTGCAGCCTCCTGAGCCTCAATGTCCTTAGTTGTAACTCTTCTACCAAATCTACTGCTACTGAGGCTATATCTCGAAGGGAGCACATAGCCTCATCTTCCTGCTGAAGAGTGGCTGGTGGATTTGAACTGATAGCCTTCTGGTTCGCAGGCCAATGGTTACCTAACAGTGCCATCAGGGCTCCTTTTACTTGCCTACCAGGATGGGCCAAAGCAAAATTGGAGCACTAGCCTGTGGTTCATTTCCTTCTCTTGCCATCTCGGTTCCACTCTGGGCAGACAGGAAAGCTCCCTTGCACAGCCTCTGTCCATACATCCTCCCATCTCTGAACAGAGTTGTCCTTGGCCATCCGTAGGCCCAGGAGTACACCCACTGGTGGTGTGGTGTATCCCTGGGGAGACCAGTCTAGAGAAGAGGCGACACTGATGCTAGACTTGGCTCTGAGGTCCTAGGTCCCCGAGCACTATCTAGATGAGGATGAGAGGTGGAAGGGTTGGAGTTCTGGGTAGGCACATGCCCCTGGGCCCTTGGGCCTATTCATCTGTGAGGTGGACAGTCAGGGGACCCAGAGCAGAGCTTTGTTTCTAAAATGTTCCCAATTATGCAGGGCTCATGAAAAAATGTTTATACATGGCTTAGCCCAGGGCCCAGCACACATCGTTTACACAGATGATGCGCTCAGTCAATATTGACTCTTTTTGTTCTTGTTGCTACAGTGAGACGCTGAGGGCCGGTCCTCCCTTTCAAGAGTGGGAAAAGCAAAGGAAGTTGTTCCCGTGGAGCTTTTTAAAGGTGCTTGATGAGCTGGAACAGCATGTCTGTGAGTGCGGAGGCCCCAGCTACCTGGGAGAGAGGTCAGCCTGCTTGCTGAATGCCCGAGGCGCCACTCTGCCCCCCAGAGGGTATAATCGCCAACATCGCCTTCTCCAGGTGCCCAGGAGCTCTGCAGGTACGGAGAGGGACTTGGTTCTTTCTCAGGGAAATTTACATACCAGCCACTAAGGCTCTTATGATGAAGAAATTGAAGAGTCCTACCAACTGCTTTCATCTGAAATCAATCAAACACGTGGTCGAGATACACTGATTGTTTGGGGCCATTGGCCTGCAGAAGTTGGGCACAAAGAGGAAGGCACATTAGCTGGGAAAGATGACTTTGGTGTTATAAAAGAAGTTGGAGATGCCATGCTAGCACTTTGCAAGACTGGCTTCTTCATTGCAAATGCCATTTCTCAACAAGATGAATGGCAACTCTACACATGTACCTCGCAGGATTCCCAGGAATCGAGTTGACTACGTCGGTGGGAAGAGGCCATGAGAAGCTCAATAGCAGCAGCCAAAACAAGGTCAGGGGCTGACTGTGGACAGACCATGAAGTGCTCATATCTAAGTTCAGGTGGAAGTGGAGAAAAATTAAAACAAGTCCACAGACAGCCAAATGATGGCCTTGAATTTCGAGAACATCAGAAGAACAGATCTGATGCCTTGAACACGAGACGAGAGAAGTAACAAGCTGTGGGTGACTTTGAGACCGTCACCTATGAAGAAAGCAAACGATCATTAAAAAGACAGGAAAGAAAGAGAAGATCAAAGCAGATGTCAGGAGAGACTCTGAAACTTGCTCTTGGTCATAGAGCAGCTAAAACAAGTGGAAGAAATGATGAAATAAAAGAGCTTTTGTACATTGAGAAAACCTACCAGCCCAGTCTAGATCAAGTCCGTAAGTCTGATATTAGCCCATATGTCCAATACCAATCTATAAAGTCCTCTTCAGACCCACGCAACCCAGGCAATGACGCCAAATGCAGGAAGATCACAGGCCAGTGGGTGGGAAGTGTTGTGGATCCAGTGGTGGTGTACGCATCTCAGTGCTGGCAGGGGTCTCCATGTGACTCCTCTAGCTCAAGGCACTAGCGTAGTCCCATGTGTCTTGTCAGCTGCACTGTCTGCCAGGGAGTCAGCGTGTGTCCCGCCTCCAGTGAGCTATTTATCTCCTTAGCGCCTCCAAATGAGGTCATCAGGTTGGGACCTCATGGACAGCCTAAACTCTACACCTTCACTCTTAATCTTCTCAAATTGACAACAGATTACATAACTATCACAGAGCTGAATAGAAAATCTCAAAGGTCAGCTCAAGAAGACAAGAGTAAAGTATTATAATGAAATGTGCAAAGACCTGGAGTCAGAACACTAAAATAAGAATGTCTTCAGTATATCTCAAACAGAGAGCGCTGAAGGAAAAATTCAAGCCTCAGGTTGCAATGCTGAAAGATGTTGTGGGCAAAATATTGAATGATGCAGGAAACATCAAAAGAAAATGGAAAGAATACATAGAATATGTGTGTCTGGATAGACTAGAGAAACAAATCCACAGAAACCCATATGTATGTAAGAGAGAGTTTTATATAAAGGGTAAGTGTACATTAAGAAAGAATCCCAACCCAGTGCTGTCCAAGCCCATAAGTTTGCCATTAGCCCATATGTCCGACACCAATCCACAAAGTCCTCCTCAATCTCACAAAACACACACAATGACGCCGACTGCAGGAGGAAAGCCGAGTCAGTGAATGTGTAAGCATCTCAGTGCTTGCAGAGGTCTCCACACGGGTGTTCCAGCACTCAGGGCTGCATTGGGATAGGGCCATGTGGCTTCTCCTCAAGGATGTCTTGCAGGAAGTGAGCCTTGCCAGCTGAGGCAGAGAACTAGCTAAGGCAGCTGCACCCTGGTCCAACCATCAGAGAGCAAGAGACAAGAAAGGCGAGGCTCACTGAGCCATTTATCTTTCCGCCCTTCAATTAATCCCACATGTTTATCGACCACATTGGCACAATAAACTGTAACTATCTCAGTCACTGTACCAAAAAGAACTGGTCAACATTCAACCATTTCAAAAGGTGGTATATGATCAAGAGCCAATGGTACTGAGGAAGTCCAAGCTGCACTGAAGGCATAAGCCAAAACCAAGGCTCCAGGAATTGATGGGATATCAATTGAAAGGTTTCAACAAGCTGATGAAGCACCTGAAGACTTACTGGCCTATGCCAAGAAACCTGGAAGACACCTGACCAACACGCTGGAAGAGATCAATATTTGTACCCATTCCAAAGAACGACAGCCCAACAGAATGTGGAAATTGTAGAACAATATCATTAACATCATACAAGTAAAGTTTTGCTGCACATCATTCAACAACATCATTAAGCAACAGTGCACTGACAGGGAGCTACCTGAAAGTCAAGTCGGATTCAGAAGAGGATGTGTAACAAGGGATATTGCTGATGACATCAGATGTATGTGTAGCTACTTCTCAGAAAATGTATTGATACAGCCCAGAGTATAGAATACCAGAAAGATGTTTACATGTATTCCATTGACTATGCCAAACCATTGGATATGTGGATTGTCACCAATGGATAGCACTGGGAAGAATGGGAATTCCAGAACACTTCATTGTACTCCTGGGGCACCTGCACACAGATGAAGAAGCAGTGATTTAAACTGAATGACGGTGTGTTTTCAAATCCAGAAAGGTGTGCCTCAGTCTGATAGCCTTTTAGCATACAACTCCAGCTGTATGCTGAAGCGATCATCTGGGAACATGGACTATATGAAGGAGAATGGGGCGTCAGGATTGAAGGAAATCTCATTAACCGCCTTCAGGATGGAGATGACACACATTTGCTTGCGAGAAGTAAGGAGGGCTTGCAGCACGTGCTGATGAACATCAAGGATTGCAGTCTTCAATGCGGATCACAGCTTCATGTAAAGGAGACCAACATCCTCCCGAGTGGATTAATAGGTAGCATCAGGATAAATGAGAAAAGATGGACGTTGTCCAGGCTTTCCTCTTGCTTAGATCCGCCAGGCGAGCACAGAGGAGAAGTAGTCACGAAATCAAAGGACTCACTGCCGTGGGCCAAGTGCTTCACAAGACCTCTTTCAAGGCTGGAGAACAAAATGTCCCTTTGAGGACTAAGGTGCTCCTGGCCCAGGCTGTAGCATTTTCAGTCGCCTCCGATGCATGGGAAAGTTGGATATGGAATAAGAAATACCGGAGAAGAATCAATGTCTTTGAATGATGGTGCTGGCAGAGAATATTTAAAGAACCATGGATTGCCACAAAACCAAATAAATCCGTCTTGGAAAAAGTACAGCCAGAGTACCCCTTGGAAGTGAAGATGGTGAGACTTTGACTCATGGGCATGTTTTCTGGGCATGTAATCTGGGCATGTTTTCAGGAGAGACCAGTCTCTGGAGAAGGACATCAAGTTGGTAATCTGAAGAGGATGCTGAAAAGAGGAAGGCCTTTGAGGAGGTGGAGGGACACAGTGGCTGCAACAATGGGCTCAAACCTAGCAGCAATGGTGAGGGTGGCCCAGCACCGGACAGTCCCATTACTGGGTCACGCCGAGTTGGCAGTGACTCCGTGGTACATCACAATCACAGAGTTGTGTATATTTTATCGTTGTAACTGAGGAAGTGTACCGATTTTACATATATGCGTTCATGACGTATCCAGCTTTTAATTTCCCCCACTATTTCTGGATTACATGCTTCATCCGTGAATTATTTCAAATGGCCACAGCTCTTCAAAAATGTTTCCAATCTAATTTCCTGCAAAAAGACCAACATGAAAGTAGACTATGCGGTTCAAGCCCGTGGTTTTCAGGGGTCAAGTGTAGTCTTTTGTTAGGGTAGGCCTGGGAGTCAAGACATCCCATGGGAGGGGTGAAGATGCTGGAATATTCACCTATTGGCTCTGATCTGCCATTGGCTAAGGACTGATTCCAGGGCATTCCTGAGGGATACAGTGTGAGAGCCTGCTTTCCCCCATTCCAACTCCCGGCAACCCTGTGTGCTCAGAGCACATGCCCCAGAGGGGGTTCAAGGCTGTGGCCTTTTGGTGACAGATTTCCAGAGCCCCCTTGTATTAGTCTAGGTACTTTGGAGAAACAAATCCACAGCAACTCACGTATAAGAGAGAGTTTTATGCAAAGAAAATGTGCATCACGAAAACCTCCCAACCCAATGCTGCCCAAGCCCACAAGTCCAACATTAACCCATTGACCCAACACCAGTCCACAAAGTCCTCCACCTCACAAAACAGAGGCAATGATGCCGACTGCAGGAGGAAAGCTGAGTCAATGAACGTGGAAGCATCTCAGCACTGGCAGGGGTCTCCACACGGCTGCTCCAGCACCCAGGGCTGCATTGGGATAGATCCATGCGGCTTCTCCTTGTAGGAAATCCATCTTGCAAGCTGAAGCAGGGAACTGCTAAGGCAGCTGCACCCGATGCAACCATCACAAAACAAGAGACCCGAGAACTAGAAAGGCGAGGCTTCACCACCCATTTATCCCTCCGCCTTTCAACCAGCACCACATGTGATTATCGGCCAGGCTGGCACAATTAACTAACTCACCCCTTTTTCCTGAGAGGCCTCTGCCAATCTTTCGGTTAGCGGCTGAGTAAGTTTATGCCAGACAAGTGTTCCTGGGGACACTGAAGACTTCCCTTTGCACCAGGAGGCTCTGGGTCAATGGCTCTGTCAAGGCTCAGGTTGGGCTCTCCCCAAAGCAGAGCCTGTACCTGTGATTTCTTCCTGTGAGGATCCCGGGAAACCCTGGCAGAGAAGCGGGCCATGAGGCAGGGCCAGAGGGAGGGCATCTTGGGGTGCACTGATGAGTGAGCACCCCTGCAAGCTATGGGAGTTCAGCATAGAACATCTCAGTGGTGTCCCCTACTATGGATCATTGTCCCATGCTACAGATAAAACTGTGTCCCCCAAAGACATGTTGTCGAAGTCTGAACCCCTGCACCTGTGAATAGGACCGTTGGCGGGCACATGGGGTTTTTCTTCATAGACACTGTCAGTTAAATCCTCCCTGTGTGCGAAGGAAGCTAATCCCACTCCCCTCTGAGTGGTGTCTGGTGTGAGGGAAGGACAGACATGCAGAGAGGGCCACACACACAGGAAAGGTGTGGGTGAGCAGCAGAGGGACACCCAGGACTGCTGCCAGCCACCAGAAGCTAGGGGAGAGTCGCGGGCCCATTCCCCTCTCAGAGATTCCAGAGGAACGGGTACCCCGAGACCCTGACTAGGACCTCTGGCCTTCAGAGCGGCAAGAAAATATACTCCTGGTCTTGAGTGCCGCGCATCTGTAGGATTTTGTGATGGCAGCCTTGGGAGACGAAGCCACCCTATGGGAGGGGAGGATGCTGGGTGTTCACCCACCAGGCCCCATTCACCATGGGCTAAGGGCTGTTCCCAGAGCCATGGGCTGCCCAGTACCCCCGCTGCCCAGTGTTTGCTCAAGCAGGCTTCTGCAGCAGGAGCTCCCTCAGGCAGACCTGTAGGGTCTTGCCGTAGCAGCCTTTTGCAAAAGGGGTGCAGGTAGGCACCTTCGTACCCTGCTAAAAACAAAGGCAGACCCATTGACTCTGGCTCACACCACCCCTGTGTGTTCTAGAGCAGAGCAGCTCCCTAGACTTCCCTGGGCTTACAAAGAGCAGACTGCCAGGCCTTTATTCCGTGGTGCTACTAGGGGGGTTACCAGCCACCAAGCTGTTCATTTGTAGTTGAGCACAGACCTTGATGCCACCCAGGTGAGTGAAAATCAATGCTCGGAGCCCCCGGACAATGGTGAGTGGAAACTTTATTGCTTCAGGCACTTTACACGAATGTCGCCAGTACCACACTGGGACAAATATATATAAAAAGCACAATCTATTGTACAATCATCTTAATTTCTGGTCTCATCCACTGTACAAACACTCCCAGGCTGCTCCTCCAGCATGACAGTGCCCCTTCAGGGGCAGCAGCTGCATTTATCTGACCCCCCTTTGCAGATGCAGCCGTGGGCACACTTGGCACAGCCCGGGGGACAGCAAGGACAGCAGCCTGTGAGGGTCAGGAGATAGACGGATCAGCTTTGGGTCAACACTCCCATATAACGCCCGCCCTGCCATCATCGGGGAAGCTGGAGGAGAAGATGTGCCCATGTGTCTTCAATCACCATTAGCAGAAGCAACCCCGGGCCTGGACTTTGTGGGCTATGAGAGCTGGAAAGGGATTTGCCTCAGGCGATCGGGCAGTAGCAGAGTCCAGACTGCAACCCAGGGCTCATAAACCCAGCCCACAGCTCCAGTCCTTTCACTGTCAGATGGCGGCGCGGTGCCTCCCTGTGGTCCTCCTCCCAGTCCCAGGAGACCCTCATTTCCAGGAGCTGCAGCCCTGGGGAGCCTACTTCCAGCTCTCTGCTCAATTCAGACCTCTCCTAAATGGCTCCTACACACCCAATCCCAACCCTCCGCTGCCCAGTCAGTTCGGACTCGGAGTGACCCCACGAGTAACAGAGTAGGACTGGTCTACTGGGGTCTCTTGGCTGTTCTTGTTTCACAAGCAATTCACCAGGCCTTTCTTCTGCGGTGCCCCTGGGTGCGTTCCTATCACCACCCTTAGGTTAGTGGTTAAATACCAATGATGTAAGCGACCGGATGGGAACCCCTCAACCCCACCCCAGCTGAGGCTGGAGGGGAGGCCCTTCTGTGCTTCTGACCTGGGGTGGGGTGGGGTGTCCCTGTACTCACTTTTCCGACATGTCTTGCAGCTGCAGGTTGTGCATTTGCAGTTGTCCCCGCAGATGCAGTTGCCTCCTGGAAGAGAGGATGGAGCCCGCAGCTCAGTGAGGAGGGGGGCGAACACTGCAGGCAGGCTGTCAGGGCCGGGGCACCGGGCCCAGAGGATGGAGATGCTGCTGAAACCCAGCCCTGGGTGGAGGGTCCATCACATGCCACAGGTGGGAACTGGGAGGCTGTACCAGGCCCACCTGGGAGACTTGTGAAGGGACAGATTTCTGGGCCTGACCCGTGGGATACTCTGGTTCATACGACTGGGCGGGGAAAAGGAATCTGGTTTTTATGATTATGTTTATGAGTAGTTGAGAGAAGTACCATAATCCAGTCCAGCATGTCGGGGTTCCCTAGGGAAGGGAAATGCCTTCTCTATTCTCTTCCTCCCCACCAGCCAGCCATCAGGCTTGACAACCCATGAGTGGGTAGGAGCCAGGGCAAGGGACATACACAGCAAGCCCCAAGGGAGAACCGCACCTTATTTTTGCCTCATAGCCACTATCTACCCCTCTTCCTGAGCCCAGCTGTCAGTCAGACTTGCAAAACCTTGGAAGCGACGGCCTCTTTCATCAGTGTTGGTACAGATGTGCTCCCTCAAGGACCAGCAGGGCTAGTGAGCCCTCTGGCTCACCTTGGCCAAGCTTGCACAAGCCCAGGGCGGCTCAGAACACAACTCCCCTCCTCCTGGCCCACAAGCCTCCAGGGACGGAAGCTGTCTCCCACACTTGGGTCCAGGTGAGCTTCTGGGGGTGTTCGAGCTGAATGCTTCAAGCACATCGTGACTACTGGGGGGAGGGCAGGCTGGGCGAGGAGCAAGCCCAGTTTACAGATGAGGAAACTGGCCACTGAGTGGAAGCCTGGGAATCCAATCCAGCTTGTCACCAGGCCTCTTGGAAACCTGGGGCTAGAAGGACCCCAGCCAAACCATCCCCTGAGCCAGGTGATCAATTCCAGCTCAACCTGGCTCGCTCCAACCGAGAGTGGACAGCGCCCTTGAGGTTCCCAGCCCTATGGGCAGCTCAGAGGTGCCCGAGCCTCAGGGTGGGCCTCCTCACTCACCAGACATGCAGGTGCATTCCCCGGGGTCCATGGTCCAGATGGTCCTAGAAGTCCAAGTGCTGTCTCAGCTGGGGAGAGCAGGCCAAGTGAGCAGCTGCCCGAGGGCTCCCTATTTATAGCTGTGTAGGTGTAGACTGTGGCTCACCCCACCCTTACCCGAGGCCAGACGCCCTGCACACGGCCCAGCCTGACGCCGAAGGCCGGGGCCTGGAGAGAGCCCAGCACCCCTGGCATAGGGAGGTTCTTCACAAAGGCTGTCAAAGGTGGCCACCCTTGCCCAGCCTGCCCATCTGCCAAGGTGTCAGGGAGCCAGGTTCGGTGGTTACTCACAGGGCTCATACAGGCAGGGACAGCCATCAGGGGCCAGAAAGCAAAGTCCTGTCCATTCGATTATCTGTCATCTGAGCCCTCTGCCATAGGGTGGCTCCCATGCCGATCTGAGCCTCATCCCTTCCGTCCCCTCCTCGTGCTGCTGCAGTTGCTGCTGTTGTTAGGTGTTGTTGGGTTGCTTCTGACCCATAGTGACCTTAGGCCCCACAGAACGAAACCCTGCCCAGTCCTGCCCCGTCCTCCCAAGTGTTCCCATGGTCGAGCCCACTTATGGTAGCCACTGGGTCCATCCATCTCCTGCAGGGTCTTCCTTTCTCGCTGCCCTTCCACTTGACCAAGCACTCCTCCACCTCCAGGCCTTTGCTCCGTGGAGAGCTCCTCCTTTCCTAATTCCTCAAGACGTGTGCTCACACGACCTTTCGGGTTTTCAAAACCATGGTTAGTCTTCATGGTGGCAAATAGGACTGCGGGGGGAGCCCAGGTGGCCCAGCGGCTATACTCGAGGCCGCTGACTGTGAGGTCCAGAGGTCAACCCACCAGCCACTGTGGGAGGAGGATGTAACAGTCTACTTCTCCCACCCTGAGAACCTGGGGGTGGCGGTGGGGTGCGGCACAGTGATGCTAAAGGCAAGGTCAGCAGTTTGAAACCGCCAGCGACTTCATGGGAGAAAGAGCAGGCTTCCCCCTCTGGGGCAGAGGGACTGGCTCAGAAACCCACGGGGCCGTTCTACCCTGTGCTTCTGGGTCGCTCGGAGCCGAGTTGACTCAGCGGCAGTGAGTCCTTAGCAGGAGAAAGATGAGGTTACTTGTTCCTCTGACGATGTATGACAGGTCCTGAGACGTAAGTTGGAATCAACTCAATGGTAGTGGATTTGGTTTTTGTCGATCTAGATCACTCAAAGTGAGATTCGACGCAAAGGCAAAGGGTCATGGGGGTCCGTGTGGGAAGTCCTGGGGTCCCAGCACTCGGCTGTTAACTGAGAGCTGAGCAGGTAGAGCCAGTCGAGTGGCCGTGCAGGGAAAGAGCTGGCAGCCTGGTCCAGCAATGAGTATGCCTTAGGAAACCTGATGGGGTGGCTCCCAATGGGGCACATGGGATCGACACCTACCGGTGCTAAGAGTCACGTCAAACATGTAGGGAAACCCGGCAGTTGTCATCACAACAGTTGTCCCATGTACCATTTAATGCCATGAACTGTGTTTATCCTATGGTGCGACTGTCACCTTTATCCATTTCCAAAGGTTCCCATCACCCTGACAGAAAGCTCAGTGTCCCCTCCCCATGCGCCCTGGTCACTGCCAGTACTCTTAGGTCTCTATGTACCGCCTTTCCTAGGAGCTTCGCGGAAGTGGAGTCACACGACCCTAAATGCCATGTCTTTCGGGCAGCCTTGGGGAATCGGGACCCTTCCCCCGCCCTGACCCACACGCAGATGTCCGACCCTTGGTCATGAACTCCTACATCCCACGGTGTAGGAACCGTGCTGGCGCAGTGAGTTCCTCGTTGGGCTGTTAGCCTCTAGGTCGGAGGTTTGAAACCAGCGGCTGCTCCTCAGGAGAAAGATGGGCGAGGCTTTCTACGCCCATAAGAGGGACAGTCTCGGAAACCCACAGGGGCGGGTGAGCTCTGTCCCACAGGGTCGCGGTGAGTCGGAACAGGCTCCGCGGCAATGAGCTTGTGTTTAACTCCTGTTGGGAGGGACCCTAAGGTCCCTGCAAAGACGCAGTGACACAGCCGGCTTTTCCTGGTGACAGCGTTCAGCTCCTCTCGCCAGGCAGTGGGTCCTAAGAACCTCCTTCCCAGGCTCTGGCCTCCCCTTTGCACATAACTAAGCCAAGTGGCTTTTCCAGAACAACCGAACGGCTGTTCTGCGTCTGAGGAGACATGGAAGGGCTGGGTGTTGTCTGCTCCGTTTCCTATAAGCCAGCGGTTCTCAACCTGTGGGCTCCAACCCCTTTGGGGGTGGAACAACCCTTCCACAGGGGTCACCCAATTCATCACAGTAGCAACAGGACAGTGATGGAGTAGCAACGACAATAATGTTATGGTTGGGGGTCAGCACCACGAGGCGCTGTACGAAAGGGTCGTGGCATGAGGCAGGTGGGGAACCGCTGTCAGCCTGGGAGAAAAACCTACGCTGCTCCCGCACCCAGCAGCAGTGTCTGCTGGGAAGCAGCTCCCGGAGACGCCTGGTCTAGGAACAGGGGCTCGGCCCCATGATGGTAGAGGAGATCCAGGCCCCCCCACGGCACCCCACCAGGACTTCGCTATTGGGATCACTTTTCCTTTAGGGAGGGGTCCTCATAACCGGTTCGCCTCCCCAGGAGCAGCCAGCCAGGAGCCGTCAGGAGAATTGTGCTGGTTTGTAAAACGGTTTCCCCAGACCACAAGCCTCTCACAGCAGAGGCTGGGGTTATTAACCTCCACATCCCCGAGGTCAGGCATACTGAGTGCTGCCACACAGTAGGTGCCCTATAAAGATTTATGGGTGGATTAAAATAAGTGGCCCAATTGACACATCCACATCCCAGCGGTGTTCTCTGGCTGTGCTTCTAACGGCTTGAAGGCCGTTGGTAAGAAGTCGAGATCTGGAGTCCCCCGACCTGGCTGCTGATGGCAGCTCTGCCCTCAGTTTGCTTCAGGATTTGGGGCAAAGGGGCTTGACCTCCCTGAACCCGAGTTTCCTCATCTGTGAAGTCTGGCTAATGACTGTGATGACCCCGGGGCACGGTCATCAGGAGGGTTAAAGGAGAGGATGCACATTATTTAGCTTAGCACCTGGCGCATACATATAATTGTTATCATTATTAGCTGTGCCTAATATAATTTGGCAGCTTGGTTCAGCCACCCACCCATCTGGGTGTTTGAGGTGCATGGAAGCCTCCCCAGCTGGTTCCGGGGGTCCTGGGCAAAATGCATTCATTAGCAGTAAATTTGGGGAAATATTTTGGTCTCATTTACTGGGGTCCCAGGGTCTGTGGGATGTGACCCATCCTTTCTTGGGATGTGCTGCTGTTTCTATTGTTGGTGGCCAAGCCGACTTTGCACTTAGAGAGCCAATCATAGGGGTCTTTCTGGACCTTTCCAGTCCTTGGGTGGTGCAAACTGTTTATGGCCTTGGCTGCTACCCAACTCGAAGCAGGAAGTACAAGTTCAAGCACAAACAGATCTGTATTGGAAGAAGTAAGGTCAGAGCGCTTCTTAGAGGCAAGAGTGGCAAGACTTGATCTGACATCATTTGGACATATTGGATGGAGAGACCAGTCCCTGAGAAGGACATCACGTTTGGTACAGTGGAAGGGCAGCGGAAAAGAGGATGGACTGACACGGTGGCTGCAACAATGGGCTCAGACATAAGAACAATGGTGAGGGGGGCGCAGGACCGGGCAGCGTGTCCGTCTGTTGTGCACAGGGCTGCTATGGGTCGGAGCCGACTCATGGCATCTAACAAGGTGATGTGATGAAAAGATCTTGACCGGGGCCAGGCACGCCTTAGTCCTTCAAGTGACGTTCTTGCCCTGCAACACTTTAAAGGGGTCTTGTGCAATGGATGTCCCCAGTGCAATATGTCATTTGAGTTCTTGACCGATCAGATACAGCTATTGGTTTGTACTCAGATGGAGCGAAAGAGAATGAAGGTAAAGCCCAGCCTTCTATACCCTACGACAGGGAGAGTGAGAGAGTCCCTAGCTCTCACTAGTAACTCTTCTGACTGAGGCACAACAGCGCAATAGAAGTCTTGGGAAGTATGGGAGAAAAACTTCGAAGAAATCTCAAGCTCCTATAAAAGGGTAGATTTCCTGGATGGATACAGACTAGAGGAACCCCCGAGGCGATCACCCTAAGACAACCTTTGAACTTGTATGTGCAGCAATTTCTGTAGGTCATCTTTCATCCAGATAATAGGTTGTCTGCTAAAATCAGTAACATCGTCCCCGACTAATGTGCTTCCTTAAACAACGAACTCCATGAGACCGAATGGTCACCGGTGAGCCAGAAGCCAAGGTGAGAAGAAAGACCAGGAGGGGCAGGGAAGCTCCTTCAGTAGAAGCAGAGCAGACAGAATGGCAACTGGAGACTGCTGACACATCATCAATACTGGGACTGCATCACAGAACAATTCGCATAAAAGATGCTGAGTGGGGACCGAATTAGCAACGCCCACTTTCACCTGGAACACAGCAGCACATAGAAAGAAAGATTGTGGAGCCAAAAAAACTCAAAGGAAAATTTCGGGAGGACAGGTCGACTCAGACACACATAGGCTCATCATGAGTTGGCATCAACTTGAAGGCAAGTGGGTGTTGGACTAGACAAGAGGCCTGGCCTCTGAGGGTCTCAACGGGAGATGGGATCCCAGAAAAAGGCAGGGCCAGCGACAGGGCTTGCAGTGTTGGTAGGTGGCAAGGGGCACTTGGGTCCACTGTAGTCAGCCACCCATGCGTTAGGCCTGAGGTGCCCTGGCAGGGGCGGTCAGCAGGTTGTGGCCTCCATGTTACGATATAATTTTTTATTATAAAAATTTCAAAGGAAGTCAGAGTACAAAGAATAGTTATTATGAGCACCAAAGTATATACCACCCAGAATTAACCAACATCCACAATGTCAAATTTACTTCAGATCTTTTATGTCAAGGAAATAAAACATTAATAAGCTCCGGGCTTTAAATGCTGTCTACGTGCCAATGACTCCCGGTTGCTGATTGCAGCAACCCCTGTTCAGGCCTCTCTTCTGGACTGAAGCTTCCTTGTCCCAGCTCCCCACAGAAGACAGACAGCAGCTCACATGCCAACAGAGCTCCTGCCCACAGCCTCACCTGCAGCCAGGCCCTCCCATGGGCCTATCTGCCTCCTTGGCTCCAGCCGGGCTGAAGCTACCAGCCCACTGCTCAGACTCAGCAGTCTCCCTGGGGAGACTGCCCAGGCCCTACCTCTCCATCCCCCGGTGTTCACCTCACTTCACTCCGAGCGCTTCTATTAAAGGGTAACGCACGTCACTGCTTGACTCAGAAGCTTCTAGAACATGGGTCGGCAAACTTTTTTTTAGCAGTTTTATTGGCATTTAATTGACATATCACACAATTCAATAGTTCGATCCTGCCCAGAAGAGTTGTGCAATCATAACTACAAACAATTTTAGAACATTTCCCACCCCACCCTCCATTGGTTAAATCACTTCTAAATTGAGTTGCGTGATCATCATCAGTCCTAGCGAGTACCCCCTCCCCCCTCCCACATACATTGTTAGCTCCCTCACCGTCCTATCTCCCACCCATACCTCCCCTATAAACCTTAGCTTCA
Source organism: Echinops telfairi (assembly GCF_000313985.2). Lineage (NCBI taxonomy): Eukaryota > Metazoa > Chordata > Mammalia > Afrosoricida > Tenrecidae > Echinops > Echinops telfairi. The sequence goes on along the minus strand of NW_022106189.1, from coordinate 19,692,930 downwards.
ATTCCCATCTCCATGGGCCAGCACGCGTTGGAGGCCGATGAGCCTATCCTCTGCCGCACAATTTAAAAAGTATTCGAGAGCCATCCATATATATTTACAAACATGAAGTCACCATGACTTGGAAAATGTCCCTTACATTCTTTTCCACATTTACTTCTGAGCCACATGTATGTCCCAGCAGCGTCACCCATGGCCCGAGAGCTGCAGTGTGCCACCCCTGGCTCCAGAGACCACTCATCTCAGCGAGTACCGATACCATTCTGGCAAGGACCTAGCAGGCCACCTGGTCAACCTCTGCCACCCCTCATTTCTCACCACTCCCCTCCGCCTCCCCACCCAACCTCCCCGGCACCTCGCCACAGAATGCCTCAGCTTCGGGGGGGCGGGGGGGGGCCCTTTATCGGTCTTTCAAGGCTTACCCCCACACCCCTTCATGTTTGTCTGAGCACTGTATCGAGAATGTCCCCTCCTCCCCTGCTCCGTCCCTGTGCCCCCTCGCTCGTTCACTCTCTCCTGTTTGGTTCTTGTCGCCACAAACATAATTGTGGTTTGCTTATTTATCTTGTTTGATTCCTTTTCCAATATAGGAGCGCCATGGGGGGGGCTTTTGTCTGCTATTCTTTTTTTTATTAAAATGTCATTTTATTGGGGGCTCATACAACTCCTATCACAATCCATCCATCCATCCATCCATGGTGTCAAGCACATTTGTACATATGTTGCCATCATCATTTTCAAAACATTTGCTTTCTACTTGAGCCCTTGGTATCAGCTTCTCATTTCCCTCCTTCCTTCCCCCACCCTCCCTCCCTCCCTCCTGAACCCTTGATAATTTATAAATTATTATTATTTTTTCATGTCTTCCATACATCAATTGTATCAACATATTTGTACATGTATTGCCATCATTCTTTTCTAGACATTGGTTTGCTATTGAGCCCTTGGGATCAGCTCCTCTTTATTCGCTCCCTCCCCCGTCCCTTGTGACCCTTTGGTAAATTATAAATTAGTATTGCTTTTATATCTTACACCAACCGCTGTCTCCCTTTCTCCATGATTTCTGTTGCCTGTTCCCCTAGAGAGGGGTGATATGTTGATCATTGCAATTGGTTCCCCCTTCCTCCCCTTCCCTCCCTACGCTCCAGCTACCCTTCTGGTATCATCACACCCATTCCTGTTCCTGGATATTCCGTGTTTTGTATTTTGTTTACTACTGTGTCCTCAGTGCTTGACACAGGGGGGTGCTCAATGTTTGAGTTACTGTCGCAAACTCACCGTTCTATTTCTCTCCTGACCATTGTCCACCTTTCCCGAAGACGGCAATGATGAGGGTCACGCGTCTCCTCACCACTCCTGCTTCCATGCAGGTGCAGGCAGACAGCACCTGTATGTGTGAGGTATTGCTCGGTGTGCTTCCTGAGATCTCTCCGTGTTGATGCTTGTAGCTCTAGCCCTCTTGGCTCTTGATCATACGCCTTGTGCCGCGTTTCCTGGAACACTTAGGCTGTTTCCATAAAGGAGAGGCCAGGAACCTTCTCATTCCTGCTGTGCACAGGACTGTGTGCATACAGTCCCCCGATCCCGAGCAGGGCAACTAGGTTACAGGGTGGAAATTGCTCTCCAAAGAGTTGGGACCCATCTGTGTCCCCACTCTCCAGGCTCCATCAACACGCCCTGTGCTCCCCTGTGCTGGGGGTGGAGATGTGTGCTCACTGTCAGTGCGAAGGCTGGGAAGCGAAGGCTGGGAAGCGAAGGCTGGGAAGCGAAGGCTGGGAAGCGGTGGTCCCTCCCTGAGGTCTCAGGGTGCATCTCTGCCTCCCATTGTCACGAGCCATTACCGTAACACACTGTGACCAGCAGGGAGTATGACTCTTCCAGCTTGATTCCAGTCCTGGCTCCTCTATCTGCAGCTAGCTTCCCGGCGCTGGGCATCTCCGCGCTAGAATGTGGATGGCAGCGTCTGCTCAGGGCCTGTGGCCAGAATGGAGGTGAAAACAAAGTGTGCTCAAGAAGGGTCGTCAGTGTTAAGACTCCCTTTTTATGAGAAAGACAGCTCAAGATGGAGCCAACTGGGCCTGGGGCTCAGCCCCAGCTCCGCGGCAAGGAATTTCAACTCCCCGGGCTGCAGCTTTCGAATCTATGGAAAGAAATGAGGAGGTGGCACTCAGAGTGGAAAACTCAAAGGATAAGGCTGAAGCTATGGAGAACATAAGAGACAAACATCTTTGTCAAAATATCTAGGAGAGAGGTAGGTTGAGGGGATTGATGAGAGATGCAAGAGCATTGTGTGAGTCTAGGTCCTTTAGAGAAACAAATCCACAGAAACTCATGTATAAGACAGAGTTTTATATAAAGGTTAAGTGCGCATCAAGAAAACATCCCAACCCAGTGATGCCCAAGCCCACAAGTCCAACATTAACTCATTAACCCATATGCCCAACACCAATCCACAAAGTCCTCCTCCATCTCACAGAACACATGCAATGATGCCGACTGTAGGAGGAAAGCCAAGTCAGTGAACGTGTAAGCATCTCAGCACTGGCAGGGGTCTCCACACGGCTGCTCCAGCACCCAGGGCT
>NW_022106189.1:19683251-19690076 GCF_000313985.2 Echinops telfairi | reverse complement strand
CACACACACACACACACACACACACACTGCTCCAGCTGAGCTACCTTAACCCTTCTCTATGTGTCAATCAAGCTCTGAGTGCCGTACTGGTGAGTATGTCACTGGGTGGGAGAAAGACGAGGCTTTCTACTCTCATGGTGACAGTCTTAGAAACCCGATGGGCAGTTCTAGCCCTGTAGGATGGGTTGCTATGAGTTGGAATTGGCTTGCTGGCAGTGAATTTGTTTTTTCGGTTTTTATCATTGGGTAGAGGTACTGTAGATGTTGATAAAAAGAAAGCTTCGTCACATGCCCTCTAAGCATATTTTTTGTAGTGACGTGTTCCACTAGGTCATTCTGGGATGGCAGGTGGGGCTGGGCATCTGTGTATATTGGTGTGTCTGCGGATATTCTGTCTGTCTGTCTGTCTGTGTGCCCGAGGGTTCTATGTCATGTGCCTCCATGTATGTGTCTCTATTTGTGAGCATGTGTGTACAGGCACCTGTGAGTGTGCATGGGCACACGTGTGAGTGTGTGACAGAGAAAGCTGTACAAGCCAGGGGCAATGAGGCTCTGCTCTCAGCAGCCTTACTCTAAGAAAGCCTCTTCTTTAGCCAATATAGACTCTAAACCACACACAGAGTCCTGTTTTCCAGAGCCCCCAGTTCCACTCAGGTCCCAGTGAAGAACCCCAGAGCCAGCGTGCGTACCCGGCCTTGCAGGAAGTGCGCTCCTGGACTGAGGATGGCAGCGATCAGGCCGCGGCTCCTCAGGCCTTACCTTGCCGCCCATGTCTGAGCCACCTGTGTACATCCAGCCTTCACGGACTCTCCAGGGCTTGTGGCTGCTGGCTTCATGACAAGGGACTCCATCCCCACAGCTAGAATCCAGTGCCCCCTGGGCAAGTGAAACCCTCCACTTGGTGCCAGGCCCGGAGGAGGAAGGATAAGTAAGTCCAAAGATGACAATTACCCAGACTCATTGCCTGCAGCAGCAGAGCCGCCACTCCGGGTTGGCAGGCGGCCCAGGTAGGTTAACACTTTGGCGAGGAGGAGGAGGCGCCATATCCTTCCTCCTCCCTTCCTCCTTTCTCTTTTCTGCGTGGTTTGGGGATCCCTTTTTTCTTTTTCTTTCCTTCGGGATTTCCTTTCCTCAAGCACTCAGCAAACATGTCGGATCTACTGTGGAGAGCCACATGTGCTTCAGGCAAGAAAACAATCAGCAAGGGCCCACCATAGAGCTGGGAGGGTTATGGTGGGGGGAGAAAGCTCCCAAGGCCGGTGGGGGGTGTGTGTTTTCTGACTGGGAGGGTGGGGGCCTCTCTAGAGTGTGTCCCCTTGCTTCACCCTCGTCTCGTCCCTCCATTGCTGTCAGTCTAGGTGGCCTCTGGGTCTGGATAGAAAGTTGGGACTGGCCTAGGGGCTTGAAAGCTTTCCGCTGCGTGTGCTCAGAACAGAGAGGTGCTGATGGGCGCATTGCAGGGGCTGCTGCAGGGAAGCTAGGTCCCAACAGCCTCCTTGCTCTGTCCTTTTATCCAGACCAGCCAGCTCCTCTTTCGAAAAGGCTTTGTCCTGGGCACCCCTGCCCAACACGCTACAGAGTGAATTAGGGGCAGGAAGGCCTGCAGCTAAACCAGTTGGGAACCACTGAGCACAAACCCCATCCAGCAAGCTTGGCGGGCCTGCTCCTGGGAGCCCAAGGCCTCGACACAGATCTAGACCGAGAGCCCCAGGCTGCGCCACCTGGTCCCAGAGCTTCCCTGGGTTTCCCCTCTTTTTCAAATTATTTCTTTTTTTGGAAAGAGTTCCCAAACCAGACAAAGACAGAAAATGAAATACTGAACTTGGGGTTCCCACAGCCCAGCCTTTTCCAACACGAAGCCCCATCCATTGCGGTGTTTGGAAGGAGCGAGACAAGCGTGGAAACCCTCTGACAACCTTCTCATCCCCTTCCCATCCCACCACCCATCCAGGCAGCCAGTTTCGTGAATGAAGGGTTTCTCATGCCCATGCATGCTCCCATCCTTTTACTACATAGGGATGTGTCCGTAACAATTACAGAGTCGTGTTTTACGGGTTTATAAACCTTATGGGGAATGATATCATTCTCCGTGTTGCCTTCTACAACTTTTATTCTTACTCAACACTTGGAAAGTTGGCTGCAATTTCTCTGTAGGATTTTATGATAGGACTGAGGCGCTCCCGTGGCACCTGGGTTAAAACACTTGGCTGTTAGCCACACGTTGGGTGGTTGGAGCCCACTGCCAGCCCCCCGGGAGAAAGATGCCTACTTCGGGAAAGACCTCCGCCTAGGAAATGCTGCGGGGCAGCTCTTTGCTCCGCCCTCAGGTGCCTAGCAACCAGAATCGATGGGAGAGCAGCAGGTAGGTAGAGCCCACACGGTCCTATTGGCTGTTGATGAGCATTTACATGTTTCCCCCTCTTGGTTATGACAAGCGCCTCTGTAAATGGCCCCCATGGAGCTGTGCTTCCTTTCTTAGGGAGCTTGCCTGGGAGCCGACTTGCTGAACGGAGGGCAGAGGGCCCATGCTTACTTTCGTAGAGAGATGACTGCAATTGAGTTGATTTGACTCAGCTCCTGGTGATCAATTATGTCCAATAGGATGAAATGTCGCCCATTCCTGTGCCATCCTCACAATCGCCGGTGGAGGCCACTGTACGGACCCATCTCCCCAAGGGTCTCCAACGTCCACTCTGGTCCTCTACTTCCACAAACACGATGTCCTCCTCCATTGGTCCCTCTGGATGCCACATTGAAAGCAAGTGACTCTGACAGCGTTGTGGTCCCCAAGGTTTTCACTGGCTAATTTTCAGAGGTAGGTGAATAAGTCTCTTCCTAGTTCCTCTTAGTCTGGACGCTCAGCTGAACCCGGTCTGGTGCTGGTGAGTCTACCGGTATTTGCAATACCAGGAAACAGGTTCCAACATCAAGAGCCCCCACAGTATGACAAACTGGTAGGCAGTCTATTAGATCGTCCCAGGTGGTTTTCCACCAAAGATCACACTCCCACCAGCGTGTATTCACATTCCATTCTGCACATCCCATCAATATTTGATATTGTCAGACTTTATGTTTCTGTCCATCTGACAGGTGTGATTGGCTTCCCTTGGTAGTGGATGTGCATTTCTCTGATCGCTCGTGAACTGGGCTTCCTATCAGACGATCCTTGACCTCCCCGTCTCCTCTCAGTGCTGTTCAACCTGCTGCCTTCCCTGACTGCTCGGTGGGAAGAGCACCAACCACGCCCACTCGGGGATCAATTTGTATCATTCCCTCAGATGAGTAGCATGTCTCTGTTTTCTCCTAGTCTTGGTTTGTAACCACTTTCTACTTTAAGCGGAAGAGGATGAAGATGAACATGCTGATGTATTCCTAAGAAAGCCACTCATGGTGGGCCAGGCTCGGGGACAGCCTGGAGCCACATTCTCAGCCCTCAAGTCTCCCAGGAGGATCCACGGTGGAGTGGTCAAAGCAGGCAACATTTGCCTTAGACCCTTAACTTCACCCCTTTCTTAGAATCCTTCCCTTCTAGTTGCAACCGATTCACAGCAAGGCATTCTTACCCTGTAAGGCCTCTCATGAACCCTGGAAGGGGGAAGCAGTCACTCCTAGGACACACATAAGTTGAGGTGGCTGGAGCTAGGAGAGCAATGGCAGCACCCAAATCCTTCTCCGGCTCCAGCCCCACTTGCAGATGGAGAGCCCAAGGCCCAGAGAGGGCAAATACCTGGCCTAGAGGTCCACCTCCAGAGCTAAGGTGACGAATGGACTGGCCTTGGAAGCCTCGTGGCTGATTGTACCACGTGACATTTGCAAACCCATCCACTTGGGATAAACCACCGCCGAGGGCCAGAAACGGTGCCACGTAGCTCATCAGGGATGCAAAGGTGCAGGGCTGATGCAGGGGGACTGAGGCACCCGGAGGAGACCCTGCTAGTGAGCTGAGCCTCCGGGGACTTCCTGGGCAGGTGACTATGCGCCTCTTCTCCCCTCACAATCCTTTGTCTTCCTCCTCCTCTTCTAGAATTAATTCCTCCTCTGCCTCTCACAGCCCACCTTGTCTGCTTGCCTCTCCCCCAGGCAAGAACCCAAAGACGATGACGTGCTCACCTGCTAACCAAAAGGTTTGTGGTTCTGGACCCCACCTCCCGAGGCTCTGGGGGAGAAAGACTTGGTGGTCTGCTTCTAAAAAGACTGTAGCCTCAGGGACACCCCCCTCCCCTCCACTGGGGACAGTTCCACCCGGAGACCTGTCCGGGTGGTCGCTGTGAGTCGGAATTGACTGCGGGACACACAGTGAAAACAACCAACTGAGCCCTCTAGCCTCACTCACTGACTTGGACAAGGCACTTCCCTGTCCTGGGCCTCAGTTTCCCTGAAAGCACGACAAGCTTCAACTAGCTAGATGAGTGCCCAGGTCCCCTCTCCAACCATTTCTGGTGCTAGTAGAGAGACAACTGTGGGGTGGGGGTGGGGGTTAGAGAAGCAACCCCCTCAGTTGGTGTCCAAGGCTCTGGAATCAAAGCCACTTTTGCGCAAGGCCTCATTTGCTGTTCGTTGTCTGCAGAGACCAGAGAGCACCAAATTCACTGCAGTGGGTGCAAGATTGCCCACACCTCACCAGGTCCAGACTTCTAGGGTCTGTGCACTTCTGATGGAGCAGCCGCAGGCAGGGAGACAAAACTGGACCACAGAGCTCTCACCCACATGGCTGGGATTCATGAGTAACACATGCCAGAGTGTGCCAGTTACTTACTCCAACAAAAGTGCACGACCCAGACCCAAACCCAAACTCACCCCATGGGGCCGGTTCCAAGCCTATCGGACAGAGTAGAGCAGCTCCATTGGGTTTCCAAGGCTGTAAATCTCAAAGGGAGAAGCAAGTCTCATCTTTCTCCCTCGGAGTGACTGGTGGATTTGAACGACTGTATTTGAACGACTTGCAGCCCAACCATAGTTCTCTGAAAATAATCAAACCGTCCCCAATTAATGTAGCAAGGGGGAAAAACACCTGCAGAGAATAGTTTTAGGGTGGCAGAAAATAACAGTAGTACAAATGGTTCACACACTCAGCTGCTAACTCAAAGGCTGCAGGTTCGAGCCAACCCGAAGAGCCTCAGAAGAAAGGTCTGGGGACCTACTACTGAAAGGTCAGGTCATGGCCAGGAAAACCCCATAGAACACAGTGCTCCTCTGATGAACATGGGGTAGCCATCAGTTGAGGTCAACTTGGTGGCCATTGGGAAGGGGGAAGTTAAAGGATAACCACTGCCCCATCAGTGTTGTCAGCGGGCTGGTGACAGAGCTTGCTGTCCCCCTGGGCACCTGCTGGTCTTCACACAGGTGGGGTGAGGAGAAAGGAGGGCTCGGTTGTGTAGGAAAGCCTGGGGCGCACTAGGATTCCTGGGCCAGAAACAGGGCAGCAGGGCAGGTAGACGCAGCAGCATCCTGCCTGTGCTTTGATTTCACAGCTCGTCCTGTGACCTGGGGCAAGCTGCTTGATGTCTGTTTCCTGGCCAATAAAATGGGGATAATAACACACCCCTCTTAAGAATAATTGGCCCGTTTTTGCAAGGCTCTTTGAAGAAAATTGCCAGGAAGAGGGTCGACTGGCCCTAGAAGCTTCCTTGGTGCTGTTAGCTAATGGCTGAGGGTGACCAGCGTTCTGGTTCTGGCTGCCAGCCCAGCCACGTCCTCAGTGCAGTTGGCGGGAAGAGAAGGGGTGGAGCCAAGAGCGCAGCCTGGGCCTGTCAGGAATATAAAAGGCCCAGCCCTGCCTTTGATGCCAGCCTGCAACGCTTGTTAACTTTAATGGGAAGCAAGTCGAGGTGGGGAGCCTCGGCCTGGCAGAAGAAAATAGGTCGAAGCCGAAGGAGAGTCGTGCCAACTAAATGTGGATCTCGTTTAGCTTTGAAGCCCTTGGCCCCAGTGCTGGACACCCCACCCCCACCCCAGACAACTCCTAGATGTCATTAGGGAGGGAGGCAGGAGACTGGGCAAGGTGTGGACCTCATTTCCTAGCTTGGCCAGGAGCAGGTGGTTCCTGCCTTCATTTGAGACTCTTGAAGTCAACAGTCCTCCAAACTGGTAAAATGGCTGGGAAGACTTCGGACTGGGGCGTTCCGATGTGAGTGGCTTCCAGGAAGAAGGCTGCTTGTAGGCGAGGCCCGGGCGTGGGGACTGTGTCACCGCAGCATGTGCACATTCTGGTTGAATACTGAGATTTGAAAGGGAAGCTCAGATTTTGCCAGAAATAGAAAATCTGCATTCTATATTTGTTTTTGTTTGGGGAGGGGGAGATGTGAGGAAGTCATTTCCATTTTTAACACCTAAACAAGGTTGTTTCTTATTTGTTTATATTCTCCCCAGGAACAAAACACAGCCATAGGCCAGGCTCTGGCCTTGACTCTGCCTTGAGGGACACAGTGATTCAGCTTGGCCTTTGGCCACTATTTCTAGCGACTTCAGGCCTCAGCATCCTCCAGGGGTCACTCTCAATAACTATGGATTTTTAGGGTTCTCACTCAATGGGGTTGGATGGTGGGTGCGGGGAGGGGGGTGGGGGCAGCTGCAATTTTGGAAACTCCTCGGGTAATTCTGATGGGCAGCCGGGTTTGGGAAGCTGGGACTTTGTCAACTCTCTCAGAGGTTTTTAACATTTTGCAAAAAGCTGAAGAAGCTTAGGAGGTGGGGGAGATTAATCCAGATGGAATTCTGCTTATAGGTCCAGGGGACCAAGCACCCTCTGAATGTCCTCAATGGCGACCATGGGAAGAACCTGGGCTGAACTGGAGACCCCCTTGCAGAGGGGTCTCGGGGAGGAGA
>NW_022106189.1:19672204-19682666 GCF_000313985.2 Echinops telfairi | reverse complement strand
AAAAAAAAAAAAGAACCTGGGCTGAGCAGGAGGCTGGAGTCCCAGCCACACGAGCCCCACAGAGGGTCTCCAGCCTCCCGCTGGCACTCCTCCTGTAACGGGGAGCTCATTACCTCTGGAGATAGCCCACCTCCTTTCTGGCGATGTAAGTCCTCAGGTAAGTCCTCTCGACCAGCGGACGTTGCTCCCACCCCAGCCCAGCCTTCACCCACAAAGCCGGCTTTTGCCCTCTGGCTCGGCTCTCTCATTTCATCGGAGCTGCTGGGTGGGCTGGGATCGGAGTGGCTGGGTAGCCACTGGTGAGGAGCTGATTCTTGGGATGGGATTGTTCAGGAGCAACTTCTTGGCCAGAACCTGACAAGCCGTGCCACGCCGCCCTTTGCCCCTTTCAGAGCCCCTCCATGGCACGACCCAGCATGACACGCCAGACCCGAGTTTCCTTCCTCTTCGACGTCACCATCTCCTCCCGGACCTTTCCCGGTGGCTGGCCCTCTGGAACGACTGGACCCTCAGCGGAGTGGAAGCATCGGTGGGATGGTGATTTGGATCCATTTAGCCCAGCGCTCATGCCTTGACCGTGCCTGGTGGGCACGTGACGAAGAGAAAGGCCAGACATTCATGCCACCTTTATTAAAAAAGATCATTTTATTGGGGGCTCTTCCAACTCTTGTTACAAACCATGCATCCATTGTATCAGACATATTAGTACATACATTGCCATCGTTCTTTTCCAGACATTTACTTTCTACTGAGCCCTTGGGATCAGCTCCTCTTTTCCCCTCCCTTCCCACCCCTCGTGGTCCCTCGATAGATTATAGATTGCTATTCTTTTCATATCTCACACTGACCGCTGCCTCCCTTCCCCTCCGGTTCCTATTGTTCTTAGCCCTGGAAGGGGTGTGGTTATGTCCCATTCATTGATATCAGTACCCACTTCCTTCCCCCCTCTCCCTCCCTCCCCCTACCCTTTTGGTATTGCTATTCCCACTCCTGTTCCTGGGTTTTGTGTGTCCTGAGCTTTATCTCTTCCCTATGCCTATGTACATGTTCCAGTCCAGTCCAGAGTGGGAATCAGTACTGGGGTCATGGAGGTGGGGGATGAGGAAACCTCAAGGAACCAGAGGTAAATTGCATGATCCATCGGTGAATGTATGGAGCATCGGCCACACCTTGGCCTGTTTCACACCTGTCCGCTAGCGACTCGAAGCTTCCTTCGATCCATGTTATTCTTGGCCCAGCCTCCTTCTCAGAGTGGAGGGCCTCCTAAGGTCCTTCTGTGTGAAGTCAGCGGGGCTTTTTTTTTGTCTAAACTCTTTTATTCTTCAAAGGACGCCTGTCCTTCCTCTGAGCAGTGAGGCTGGGGGCCAGTATCCCTTGCTCTGCATCCATTCTGGGACTTTATGGGTTTGATTCCACTCAAGCCTCCCTGTCTCCGTGCAGGAGAGGCCTCATGCGTAGGGCCTGTCATCTCCCAATCCCTTTGATCCCGGGAGTCACCTGCAGCTGCCTGACAAAGATACCTGGGTTGGGTCAGGAACACTTACAAGTGGTTTCAGTCACCTTCCAGCCCAGAGCTTTCAGGACAAAGGGAGCATTTGCATCTACAAACGTGGGCCCAAGTGAACCAGATCGCCCACCCACAGGGAGGCTGGAAAAGAGGCCCCTTTTCTCTTACTGGCTGCAAAGGCACAGAGGATGATGGGTCACTTCTCATTGGGTGGAAGCCCGTAGGCCTGGTGGGAGACACATGCATTCATTCATTCATGCATTTCCTTCCAAAAATATTTTAGGCCAGGTCCCTAAGAGGTGTCAGCTTTGGGGTGATATGCTGTCGCTACAATGATAAAGACCCATCTGGCTCTTGGCCTCCTGGATCCAGGGTTTCAGGCTGGTTTGACCTGGATCATTCATAGCGACCACACCTCTTGTGTGTGAGGCTCTGCACACGGTACAGAGCCCTGGTGATGCTGGGCGGCCAACTGCAGGGTTGGCCGTTAAAACCCACCAGTCCTCCTCAGGAGACCGATGAGGCTATGCGCCCCGGTAGAGATTACAGTGAGGGAGGCCCTAAGGAGTGCCTCCCCTTTGGCTCAGAGGGCCACTCTGGGTCAGAATCCAATCGGCGGTAGTGGGCTTAGGCAACTGGCAGCAGTGCCCCACTCAGAGATGGCAGCCGACGGGGTGGCCTCTTTCCTACTCGAGTGACAGTCCCATGTCCAGGAGCTTGTCTGTCATGCCCTTGTTCCCAGCATCATGGCTGAACCCATGTGAACCCATTCCAAGTGCTGCCTGGACCTTGTATTAGAAGAAGAAAGTAGAAGGCAAACAGTGACATGCAGGGTGACCACAGGGCAGCTCATTCTGACAAGGAAGGGGGTCTTCGGCTGAGACTTGTTGGGCGAGACAGTAGAGGGGAGAGTGTCCCACACAGAGAGTGCAGCCTGGGCCGGGACCCTGAGCCTTGGAAAGATAAGTCCTGAGTGATTCAGACATGGAGACGCTGGCTAGTACGGAAGGGGCAGTGCCAGTCCAAACCCTCTGTGTGATTGGCGTGATTACAGAGGTCAGAGACTTGGGCGGTGGCAGGTTGCGAAGCACAACCCCTGACGGAGGCAACCCCTCCCTGCTCAGCTCCCACGAGTCTGACACCTGTGCAGATGGTGTGAGCTAACCTTTTCATTTTCTAGGGAACCTCCTTATCCAGGCTTTCATGTGAAATTGGCCTTTTAAAGACACAAATCCCGGTGACATGTTTGAGGGCCAAGTGTGGCTGGCCCCGGTGTTGCTGCTCTTCAGCCCCGCAGGACCTGGGTAAATCCAACCCAGAGACTCAAGGACCCACCTGGGAACACTGAGGATCCAAGTGCTCTCAGCTTCCAGCTCCCGCTGCATCCTGGGAGTGGTCCCCCAGGTAAGAAAATATCCAGAGGAAAGAGGGGCCTTTCTTTCAAGTTGGTTTTCTCTTTAGCCCCAAGCAAGCTTTTAATTAGGACAGTTCCTAATTTGTGAAGAGAATGTCCAGGGAAGCTAAGCAGTTGCTTGGGGCCACTGCCTGTGTGGTAATTAGGTCTTCCAAGCAGCTTTGAAGTTGGCCAAAGCAGACATGGAAAGTACTCAACCGAGTTCAGAAGGGGCTTTCGAAGGGCCTGCCAGCATCCCTGGGGGGAGTACAATCAGTTAGCATCCTCAGCTCCTCATCCAAAGGCTGGAACCCACGCGTGGCACCTTGAGTCCGCCAAGCAGTACCTTGGACGGCCAGTCAAATAGAGATCTGTCTCCGAAGCACAGTCAGGGTGCTCCTTAGAATCAAGGACGCAAAGCCTCGTCTCTTGCACTTTGGACATGTTCTCAGGGGAGATCAGTCCCTGGAGAGGGACACCATAGTTGGCAAAGTAGAAGGTTATCCCCCAAAAGAGGAAGACGCTCCACAAGATGGATTGACACGTGGCTGTAACCATGAACTCCCACGCAACATGGTGAGAATGGTACACGCCCGTGCACCGTCTCCCTCTGTTGTCCTTAAGGGTTGCTAGGGCCGCCCTTCACAACAACAGTGGCACCATGGAAAAAACACCTGGGAACTCTAGCAAGGTAGTGGTTACAGTGCTGGGCTGCGATCCGCTAGGTCAGCAGTTCAAAACCACCAGCCGTCCCTTGGGAGAAAGATGGGGCTTGCTATTCCTGGGAACCTGGGAAGAGTGACCGGGGAAACTCACAGGGGCAGTTCTGCACTGCCTGTCCTAGAGGGTCACTATGAGTCTGTCCCTGTTGACTGGATGGCAGTGAGTTTGATTTTTGAGAAAGTGCTTCTGAAAATTCGGTCATTGAAAAACAAACAAACAAACCCTACGGAGCACAGCTCTGTTCTGACAGACATGGGTTGCCATGAGTCAGAGCCCTTGGAAATCAGACTAGGGGTCTTCACTGCCTTCAAAATCTTGACACGTGGAGTGATACATGGGTCACTAAGCGTCAGAATGGGCTCAAAGCCATGGTTTGTTTTTGATTTTTAAATAGGCTAATACGAGGTCGGATTAAAACCGGAAGGATGATGTTAGGATAAGCTGCCCAGAGCTCACTGGACTCCCCCCTTTCACTGCCCTCCAGGGGAGCCTGGCTGACAGACCCCACTGAGCACTGCTCTCCTGGCAGCCCCAACCCTCTCCTGCGCCTTTCCTCCCCAAGGCACCGGCGCTCATCTGCCAAGCAGGAACGATGGCAAATCCAGGCCCCAGGAAGGTCATCTGCCAAAGCCACCCAGCCGGGAAGAGGCAGAGTAAGGCTTTGAACCTGGTCTGACAGGTTCTAGAACCTGGGCTCGGCACACATTCGGGGCTGGTGCATTGCAATGCCTGGTGTCCCAGGCGTGACCTCAGTCACGCTCTAGGTCAGCAGTTCTCAACCTGTGGGTCGAGACCCCTTTGGGGCTCCAAGGAGCCTTTCACAGGGGTCGCCCGATTCGTAACAGCAGCAAAACGACAGTGATGAAGTAGCAACACAGATAATGCTATGGTTGGGGGGCGGGGGGTCACCACCACGTGAGAAACTGTATGAGAGGGTCTTGGCATGAGGGAGGTGGAGAAGCACCGCTCCAGGTGGAGCCTCCTTCTGGATGCTGGAGCAAACAGCTCACCCTGAAACCAGCATCTGCACAGAGCTGGGTCACTTGCTGATCAGAACACTGTGTGTGTGTGTTTGCATACTAATGAGGCAAGCTCATTAACCAGGACTTGACCTCCGGGGTTCTTCAGATGCCAACGTTGGCCCAAGTCTTTTGTCTTTCAGAGAGCACTGCACTGGCGCCTGGAGCGGATGTGGACACAGGACACAAAAGGGCCTTTCAGGGTCTCCCTTCCAATGAAAGGCTCTGTTCTCACTGAAGCTTTTAGAGACGGGGGTGGGGTGAGAAAAAACAGAATCACTGACTAAAGCCTTGCACTAAAGGTGGGGGGGGGGGGCAGGCAAGCTGCAAAGCCAGGTGAGGCTGCCATGGGAAAGGGACCCGCAGCCTGCTTCCTGGAGGGCTGCTGGGTCCCATCCCCAGCACCTTAGTCAATTGTTCCCCTCGGGGTACAGTAGGACAATCTGCAGGGAGATTCCAGTCACTGGCCATGAGGAGGGCACGCTGGGGACCAGATGCCCCTGATGGTAGAGACCATCTTCCACCACCCAGATGGGTCCAGAGAGGGCCCGGGCTGAGATCGATGCTCTAGGTCTCCCTGCGGGCTGAATGTGAGAAGCAAAATCCTGTTGTTGTTGTTGTGAGCCACTAGACTGGGCTCCACAGCATGGTGACTCCATGCCTGGTGGAAGGAAACACTGCCTGGTTCTGTGCCATTCGCACCACCAGTTGCAGATCAGACTGTTGGGATCGATAGGGTCTTCCTGGTGGATCTTCAGAAGATCTCCAGGCCTTTCTTACTAGTGCCTGTTAGTGTAGACGCTTCCCCCAAAGCTGCCCAGCACTGGAGCACCACGTGGCCCGACCCTGTCAGAGTGGTGTGGACGGAGTCCGAGGCCCACAGGCTGGGGCTCAAACCCAGGTCTGTGGCACAGAGGGTGAGGGTGCTACCACTGAACCACCGTGCCTTGCATCGGAGTGCCTTGGGTCTTCTCTACAGAGAAGAACCACGGGAAACCAATGGCTTTTAGAGCAAATGACAAGATACTCATCTACACTTATAACAACAGAAGTGGACATGGAAGCTACCATCAGATAGCATTCTGGAAAAAAAATATATCTAAAGGGCAGAGGTTAAAAAACAATGTGCCTAATTTCATGTGGGAGGCTGTTAGGAAACAGGCTTGCTTGGACATGGAGGGGGATGCTGGAAACTGGAAGATAGCCACAAGAGCTTTCCAAATTTAAAAGGCTTATAAATACATTGTATAAGTTAATGACACTATCAGGAGAATTACCTTATACCCCAGGGGGATGACTGATAATGCTCTCTGTCATAAACTGATAATGAGACCTCTAAGTGAACCTGAGTCCCACATAATTCATAGATAAGTGAATGGGTTTTGGACTCCCATTTAATTCTAATCCCAATCCAAGAACATTTAGTTCTTTTTTTTTCCATCGTTTTATTAGGAGCTTCTACAACTCTTATCACCATCCATCCATACATCAATGATGTAAAGCACACTGGTGCATTCATTACCCTCATCATTCTCAAAGCATTCTCCCCTCTGACCACAGCGGAACAGACAGACCTGTGGGCGAGACTTCATCTCACATACATTGGACATGTTTGTCCAAAGAGCCCAGTCCCTGGAGAAGGACACCGTGCTTGCTAAAGTTGAGGGACAGTGAACAAGAGGAAGGTGCTCGACATGCTGGACGGACACAATGACTGCAGCAATGAACTCAAACAGCAGAAGAACGGTGGGGCTGTCGCAGGCCCGGTCAGTGTCCCCTGCTCTTGTGCACAGGGCCGCTGTGGGTCGGGCCGACTGGATGGCAGCTAGTGACAATGGCAGGCTCCGACAGGTGTGAGAGAACCAACGTGCGTGTGAGAGCCGTCGCGGGCGGTGTTTCTGGGACCGGAACGCGGGAGGACTCCGACTGGGCTCCAAATGCAGTTTCACCAATGCTCATGCTTAGTGGGAGTCAGTGTAAAGTGAATCCTTTCAATGGAAACAATGAGAAAAGCCCTAGAAAGGGCGTTTTGGGAATGTTCGAGATTTTAAATCCAAAAGCTCAGCCTCCTCCTCTGTCCTGGATTCTTTCCTGGCTCCCCCATTCTCATCGCCAAGATCCTTCCCCTGCCCATCACTGCCTGGGACTGTGGGAACCAGCCCTGCTCCTGCCGCATTTCATCTTCAGAGTGCTTTGCCTTGTTCGTCAGCTGCTGCACTGCTGCTACCAAGGCTGGCGGTTCAAACCCAAGCTGGCTGGCGATCCCACACGTTCCTGATGGAGGTGGGCTGTTGCCAACAAGGTTGGGGAGACTTGGCAGGCTCCGGGCCAGGCTTGCAGGAGCCAGGTTCCAGGTGTGAGACAGAGGGACCTGGGAGGAAACCCCTGTCCTGCCATTTTCATGTGTTCTCTGGGAGCCTCCGTCTTTCCATTTATGAAGTGGGGACAGTAATAAATTGTGTGGAGGAATCTACGTAGCACGGGGCTGCTGGGGGGGGGGTAGCAGCTGAATGTAGTAATGACGGTGCCCCTCCCCCCACCAACAACGGTTAAATACCACGTCCTCCATAGGGCATCCTGGAGCATGGTACACTGCCGGACTGGGAGAGAAGGTCACGCAGCTCAATCCTCTCTGCTCACAATTAAGGGTCTGGGAAGCCGACTCCGGTGGGGAAGACCCTCAGGGTTCAGAGATATAAGTAAATCTTAATACGCATTCTCATGACTGAACACTGTCCCTCCAGTCACCCCCCCACTTCATAAAGGAGCTACATAAAAGAGGTCTCCTACCTTCGGTTGGCTAGTCCCTGTGCCTGGAGGTTATCAGTAGAGAAGAGCAATCAGGTTCTATACCCCGACCCACTGTACAATGTAGCAAACTCTGTTTTGACATCTCTTGCTGACAGTAATCGGAGATTGCTCCCCTAGGGAGGGAGGGCTCAGGGGAGTTCTAGGTCAGCTAGCACGAGGTCAAGATGATGACTCAACTCATTGCTGATTTATTATGTTTATGATATTACCCACTGACTATGCTCGCTGTGTGACGTGTGCCTTTCGAAAGATCTGTCAGCCCCATTGCATATTCCCAACGGAAAATAAATCCGCTCTCTCAGTCCAGACACAGGGACAAGGAGCCCCTGTATGCCGCTGTCTGTTGGTCTATCCACAATCACAAAGTTGCTCCTGAGGACCCATTCGAGTGTTGGGGACCCCCTCACCCCACGCTGGGGCTCCTCACCATTCTGCCTCCAAGTTCTAGAACTCTGCCTTAGCACAATGGCCAGACCCCTGCCTTACATGAAGGGACACTGTGCTGCTCCCCCAGTCTTGAGCTCCTTGAGGGGCGGGAGGGGCCCTTCAGGGTAAGGCACCTTCATTCCCTCTGAGGAGGAAGCCAGGGCCTTGACTTCCAATCCATCTGCAGGTCTGAGGGGTGGCCCAGTGAACAAGGAGCGCCTAGAGCCCTGCTCTGTGGTTCAGTCCCAGTTCTGTCATCCGTCCCTTCATTGGTCTTATGTACTGAACCTCTCGATGCTTCAGAGTCCTGGCCTGTAACTGAGCATAATTAGCCATAGCACCAATATCATTTAATCATGAGCCTTCAATAAGTTAATACTCATCAAGTGCTTACAATGGCCTGGGGCCTTATGGAAACCCTATATAGCTGCTGGCTATCATTAGAGTAGCATCTAACAAAGTCCTTTCTCCTGGGGTAGCTTCCAGAGACGTTTGGTAGTCACAGCTCACAAGACTGTATCCCCCACTCACTCCTCATGAGCGCCCTCATCTGGCAGTCACGGGAACGGCGGCTACCATTCCCAATTCACTCTTTGGCATGAAGGCATCCCACTGTTTTCGAATGCAGATGTTATCATCTTCAAAGTCTAGATGGAAACTTCCTGTGTACAAGCCTGGGCTGGAAAACCACTGTGTGGCTTCAAAACAAACCAAGACCTTCTCTCTCCAAAGCACATTGTTACCTGGAAAAAGCAAAATATAAAACCATGTGTTTGGTAGCCTGTCATGCATGGAGAGACTTCTACACAGGAAGAGAGGACTTCCCCCCTATGGTAGGGGCCCCGGTTGACCAGACTCAGGAAGGGCATCCAGGACAGGCACCTTTGTGACCAAGGACAAAGCTGGGAGTGAAACTTTGTTTCCATTCTATATGCTTTTATACCTTTCGAATTTGGGTTGCCATCAAATGGACACTTGAGAACAGTATTTCGACTGCAGAGATAAGAGATGCAGCCGCACTGTCTAGAGTGCTCGCCGGGGACCAGAGAGGTGACATACTAACCTTGACTCGGCATTTAATGGCGGCACAGACACGCCCACCTCTCCGAGCCTCGGTGTCCGCAGGTGTCAGATGAAAGGGTTGCACTCGGTGCTCCTGAATTCCCTTCCTGTTCCAGCAATTCTCTTCCCGTTCCACCTTCTAGGGACAGGCCACAAAGCAAGTGTGGGCTTCTTACGCCTAGAGGACTGCTAGCCATTATTATACCAGCCTCTCATAAAGGACCTTCTTCCTGGCATGGCCTCCATACCACACTCAAGAACCCCCTGCCCACGGGCCACTTCTGACTCATGGAGACCCTGCAGTTCTACAGGGTAGAACTGCCCCTGATTGCCCAAGACTATTACTGTTTACAGGAGTAGAAAGCTTCATCTTTGTTCCTAGAAGCGTCTAGTGGATTAGAACCACTGTCCTTGTGGGGGAATGAACACCCCTGTCCCTGAGTGAGACTTCCAGCATCTCCTGTTAAGGAGAGAGGGGTGGTTTAAACAAGAACTGCCCTAAGGGCACTTAGAAACCTGCATTCCAATGTGATGTTAAAACAGATCCCCTCAGGCCACAAAGAGACCTTTCAGAGGGTGGGGAGTGGGGGGGTGGGGGTGGGGGGGGTGGGGATGCCATCAAGGAAAAGTGTTCTGGTGACCATTCTGCTCACATGTGGTGAGACGAGCTTGTCTATTTCACATCCAAGGAGGCTTGAAAGTCGCCTCAGAGCAGGCCCGTGGAGGAAGAAGTCAGGGTAAAATTCAAATCTACTGAGGTCGGTAAAGGCGGTTCCCCGAAGAGCCCTTGAAGGTCCTGTGCAGGGGTTCAGCCTGGCTTGGAAGAAGCGTGATGCACGTGAGCAGAGTGATGAAGTCCGTCTGTCTGATCCACAGACAGACTGACGCATGGTTCCACAGAAGCCAGTGGTTGAGAGTCACACTTACATGTAATGGCCTGCGTGTAAGTTGTGAGCCCCCAGGCACTGGGCACATGCCAATGGGCAGCCTGGTGACATTCGCCAACGTGGGCAGATGACTGGGGCTCTCTCTGGCCCTCTCCTACTTGTACAGATGGAACCACCTTCAGCCTCTCCCTGCAGGTGGGACGCTGGGCTTCTCAACGTGGCAGACTACTCTCAGCCACGTGTGGATGGAGCCCGTCCTCGGGTAGAGGAGCTCAGCAGACTGGCCAAGAGCAGGTGTACTGGAGGCTGACTTGCCAACCCAAATAGGCGGTTCCCAAAACCGAGTCAAGCCTTAGCCAGCGTCTGATGTGTCCGCACCCAGGCCTGGCTCCAGGGGACAATCAAGGGCACACTCCTTGGAAACTGGAGCAGGCTCCAACATCAGCTTTGATGTGGGCCTGGGGGCAGGCTGGGCCAGGGGCCGGCTCCTCTGCTCCTTGGGACTGGGCTTGCTGCCTTCTCTACTTTAAAAACCATCCCAAGACTCTTTGACCCTTCGTTTCCAGGGCAAGCTGACTCGGCATGGTCACAGAGCTCTGGTCATGCCTTCTCATTAATGCCATGGCCACCATGG
>NW_022106189.1:19670926-19672075 GCF_000313985.2 Echinops telfairi | reverse complement strand
AAAAGAGTAGATCTTTTTAAGGACTTACAACTATATAGTAAATGTAATTGTAACTGAATTGCACACGCAAGATGGTTGGAGTGGCTAATGTTTTGCTCTGTGTACTTTAGCACAATAGACCTTTTTTTTTTTCCCCTAAAAAGATCACACCTTTAAGTGATATAAACCAGTTGCCATTGAGTGGCTGAAAAGAGCTGTGTGCCGGAGGGTTTTCCAGGCTGGTATTATTATAAAAGTCTATCAGGTCTTTCTTCTGAGGCACCCATGGGTGAACTCTCCTGCCCAACCTTTTGCTAGCAGCTGGCCACATTGTCTTTGACCTCACTGCCACAGAGTCCACCTTGACTCCTACGGATCCTGTAAGGCTGGGTATAATTATCCCATGGGTGTTTCGGAACTATGAACCTTCATGACAGTAGAAAGCCTCACTTTTCTCCCGAGGAGCTGCTGGTGGGTTTGAACTGCTGAGCTTGAGGTGAGCAGCCCAAGGCATAAACCATGATGTCATCAGGGCTCATTGAAGCACTCAGGGATTCCATTTGTGTTATACTCTATAGCCCTATGACACGCACGTGGTGCCCTCAAGTCCTCTGCAGGGTGTCTGAGACGGTACATCTTTACAGGAGCAGACAGCCCCGTCTTTCTCCAGCGGAGCAGCTGTTGGGTCTGAGTGGTGGACTTTGCAGTTAGCAGGCCGATGCCTAATCCACATAGCATTTCAGAATGAGGAGTCTGCCAAAAACCGGAGCTGCAAGAAGAAACCACAGCATTGCTAAAAATAAATCTTAACGTTGCTCTGAGTGAAATGTTTGGGGAGGCTATTTTATTTCTCTCTTATAAAATAATGTATTTTATTCTCTGTTGTTGAGAAATATACAGCAGAGCATACAACAAGTCACCAATTGCTACATGCACAGCATAGTGATGTTGGCTACATTTTTTAAGTTGTCCAATCATTCGCCTTCCTGAAAATGTTCCTCCCCCATGAACACAGACTCACATAAACTAACTGCCCACTCACATAGACTCCATGCCACTCACTTAGACTCCATGCCACTAACATAGACTCCATGCCACTAACATAGACTCCACGCCACTAACATAGACTCCATGCCCTCTAACATAGACTCCATATCACTAACATAGACT
>NW_022106189.1:19667230-19670769 GCF_000313985.2 Echinops telfairi | reverse complement strand
CACTAACATAGACTCCATGCCACTAACATAGACTCCATGCCACTAACATAGACTCTATGCCACTAACATAGACTCCATGCCACTAACATAGACTCTAGGCCACTAACATAGACTCCATGCCCTCTAACATAGACTCCATGCTACTAACATGGACTCCATGTCACTAACATAGACTCCATGCCACTAACATAGACTCTAGGCCACTAACATAGACTCCATGCCACTAACATAGACTCCATGCCCTCTAACATAGACTCTAGGCCACTAACATAGACTCCATGCCACTAACATAGACTCCATGCCCTGTAACATAGACTCCATGCCCTCTAACATAGACTCCAGGCCACTAACATAGACTCCATGCCCTCTAACATAGACTCCATGCCACTAACATGGACTCCATGTCACTAACATAGACTCCATGCCACTAACATAGACTCCATGCTACTAACATGGACTCCATGTCACTAACATAGACTCCATGCCACTAACATAGACTCCATGCCACTAACATAGACTCCATGCCCTCTAACATAGACTCTAGGCCACTAACATAGACTCCATGCCCTCTAACATAGACTCCAGGCCACTAACATAGACTCCATGCCACTAACATAGACTCCATGCCACTAACATGGACTCCATGTCACTAACATAGACTCCATGCCACTAACATAGACTCCATGCCACTAACATAGACTCCATGCCCTCTAACATAGACTCCATATCACTAACATAGACTCCATGCCACTAACATGGACTCCATGTTACTAACATAGACCCCATGCCCTCTAACATAGAATCCATGTCCACTAATATACACTCAGTGCCCTTTAAATTTCCCCCCTTATCTTGCCAGTCCCGTCCGTCCACTTGGCCCCATGCAAACCAAGCCGGGAGCGCTGCTGACAGAGTGGCCATGAGCTGGCTGCGATCTGCGAGTGCGGTGTTTGGAACGCCCAGTGCTCTGCAGGAGAAAGACAGGCCTGTCTCCTTGCATACGCAGCGAGCGAGCGACAGTGTCAGAAACTCACAGGGGCAGTCCACCCTGCCCTACAGGGTCGCCATGAGCCAGCTTCACTCGATGGCAGTGAGATTGGTGTGGACTCAAACAAACTCACCGCCACGAGTCCATTCTAACTCGTGGAGACCCTACAGGACAAGGCAGAACTCCCCCTGTGGGGTTCTGAGAGTACACAGCTTCACCTCTCTCTCAGGGAGCGGTTGGTGGGCTCGAATCTCTGACTCTGTGGTCAGAAGCTCACCGGGTAGCCCACTAAGCCACCAGGGTAGTTCCCAAATGCGCACAAGGCTTAAGGAAGACATTCCCCGCTATTAAAGTTTAACGGTCGGGCGGTTTTAAGACTTCAGGGAATATTCCTGGTCTAAGGTTTAAAGGTTATTTCAGGACAATAGTTTCTGAGGTTCATTTAACCCCAATGGCTCCAGAAACTCTGGATTCCATGGAAACTGGACATTGTGTTTCACTTTTTTCCTCTCCAGCCTGTTTTTTATCTAGGGCTAAACCAGCTCTCCTCAGAGAGCCTTCAAATGTAGCTCACTGCAAGTCTTTGAGGGACCAAGGGCGTGATAACAGCCAGGCTCTGATTGTGGCTTATCAACAAATGTAGATCCTGGTCCTGCTTGTGTGCGAACGGCGGTCATTCCCTCATGGCCACCCTTCACCCTGGGAGTCCCAGGGGAGCAGTGACGAAGCGCTTGGCTGCTAACTGAGAGGTCAGCAGTTCAACCCTCCAGCGCTCTGTGCAAGAAAGATGTGGCTGGCTGCTCCAGGAAGCTTACAGCCTTGGGACCCCTAAGGGGCCACTCTACTTGGTCCTAGGAGGCTGCTGTGGGTTACAATTAATCTGACGGCCACAGGATGGCCTCGGACACATTTCCCAGGATCTCAAGCAGGGGCCAGGAGGCATCCAGGTGCGAGATAAGAGAAACTCTTCCAGGAAAACTCACTGCTATCCAGTTGATTCCAGCTGCCAGCCACCCTTGAGGACAGGGGAGAGCTGCCTCTGGGTTTCCGAGACTAAATCGTGATGGGAGGGGACAGGCTTCTCTTCCTCCTTCAGAGACACGTCACAACCACAGACTCTGTGGTGGCTGCTCCACGTGTACCCCACGATGCCTCCAGAGCTCCTCACGAAGAGCCCACGGTGCTCACGACTGCAAAGTGACAGGACGGAGTTGATGTTTTTCGGCAGAGAAGAATGTTGTAGGTCAGCCCTACGGGGAGGCTGGATAAAGCAGGGTGATGTGATGAGAGAGAGCTAGGGTCTCAGAGGAGACCCCACTACACATAGGAACCAGCCAGAGCACGCCCGTGAAGGGAACTGGACAAGGGCACAGTACATCCTGCCAAAGGAGTTATTCAAGATCTGAATGTTAACTTCATGGATTGGACACATCCATCCATGGAGGGTTTAAAGGGCACCCTCTCTGTGCCGGGAACGTGCTTGTGTGACGTTTCCCTGTGAAGGTCTCCCAGCAGCTAAGAGTGCTGCCGTCTTGGGCCCCCACGCCACCGCGTTACGGGAGCCCTGGTGCTGAAGTGGTTACTCATCAGGCTACTAACTGCAAGGTCAGCAGATCGAAACTACTAGTCACCCGACGGGAGTAAGATGAGGCTTTCTAGTCCCATAAAGAGTTACAGTTTTAGGGGCCGGCCCCAATCCCAACTATGTACACAGCACCCCCCCCCAAAGAATTCACTTCAGAGGACAGCACTGAAGCTGCAGCTCAGGGAGAGGGACATGTCTGATCAGAGCACACGGGAGCAAATGAAGGGGGTAGAAGAGAGAGTGGAACACATCCTGAACCACCAAGCCCTGAGGACAATATCCCCACTCAGAGCAGCCAAAGTACAGAGGGGACCATAAGGCCGGCCCCACTATGAGGCACGATGTCCCCCACTGACCCATAGTGCTATGGGGGACAACACTGGAGACACAGTGTGGGAATTAGGCCCAATCTAACCCCACCACACTGAGGCAAAACACTAAGGGTGTGCAACAGAACAGCAAGGAAAAAAGAGCAATGAAGTCCCCAGGGAGTACCAAAAATAGACTTTGGGGCCAGGGCGTGGCAGCCCATCAGACTCAACCGGAAAACACTCCTAAAGGTCAACAAACAGACCTTGAACTATTTACAAGCTTTTTTTGGTCATTGGTTTTGTTGTTGTTTTGTTTTCTTTTGTTGCTTTGTTTGGTGCTGTCTTGGTTTTTGTGCATATTATTATCTCTGCAGGTTTATCTAGATAAGATAGGCAGGATAAACAATGTGGAGGAGAAAACAAAGGGACCAACAGTTCTGGGGGGACATGGGAGCGTGGAAAGCAGGGGAAAGGAAGTGGTATTAACAAATCCAGAGACAGGGGAACAACAAGTGATCCAAAATTGATGGCAAGGAGGGTGTAGGAGGCCTGGTAGGGATTGATCAAGGGCAATGTAACTGAGAGGAATTACTGAAACCCAGATAAAGGCTGAACATGATAGTGGGACAAGAGGAAAGTAAAAGGAAATAGAGGA
>NW_022106189.1:19661192-19666075 GCF_000313985.2 Echinops telfairi | reverse complement strand
ATGAGTTGGCACCAAGTAGATGGCAGTGAGTGAGAGCCCCACTTTCAGGTGGTGAGTCTGCGGGGAGGGTCAGGGCCTGGGCAACGCAGTTTACTCAGAGAGTTGACCTGCCTAATTGCTGCCTGTCAATGCAATTAAAGGGGGTTTGCAGGGGTGGACAGTGTCCCAGCTTCTGGGAATCAGAAGTAGGGTGCTCGCCTTACATGCAATGCTTTTGCAGCGCCTGTGAGCCAAGACAAAGTGATGTTTCAGTCTCCAGCTCCTGACCTCTCTCTTTTTCTCTTGAGGTGAGAGGGGGCTGCTCCCCTCGCTAGAAGGGCTTGGAGCGATGCATCTATAAGCCATGCGATGCCCTGGGTTTCGGGGAAATGCCCCAAGCTAGGAAGAGGTGAGGAGGGGCCTTCCACTGGAGCTTTTAGGAGGAGCCCCGTCCTGCTGACACCCGCTTCCAGACTTCAGCCTCCGTAACTGAGAGAAGAAATACCTATTGTTGTAAGCCACCCGCTGGCAGTACTTTGCTCAGGCTGCCTTAGGGCATGCCTCACCTGAAGAAGGAGCCCTGTATCACCACGGTGCTGTGCCTGGCTGCTGAGCAACGGTGAGTGGTTAGAACCCAGCCAGCCTCCACTGGGGAAAAGACCCACGGGTTATGATGCAGAAAAGACAGACACAGCCCGGGGAATCTGACGGGTCCGCTCCTCCTTGTCGCTGTCCTACAGGGTGGCTGGGGGCCATGCCACAACCACAGGCCTAAGCCCTAAAGGGACAAGAAAAGAAGCATTATCAGAGCCTGGCAGAGACTGTAGCCTGTAGCCGGGGCGAGGGACTGCCTGGCAGGGCCAGTGGTGAGAGGGAGAAGGCGGCCCCCACCTCCCACCCCCATGCCCCACCAGCCCTCCAGCGGCAAGGGAGGGCGCAGCCTCGGGGCTCTCTCCCACCCTCTGATGGAGAGGCAATGAGCTGAGCACACCTGAGTGTCCCAGACACAGACCAGGAAGAGGAGAGAGAAAGGGGGCCTGAGAAGACAAATGGAGAAATCAGCCAGACTGTCAGAAAAACCCCATCGAGGGGACTTTAAAATAACTCCTGGATCTCTGGGGGACACAGGGATTCCATTGCAACGGAAGCGTTTCCCCCTTTCGGGATACCTTCCAAGCATCTGAGATTAGGCACAGACTCAGAGTAATGTCAGAAACATCCAGCAACCCGAGGTAAGAGGACTCCCTGGTGGTGCACAAGCTGAAATGCTTGACTGCTGGCCCAAAGGTCGAAAGGTCGGCAGTTCAAACCCACCCAGACACGCCTGGGATGGACGAGAGGGCGTCCTGGAGGTCTGCTTCCGGAAGGTCACCATCCTGAAGAACCTAGTTGGAATCCACTCAGGGCAAAGAGCCGAAAGCAGAAGCGAGGAGGGGTGGAAGGCCGCCCAGGCTGGGCTTCAGGAGAGGGGGCAGGCTGAGACCCACAGAGAGTCCTCCGTCCTCACGCTACTGGTGTGTGTGCAGCTCAGGCACAGCTGCTGGTGCAAATGGTTTGTGCTCGGTTACTACCCAAGGTTGGAGGTTCCAACCCACCTCCTGGCTCTGTGGAAGGAAACCTCGGTGCTCTGCTTCCAGAATAGTTACAGCCGAGAAAACCCCAGAGCGGCGGTTCTCAATCTTCCTCATGCCACGACCCTTCATCCAGTCCCTCGTGCGGTGGTGACCCCCAACCATAACACTATTGTCGTTGCTACTTCATCACTGTCATTTTGCTACTGCTATGAATCGGGCGACCCCTGGGAAAGGGTTGTTCGACCCCCAAAGGGGTTGGACCCACAGGTTGAGAACCGCTGCCCCAGAGAGCTCAGTTCACTGCTGGGGTCACCATTCGTTGGAAAACAAACAGCCAACACCGCAGTGCATAAAGGGAAAGGCCAAAGTCCCTCTCCAGCTGCCCCCTCCCGCTCCCCCCTCCCCCGCACCAGCCTGCTTCCCCGAAGTGAGTGTCACCAGACCTCCTCTCCCACCAGGATGTGGTCACAGGGCCTCCAAGGGCCCATCTCATTCCCAACACCCGCCCGCCCCCTCGTGGCAGCCTGTGCTTATGCCCTGTGGCTAGGGCCTCTCCTCCACACAGCTGAACCAGTAAGGCCTGCCTGGGTCCAGGCCCTGAAGGAGCCCTGGGGCTGTGGTCATTAAGAGTTGGAGTTTGAAGCCCCTCGTTGCTGGGTGGGAGGAACGCGTGGCCATCTGCTGCTGCTGCAGGGTCCGTTCTGACTGTAGCAGGCCAGCCTGGCCATGTGTCACCCTCACCGCGGTGAGGTCTGAGCCCATGGTTGCAGCCACTGCGTGGGTCTCCCTCCTTTGGTCGACCTTCTGCCAAGTACACAGTGTGTCGGGGAAGTCGGGCCATCCTCACGCCCAGGGAGGAGGGACTCTGCCGGGCTTCATCCAGGACCACTGTTTGTTCTCCTGGCGGTCCACAGAACGTTCCTAGTCCACACCCTTCACCAGACCGTCCTTCAGGCACAGCGCTGCTTCTTCAGAGCCCAGCTTTCTCGAGCCTAGGAGGTGACTGAAAATACCATGGCTGGGGTCAGGTGGACCTTAGTCCTCAAAGTAACTTCCTTGCTTTTCAACAGTTTCAAAAATAAATGGCGAAGGCTTAGCAGTTACAGAGGTTAAAAGAGGAATTACAGTAGTTACAAAGTGGTTACACTTGGGTCAATACAAAATGGTTACACTCAGGCTAATTAATACAGTCTGGTTACATTGTTAAAATGTAGACTTACGCAAAGCAATGTGTCCTGTGATCTCTTGATGGCGGCTTCCATGAGCCTGGATGGTGGATCAAGCAAGATAAAATCCTTGACAACGTCCATCTTTCCTACATTTATTAGGATGGTGCCTATTGGTCCAGTTGTGAGAATTTGGGTCTTTGTTACACTGAGTCATCCACCATCCATACTGAAGGCTGCAATCCTTGATCTTCGTCAGCAAAGGCGTTCGGCTGTGTGGGTCACAGCAAACTGGGGATGACCTGAAGAAGAACGGGAATTCCAGAACACCGAGTTGTGCTCGTATGGAACCTGTACATGGGTCAAGAGAGAGGTGTGTGAGAGGAGAGAGGCCTGGCATTTGGAGGCAGCTGAAACTCGTCCACGCCGAATTGCACGAATCTGAAGTCTATAACTGATTTATTAAAATTCTATTGCCCCCCCCACACACACATACACATTTTCTTTATGCTGCCGTTCCAGGGTTCAGGTGTGAGGCATGGAGACTGACAGCTGGTTTGTCCAAGAGGAGACACTACAGATTAACTGAAGGTCTGTAACGACGCCACTCTTGAACGTGCTTATGTCTATAGCAGGAGCACTTTTCCTATGTGTGGTATGAATGCGTACATGCTTCCAACAGTCCAAATCCTTACTTCTGTATTTCAGAGCCCAGCTCAGTGTGTGTGTGTGACTGAGAGAAAGTGAGAGGTATTGATGACGTTATTTTGAAAGAGAAGTCATCTGTAGACAGATATTAGGCACAGCCAAATTGGGTGTTTCCCTTTGGCACGGAAGATAGGATTCCCGAAACCCGGGCCTTTCCCGGTAGGTTGGAACACATGACCAATTGGAGCCTGGTGAAACGTGTTTTTGTTGCTCCTGTCTCGGTTTTAATGTATAATTACTTAACATTTAAAAAAAAACCGTCTACCTAAAAGCTTGTTTTGCTTAATTATAAAGTAGGCATGCATGTTTATGTTTATGTAAAACATTTGCTGCGTGAGGTATTTATTGATTTATTCCGGGGTTTTTTATTCTCTTAAAGATCATTATATTTAAATATAGAAATGAAGGTCAACAATGAAAAGGGGTAGTTGTTCTAACAAAACAAAAGAATATTGTGTGGTTTCAATAAAAGACCTGTGTGTCAAAGTTGCCTCCTCTCACCATACTCAGTCAGTCCGTGTGCTGAGTAAATAATCAGCGAAGCTGTGTTACATGAAAAAGAATGAAAATCTGGATTGAAGGAAGGCTCATCAACAACTGAAATATAGCCTTAGAGGCAAGGACGGCAAGACTTCATCTTACATGCTTTGGACACATCGTCCGTCCGGTGTGATGAGTCCCTGGAGAAAGGACATCGTTCTTGGTAAACTAGAGGGGCAGCAAAAAGAAGATGGGCCTCAGGAGATGGAGGGACACCGTGGCTGCAACAATGGGCTCAGGCACAGGAACGGTTGTGAGGATGGTGCAGGGTAGTACCCACCACAATTAACCCCAATGTAACCATAATGTAATAATGCACTTAAGTAGCCATTTTAACAATGTAACTAGACTGTATTAATGAGCCTGAGTGTAACCATTTTGTATTGACCCACATGTAGCCACTTTGTAACTACTGTAATTCCTCTTTTAACCTCTAACTGCTAAGCCTTAGCCATTTATTTTTGAAATTGCTGATTGTGGCAGTTACGTAATCTCCTGTCAACTTGTGGAGGGGTGGAGTCTAGCCTGTCAATCAGGTCACAGCTTGATGACCTTGCTGGAGGCGGGGGACACACACACACACACACTCCCTGAGAGACATTCCTGTTGACAAGGCACATGGAGCTAAGCTGATAGAGCCAGAGCACTGGAGCTGGAGGAGCCATGCCAAGCACCGAGATGCTTCCACCACCACTGGATCCACAAGACTTTCCATCCACTGGCCTGTGATCTTCCTGCATTCGGTTGTCATCGCATGGCTGCGTGAGTCTAAAGAGGAATTATGGACTAGTACTGACATATGGGATAATATCGAACTTATGGACTTGATCTGGACTGGGCCGGGATGTTTCCTAATGCACAATTGCTCTTTGATATAAGTTCTCTTTACACAAGAGCGTCTCTGGATTTGTTTCAC
>NW_022106189.1:19658351-19659359 GCF_000313985.2 Echinops telfairi | reverse complement strand
GGGAGGGAGGAGTAACAAACCCAACAGTCGTTCGAAAAGGTAGAGTTAGATTTTAAAAGGGCTTGCGCGGAAGCATTAACCAAAGATAGTAAGAGCACGGCTGACGAGGGAGGTCCCGCGGGGAGGGTTGGTTGAAATACTTCTGAGGAATTAAGGACAGGAGTAACCGAAGTTGGCCCTGCTATAAGGCCTTTTTGTCGGTCCTTGCCAGAATGAAGCTCTGGGTTGGGGCCAACCGCAACGCTGTTGTGTGAATTTGGGATGGATTTTGATAGTTTAATTCGAAAAGTAAGTTCCTTTCATATAAAGTTTTAATCCCCATTCTACCCCCGGGTGGCGTGTTCCCAGGGAATCTTTTTTCCATGGTCAGTAAAAAATGGTCAACGGATTATACCACCCCTTTAAAGCGCTTGTCGATTTACATGACTCTGGATCTACAATAAGAGGGGTTTTTCTAGCGATTGTAATATAATCCCACGAGGATGTTGGCTTCCAATAGGTGTCTCCTGTGGTCTCACAACCCCAGGTGGCACAATAATATACTGCTGAG
This sequence comes from Echinops telfairi, assembly GCF_000313985.2. NCBI lineage: Eukaryota > Metazoa > Chordata > Mammalia > Afrosoricida > Tenrecidae > Echinops > Echinops telfairi. The sequence continues at coordinate 19,658,809 of NW_022106189.1, read as the reverse complement.
AAGCCACATTTATACTCTAACCCTCGAGGATGGTGGGTGCCCGGGCACACATAGATTCCAGAGACCGTGGGACTCGGCGTGGTGCTTAACTTATTTAAATTATATCTTTTACCACTATTTGCACATCCTATGGGGAGAGACCACACTCCTCCTTTTCCACTATTTTCAGGGGCAGATGACTGTGGTGCAAAGAGGGTGTTTTTCGATTGCCCAATTCCCTGTAGGCGAGTTAAGGAGGCTTGCAAGGGCCAGGCAGAAGGCCAGGAGTTTTGAGAGAGAACAGTGGAGTCTGCTGCAGAGTCTAGAATACCCTCAAAGACTTTTCCTTGAATTTTAAGTGTAAGCATTGGGCGATTTTTGGTGATGGCCTGGACCCAATAAATGTCAGAGGAACCTGGTTGAGAAGAGCCACGGGACGGATGTATGGCCGGGTGGGTAGTATTCAAAGGCAATGGTAA
>NW_022106189.1:19652219-19654785 GCF_000313985.2 Echinops telfairi | reverse complement strand
TCCCTCAATGCAAGAACACTTTGTCCTAATAACCTGGCATTCTGTGATGCTCACCTTCCCGACAAGAAGACAAAATGGGTGCATAAGCAAATGTGGTGAAGAGAGCTGATGGTGCCCGACTATTAGAAGATATAGCATTTGGGGTCTTAAGGCTTAAAGTTAAACAAGTGGCCATCTTGCAGGGAAGCAACAAAACCCACATAGAAGAAGCACACCGGCCTGTAGGTTCATGAGGTGTCAACAGGATCATGTATTAGGCATCACATGACCCGAAACAAACAATCATATTGGTATGAATGAGGGGGATTGGAGTGAAGACCCAAAGCCCACCTGTAGACAATTGGACATCCCCTCACACAAGGGTCCCAAGGAAAGGACTAGCCAGCCAGGATGCAGCAAAGCATGGAGGAAATAGACAACATTCTTCTAGTTCTTTAATGCTTCTCCCCCCCACCCCCAACTATCATAACCCCAGTTCTACCTTACAAATTGGGCTAGACAGTAAACTAGCACAGTAAGCACTTTTGACACATGGAATCCAGGACAGATAACACCCGCCCACCCTCCTCCTGGCCCCCAGGAACAGTAATAGAAGTATAGATACTATAAGGGTAGGGGGAAGATGGGGCAGGGGGGAAGGAGGAGAAAGGGGAAACTGGTCGGATCGATGTATAACCTGCCCCCTCCCCTAGGGGTACGAACAACAGAAACGTGGGTGAATGGAGACAGTGGAAAAAAATAATAATTAATAGCTTTTCAAGGGTTCAAGAGGGTGGGAAGGTGGGGCAGGGAAGGAAAAGGAGCCGATAGCAAGGGCTCAAGCAGAAAGAAAATGTTTTGAAAATGATGGCAACATATGTACAAATGTGTTTGATATAATTGATGTATGGATTGTTATAAGAACCCCCAAGAAAATGGTTTATTAAAAACAAAAAACCCTCCCACTGTAAGCCCTCAGGGTCTTGGGCGAATTAGGCTCTAGCCGTCCCTTAGCCGCTGGCTAATAAAGGCTTATTAACTTTAAAGTTGCGTGTGGCTCACTTGATCTCATCCGAGTACAACAGTAGGAAGGGGCAATGTTTCCATCTCTCGAGCACAGGATCACTATAGAGCCCATTCAATGGCACCTAACAACAGTAACAATATGCAGGCAACACACCCTTGCCTGCGGAGAGTGAAGAGGGCATCTTGTTTGGGCACAGGCTTATCGGCCATGCCCAAGTGTCTATTTTCAGAGGCAGCCACTTCAAGGCTGGCCCCTCACCTCCTTCAGGTGTTTGCTTGAAGGTCACTTTCTTTTAAAAAAAATACTTTTATTGTGGCTCTTACATCTCTTATCACAATCCATACCTATCTCCAGTGTGTCAAGCACTTGTGCACATATGTTGCCATCATCCTTTTCAAAGCATTCTGTTCCCACTTGTGCCCCTGATATCAGCTGCCCATTTGAAGGTCACTTTCTTAGGGAGGCCTCTTCTCTACTAAACTCTTGCTGCCCTTGACTTGACTCTGACTCAGATCAACTCTCTAGGACAGGGTGGAACTGCCCCTGGGTTTCTGAGAGTATTTACAGCAGAAGAAAGGTTCATCTTTCTCCATCAGAGTGGGTAGTGGTTTTGATCTCACCTTTTTGACTAATGTTCTCTATTGTTGAACGACTTCCCGTCCGTATGTCAGCTCCAGAATGGCGGAGATCCGCCTCTTGTCTACTCCTACCTCTCGGTTGTCTAGAACTGCCCGGCACGTAGTAGACTTTCAACCAAATGTTTGTTGGATGAACTATCACTTTTCAACTCTGCATATTTGCTTTTAAAAATATACTGGGAGTATGTATGTATGGTGATAAGAGTTATATGTACGATTAAAAATAATATATGTATATACTGGGAGTAAGGGTCTAAAGCGTTTTGATTTTCTGAAAAAAAATTGTATAGCTTTTCTTGGTGCAGGTAACCGCTGTGGCTTGCACGGACGCAAGCGTGGAAGACAAGGGCGGAGGAGGCAGGCACGTAGAAGGATATTTTGAATGAATGACCTCGCACTGCAGGGCGGTAGCCGTGTGGAGCACGGACGGCTGCGGGTGGGTTGTGCCTCCCCGGAGGATGTCCTGGGTCATCCGCGGCCACAGTCGAACCTCACGCTGGTAATCAACGCAGCGAAGGAGGCAAGTGTATCACTAAAAATGATCCCTCCACTTTAGCACGGCGGAGGAGCGCAACTGCGCAGCCGCAGAAGGGAGAGGGCCGCGCCTCGGAGAAAGGAGGGCGGGCCCGCGCAGCCGCAGAAAGAGCCAGCGGCCCAGGGCCGCCTGCTCCCGCGCAATCGCAGAAAGAGCCAGAGGCCCAAGGCCGTGGTCCCGCGCAGCCGCAGAAAGAGCCAGAGGCCCGGGGGGCCGCCTGCTCCCGTGCAGCCGCAGAAAGAGCCAGCGGCCCGGGGGGCGGGCCGTCTGGTCCCGCGCAGTCGCAGAAAGAGCCAGAGGCCCGGGGCCCGCTTAGTCCCGCGCAGCCGCAGAAAGAGGCAGCGGCCCGAGGCCGCTTAGTCCCGCGCAGCCGCAGAAAGAGGCAGC
>NW_022106189.1:19647444-19651670 GCF_000313985.2 Echinops telfairi | reverse complement strand
TAGGGAAACTGAGGCCCTGAGAAGGGCTGGGATTCGTGCCCGTGCCCTCATTCGTGCCCTCGGGAACTTCCCCCCACTTTGTCGCACGCACAAATCAAGTGACGCCGCTAGAGCTGTATCCACCTACAGTCAGGTCTTCTCCCGAAATGTATTCATTAAACGTTAGGTGCTTACTGTGCGCCAGGTGTGCGACTCAGACCAGGAAGACACGACCCCTGAACATTCAAGCTAGACTTTTACCAATAGCCTGCGCGTGTTGGGGACTCAGACCCAACTGGAGTTCCTGCTGTAAACATTTGCAGTCCAGAAAGACCACAGAGAAAGCAAACCGTGATGTTGTTTACTGATGGAGGTGTGGAACACGGGGAGAGCAGGGGGAATAATGTCTAACAGAGCCCTGCCACCCGCAATCCCTGCTTCAGAGCCCAGGGGAGCAGCTCATTCTTCTCTCTTGGAGTCTGTTCAGGCTTACCGCCACCTTATAGGGCAGAGTAAACCGTCCCTGTGGGTTTCTGAGGCTGTACGTCCCTGTGGGAGTAGAAAGCCTCATCTTTCTCCTGCAGAGCAGCTGGTGGTTTCAAACGGCTGGCCTTTTGATTTAGCAGCCCAACCTGTAACCACCTATACCACCAGCCATGGTGACCCATCGATCAGAGTAGAGCTGCCGCCTCTTTCCAAGACTGCTCTTTATGAAGGGTCCCCGCTGGCACAGTGGCTTACACATTGCAGTGGTAACCACAAGGTCAGCAGTTCGAAACCACCAGTAGTCCCGGGGGAGAAAGGCGAGGCTTTGTGCCTCCAGAGAGTGACCGTAGGAATCGATTTGACGGCAGTGAGCTTGAGCTCCGAGTTTCTCATGATGGAAGCGTGGGTTCCTCTCGAGCGGACCTTTTAGCAGCTGAGCAACTAGCCACTGAGCCACCAGGGACCCTCCCTTGGCTCCAAAATTCAGAACTCAAACTCACTGCCATCAAGTCATTTCTGATCGATGTAGACTCTGTAGGACAGAGTAGAACTGCCCCTGTGGGCTTCCAAGGCTTAACTCTATGGAAGCAGAAAGCCTCATCTGCCTCCCTTCGACTACCGGTGGTTTTGAACTGCTGACCTTGTGGTTACCACTGCAGTGTGTAACCCACTAAGCCACCGCTCAGTTCCCTTCCTGGGCTTAGTACTTACCTATTTTTGTGACCTTGGGCAAGATACCACATTTGGTTAAGAGGATTAAGTAAGTTAATACCTGTAAAGTGCTTGGCATCCAGGAATTGTTCAGTAATCCTTAGCTGTTAGTACTGTCTTTTTATTACTCCCGCTCTGCTGATTAGAAATAGAGGTTCAGAGAGGTTTACAGCTGTGCAGTGTGAGGCCGCTCAACTAAAAAGTGGTGGGAACTGAGTTAGAAGGGTGTGCTTTGACGGGGATGGGCTTTAATGAGCTAGCACGTGTATAATGGTTCGGATCTTGCAAGACACTTTGGCCTGTGTCCTCAGATGGCACTCCTTGGGACACCTAAGCAGGAGGTAATGGTTCATGTTCCCTCCGATAGAATGGAATAAAGGGAAGTGCAGTTCGCTATTGCGAGGAGACACGGGCAGATGAAACATTCATATTTGGTCACAGTTTTGAAGGAAATAAGGACGCAGGTCCTGCAGAGATCCTGGATGAGTGCCCCCTGGGCAGAAGACTCCGAGAGGGCAAGGGACTCAGAGTGGAGCTTGGCAGGCCGCAGGGAGGTGGCCGGGCCTGGAGTCGTAGGGGAGAGGCTTTGAGGAGCTGCAATGGCTAAGTGCTCAGCCACTAACCAAAAGGTTGATGGTTTGAGCCCATGCTGCAGGAGAAAGACCTGGTGATCTGCCCCGGTCAGCATTTATAGACTGATGTACGGTTGCTGTGAGGAGCCTTGGTGGTATAGTGGTTATGCATTGGGATGCTCACCAAAAGGTCAGCAGTTTGAAACCACCAGCTGCTCCGAGGGAGAAAGATGAGGCTTTCTATTGCCATGAAGAGTGACAGTCTCAGAACCTCATGGGGCCAGTTCTGCCCTGTCCTCTAAGGTCTCTGTGGTCACGACTTGATGGCAGTGAGACTCCGTGGCTGTGTGCGATGTCGAGAAGTCCCTGGGCATTGACACAGTGGGCGCTGGGGGTTGACTTGTGTTTTAGGGAAAGGCTCACTGCCTGGTGTGAGGAGGAGAAACAGGGAGACCAGGCCGAGTCCTCTGTGGGAGGCATTCTCTGAGAATGTGGCCTGAGTGGACACAGGGATGCTCGATTCCAGGATTGTTTCCAAAGATGAGGAGGACGCAAGAGGGTGTGGTGTCTTTGTGTCCCGACCGTTAACAAATCTGAAACGTTCTGACCCGATCTGTTGTCCTGCGATGTACGGGGAAATGCCAAACCGACCAGTTTATGATCCAGGTAATACATGGATATGTCTTCCTCTTTCAAAAACTATTTACAGTTACGCCTGACGGAATTCTTGACCACGGGGCTTGCAGTGTTGCCATTTTGTGTAGGACAGGCAGAGACCTGCTCTCTGAGCCGGAGCATGGATGTCTTTTAGAGGGTTTTTGGTGGGGTAAAGATGAGTACTTTCCTCTCATGGGGGGGCTGAGTGAATGAGCAGCTGAATTTGTACTTGTATTTTCAGCAGCATCTTTCGCTGGACCAAGCCTTGTGTGCACTGCAGCAGCATCTCTGGACTGAAACAATACAAAACAACCTCCCATCACCAGTGGGGAGATAGTCATGAGGGTCGGCAAACAGACCTGGAATTATGTATACTTTTTCTCCTTTCTGAAAAAAAATCTGCCCTTTTTTCTCTTTTCTTCTTTAGATCTTTTGTTTTCTTTTTGTTTGGTCTGTGGCATAGTTGGTTTGCCTACTTATGTGAGATAGACATGGGAAGCAAGCCGGAGGAGAACACAGTGGGACCAGCAGTCCCGGGGGACGTCGGGGGAGGGAGCAGGCAGTGCCATAGACGGGAACAACTGGGGCATCCAGTCAACAACAAGGAGGAGATAAAGATCCCGAGGGTGTCGGAGCAACAGCAAACTAGCTAAGAGAAAGTTCTAAGAGGCAGAAATGGGAAAGTGAGGGTGGGGCAGGAGGAAGGTAAAAGGACACAGAGGAAGGACCTGGGAAGTAAGCAATGGATAGAGGTATAAGCACAGGTGTGTACATATATAAATACATTAATCCACAAAAATAGAGGTATTGGCCTATGCACATAAATTTATACGACTATACACTGTGGTAGTGGATGGACTTTGGGCCTCTGCTTATACCCTCCCTCAATACAAGAGCACTTTGTTCTAACGAATTGGCAGTCTGAGATGCTCACCCTCCCCACAGGATCACTGAAGACAAAACGGGTGCATAAGCAAATGTGGTGAAGAAGGCAGATGGTGCCGGCTATTGAAAGATATAGCGTCTGGGGTCTTAAAGGCCTGAAGGTAAACAAGCAGCCATTCCGCAGAGAAGCACCAAGCCCACATGGAAGACGCACACTGTTGGTGCAGTCCCAGGTACTCACCGGGACTGGACCATAGGCATCAGAAGCCACATAACAAACAAAGTCCTATGGTTGAGAACGAGGTGGGGTGGAGCAAAGACCCAAAGCCCATCTGTAGACAGTGGAACAATCCCCCCACAGAGGGGCCATAGGGAAGGGATGAATCAACCAGAGGGCAGGTAATGCATCTATGAAGCACATAGTAGTCCTCTGGGTCCTTGAGGATTTCTCAGCCCCCATTACCATGACCCCAGTCCTGCGTCTCAGTTCAGACTAGACCAGAGCGTGTGCACAGGTATAAAAAAGGTGGGGGGGGGCTGATGACATACGGAATCCAGGAACAGGAGTGGGAATAATGATACCAGAAGGGTGGGAATGAAGGGGAGCGAAGAGGAAGGGAGAAAGGGGGAACCGATTGCAATGATCAACACATAGCCATACACCCCTCTCTAGGGAGAGGAACAACAGAAAACATGGGGGAAGGGAGACAGCGGTCAGTGTAAGATATGAAAATAATAGTAATTTATAATGTACCAAGGGGGTGTGGGGGTGGGGAATGAGGAGGTGATACCAAGGGTTCAATAGAAAGTAAATGTCTAGAAATGAATAAAGGCAACATAGGTACAAACATGCCCGATGCAATCAATGTATGAACTGTAACAAGAGTTGTGAGTCCCCGCTAAAATGATCTTTTTGTTTGTTTGTTTCTTTTTTTT
>NW_022106189.1:19644125-19645283 GCF_000313985.2 Echinops telfairi | reverse complement strand
TTTATCTGTCCTGTATTCCCAGATCTTATCTGTACACATGTACATGCTCTGGTTTAGCCAGATTTGTAAGGTAGAAGTAGGGTCAAATCGATGACAAGGAGGGTGTAGGAGGTCTGGTAGGGCTTGATCAAGGGCAACTTAACGGAGTAGAACCACTGAAACGCAAACGAAGGCTGCACATGGCAGTGGGACAAGAGGAGAGCCAAAGGAAACGGAGGAAAGAACTAGGAGGCAAAGGGCACCTATACAGATCCAAATACAGGCATGTACATATGGAAATATATTCACACGTGACAGTGGGGCAATAGATCTATGTACATACATGTATAGGTTTAGTACTAAGGAAGCAGATGGACATTGGGCCTCCACTCAAGACCACTTTGTTTTAATAATCCGGCATTCTGACATGCTCACTTCCTGACCCAGTGCTGAAGAGCAGCGTGTTTCATCCATCACTAGAAGCCTCTCAGCGTTCTGTTGTTCGGCCCAGAGCTGATATCAAAGGCAGGATGATGCGGCTGCAGCCAGAGACCAGGCAGTTATTAGTCATGTCACCTGCCGGTCAGGAGACTTGAGGAGCGGCCTTCATCCCCCCGACTTCAGTCCCCTCAGTAAACCTGGGGGGGGGGGCGTGAGGACCAAATGCAGGGGGGCTCACGATAACATGCCTCGAAGTGTCACGGATGAGGACATGCAGCCCGTGTTCAGTAGCTGCCTAGCTTTCAGTGTTTCTAGTCAACCTTGAGCGAACAGGCTCCCTGGTTGACCCACTGATTGAGAATCCATCCTAGTTGGGTTTAGGCCAAAGGAATGCAATACTCCTTTAAGATCACTGAAGAGACATCTGGCGACATGGTCCCATCCCCCGGAGCGCTCTGTGGACGAAGAGGATGCTGCAGTCTGTGGTGTGGATGCCACGAGGGACTGCACCCGGGCTTCAGAACGTCGGTGGGACAGTGGAATGGGAAGAGGATGGGACGTGTCCAGGAACTCTGGGAACTCCTTTAGTGGAGCTCTTCTTGTGCTGCGGTGCTCCAGACTAACTATTTACGGGAGTAAAAAGCCCCGTCTTTTCCCTATGCAGTGACTGGTGGTTTTGAACTGCCGACCTTGCAGTTAGCAGTCCAACATAGCCGCCCAACATGTAACCCCTAGACC
>NW_022106189.1:19635965-19638892 GCF_000313985.2 Echinops telfairi | reverse complement strand
ACACACACACACACACACACACACACACACACACACAAAGATTTACCTGGAAGATGATGAAAACAAAGTACAGAGGTTGAGTGCTTAGAGGCCCAGTTCGCCCTGCCTCTACACCTGTCTTGGCATAAATGGCAAGCGTGAGCAGCCCACACGCTGGGGCCAGCCGTCTCCTCGGACGAATGGCAGAGGGCTCTGAGCACCTGTGAGCTCTGGTGTGCTGCAGCCCAATGCCCGAGATGTGTGTCGCCTTCTCTTTCCCCTTAGGTGGCTGACGGGGCAAATGCAATCGTGTTGGGGACACTGGGAGACATTTCCTCGCCTCTTGCAATTATCGGTGGAAATTGTGCCCTGCAGGGTTTTGACCACGAAGGGAATGATCTCTTCTGGACGGTACGAGAAACAAGGCATTCTCTCTCTGATGTTCTTAAAGACTGTGACTTTGAAGATCCTTTCGTTTGCTGGGTGTTTGTTTTCTTAACCTCTGACTACTGAATAACAAACATTCATATTCTATGCACCTTAAAGCTAGGAGTTATTTGAATACCGCTCTTGGTAGTCTGTATCATCCTAGCTTGTCGGTAAGGGTCAGAAAGACGCCCTCGTAAAGCTCTGCTTTTCCTTCCAGGTTACTGGAGATAACGTGCACTCCTTGGCCCTGTGTGACTTCGACGGCGACGGGAAGAAGGAGGTACGTGGGCAGGAGATGCCTCCTGTGTGCTCAGCCGATACTCTTTTCTATGGCAGTGACGTTAGTGGAGAGCACTGTTAGCTTCTCAAGGTGGGTTTTGGTGTGCTCTTGCTTAGAGGAGGTACTGACTGGCCTCACTTGTCTTTCTCGCTCTGAGCAACGCGCCCCTTGCACTGTCTAATAACAAAGATCAGGGCACAGCGTTTCAGAGACCGAGAAGGGCAAAGAGAGCAGTGCAGTTCACGGGACCTCAGTCGTGGTGACAGACGTACCATTTGCTTTGGAAACCATGTTAGTAAGTCATTTTCAGTTTGGGCTAACAGTCTTGACGATCAGCTCGTAGCCCTTGAAACGATGCCCTGGGGGTGGCGTTGGGCAGGGACATAGCTGCCCGCTTGCCCGTGGGCACTGTTGCTGGGCGCCGCTGAGTCAGTGCCGTGTCAGGGAAGTAGAGCTACCCCGCAGGGTGTGCAAGGCCCCATGCTTGACAGGCGCAGACTGCCGGGCCTTTCTCTCACAGAGCTGCTCCACCCTGTCCATTAGCAGCCACGCACTTCACGACTGTGCCCACAAGGCTCCTCCCACACATCCTGGGCTCTGGCTTTTGAACCAGGGCCTCCATCTGCAGGCAGGGAAAGGCGCTGAACCAGGGGCATTTCCAGGCACATGAAGGGGCAAGGCCTGCCACCTCATGGCCAGATAAGATCTGCAGTAGCCACTTGTCCGGTAAGAGGAGCCCTGGTGGTGTCGTGGACTTCGTGCTGGGCGGCGAAAGGTTGGCAGTTTGAAACCAGCAGCAGTTAGGAGGGAAATGCACAAGGCTCTCTACTCCCAACTGCCCTCTGTGAGTTTCCGTGCCCCACAGGGTCCCTCTGAGTCACTAAGTTTGAGTTTTAGCCTCTCCCCTGCCCACTAGCTGCATCTGTTGACGTGACCACTGGAGGGAGCCTTCCTGAGTATTGGATTGTTGAGCTGGGAATCGTAGGGGAAGGCAGCAGCACAGGAAAGACTGTCCATGGATAGTCGTCTAGTCTGGGTCAGGGCAGGTTAGACTCGGAACTATTTGTGTGGTCTCTCTCTTTTCTTTTCTGTCTGTCTGTCTGTCTCCACGAGGTAGGCAGGATAAGGATTCCCAAGGAGACAGCAGTGGACCGACAGCTGGGGGTCACGGGGCAACATGGCACGGAAGAAGAGGAGGAGTGGGGAGGGGAGCAGTGAGCCAACAGTGCCGGGACGGGGATAGCAAGGGATCTAACATTGACAGCGAGGAGGGTGAGCGTTCCTGGTTGTGTTTAATCACTGAACTGTATCTGAGAGGAGTTACTGAAAGGTGAATGATGGGTAAACATGACTGTGGGGCCGGAGGAAAGAAGAAAGAAATAGGGCAGAATAAGAAAGCAGAAAGTTTATATAGGCATAAAGATGTATATATGTGGATATAAAAAGATAGGCGTATTTGTGTATCTATGGAAATACAGTAAGGAAGCAGATAAAGACTCTGGGCCTCTACTTAAATATTGGCTCAGTACAAGAACGGTTTGTTCGAATAATGTGGCACTGTGCAATACCTTCCCCACACAATTGATGAAGACAAAGTGGGTGCATAAACAAATGTGGTGAAGAAAGCTGATGGAGCTTGGCTATCAAAAGCTGTAGTGTCTGAGTCTTAAGGGCTTGAAGTAAAACAAGTGGCCATCTATCAGGGAAGCAAGAAAGCCCACATGGAAGAAGCACACCAGCCTGTGTGATCATGAGGTGTCGAAGTGAAAAGATACCAGAAATTCAAAATCAAGCAATCAGATTGACATGAAGGAGCGTAGACAAAGTGGAGCCCCAAAACCCACCTGTAAGACAATTGGACAGTCCCTCACAGAAGGGCCCCGTGGAAGGGGCGGTATGTCTAGGGTTCAGTACAGGACAGATGAAACACATAACTGTCCTCTAGTTCTTTAATATTTCCTCCTCTACTGTTAGAGCCTTAGTTTCACCTCACTAATCTCGTGAGACCTGTGTATGTTCATTTGTATAATCAAGGTTATTCGATGAATGAAATCCAAGATAGATAAACAGTAATGGGAAAAGCAGTAATGGGAGTGGTGACCTACCGCCCATCTGTGGACAATTGGACATCCCCTCACAGAGGGGTCACAGGGAAGAGATGAGCCAGTCAGGATGCAGTACAGCACCGATGAAACACACAACTTTCCTCTAGTTCTTTGGTGGTTCCTTCACCCCACTA
>NW_022106189.1:19622611-19635610 GCF_000313985.2 Echinops telfairi | reverse complement strand
GGGAGGGGGAAGAAATGGGGAGCTGATATCAGGGGCTCAAGTGGGAAGAGAATGCTTTGAAAATGATGATGGCGCCGTATGTGCAAATGTGCTTGACAATTGGAGGAATGTATGGATTGTGATAAGACATGTAAGAGCCCCCAATAAAAGTATTTAAAAAAAACTGTAATGGGAGCGATGATTCCCAGAGGTTACAGGAAGCAAAGGGGAGAAGGGGGAACTGGTGGCAACGATGACTGTATAACCCCACTGGAGGGGAACAAAAACGGAATTGTAGGTGAACGGATACATTAGATGGTGTAAGCTACCGCGATAAATAAGTAAATGATACATAATGTAATAATAGGGGTTCCTGGTGGGGAGGGGAGGAAGGGGGTAAAGGGAAGCTGATTTTTAAAGAGTTCAAGAAGAAAGAAAATGTTTTGAAAATGATGGTGGCAGCAATTATACAATTATACTTGATGTACTTGAATTATAAATTGTTATAATATCTGTAAGAGCTCCCAATAAAAAGATTTAGGGGAAAAAACTATCATTTTTGGATTTATTGATTGTTTTGCTCATGTACTCGTATACTGAACTGCATTTGCGTGATTTCCCCCTCAGCTCCTTGTTGGATCTGAGGACTTTGATATCAGAGTTTTTAAAGAAGATGAGATTGTGGCAGAAATGACAGAAACAGAGGTAAGACGCGCCACCTCAGGATGTTGCTAGCTGTGGGCAGGTGGGTGCACCCTCCAGTGTCAGCGCTGGGCCGTTTTCTCACCGGCAGGCAGTTTCAGGATAAAATTCCCGCGAACGTGGCCCGGCAGAGGCGCCCGACTGCGGCTCCGGCCCAGGCTGGTCCCGGTGAGGCGGAGCTCTGACCAAGGCTTCTCACCAGTCTTTGTCCCATTGCTGATACCGCTGACCTCCCCAAGGCTCTTCCTGCTCTCCTGCTGGGTCCAGTAGTCCATTGCAGTGGCCACATGAAACACAGACCCTACGCACGCTGATGGGGCTTCTTAGAGAAGTAGCAGGTTCCCCTCCGGGGTCAGGAAAGACTCAGTGTACAGATGTTCAGTCAGGGCAGACTTTCCTTGGCCTCTGGTCCTCGGCCCTCTGGCCCAGCCTCTGCTCTGCTTGGGCACGTGTCACAGTGGTCTTTGTTCCACCGGAAAGTACTACCGCCCCTTCAGAAGCCTCAGCCTGAAGGCCCACGGCGTTCTTGCTCAGGGGACTGGGAGGCCCCCATGCCCTTCTCTGCCGGTCTCCTTGTTGTGTTGCCGCACTACTGACCATCTCTCCTGGTCTCTGGTGCTATAGTCCATCCCCTGGGTCCAGGAACCTCGGGTCCAAGGGGCATGTCCCCTTCCTAGCTCTTCTTGGTGCTAGTCAGGACTCCTCTTCCCACCTCTGGGATGGCTCCTTTTAAGCCTCCCATTATGGCAAAACTGATGGCTTGCTTTGTTGCAGTTGTATACACTTTGTTTGCATAGCCTCACCTTCACCAAGGTTCCATGTGCCTTATTTGCATTATTAGCAAACTGCCCAATCCCCTCTGTCTTCCACAAGCACCTTATTGGCATAGCCCCACCCATTCATTTAGTGGAAGTTACTTGATGGTGGCCAGAAAGGCCATATAAAAGAGATGCCTCAGTGGATATAGTGGGGACCCAAAACCCACCTGTGGAATAACGGGACAGTCCCGCACAGAAGGGCCACAGCAAAGGGATGATAAATCCAGGGTGCTGTTATGGTACTAATGAACCACATAACTATCCTCTAGTTCTCGAATATTTCCTCCCCTTACTATTAAGTTTTTTTGTTTTTTTTTTACCTCATTAATCGTGTTAGATTTGAGTATTTTCAGTTGTATATTTAAGACCATTTGGTACACGAAAGTCAAGATAGATAACCCTTCAGAAACAGTAACAGGAGTAATGGTTCCCTGAGGGTACAGGAAGAGAGGGAGTGGGAAGGGGGGGAACGGGAGCTTAAAGCATCGATGGCTGTATAACCCCGCGTGATGGGACGGACGACAGAATGGTATGTGAATGCATCTATTGGATTGTGTAAGATAGGGCAAAAAAAAGACTATAGAAAAATAAAGAATAAAGGTTCCTAAGGGGTCTGGTGGGGGAGGGAGGGGACAAAGGGGAGCTGATATCAAGGGGTTCAAGAAGAAAGAAAAAGGTTTGTAGCTGATTGTTGTAGCAATAGTACAACACTGCTTGATGTGATTGAACTGTGAAATGTTATGATGTCAGTAAGAGCTCCCAATAAAATGAGTAAAAAACAATAATGATAACATAATAAAAGCGACGCCTCAAACTGCAGATACTCCTTACAGAGAAGCACTTTTTAGGATGTGTAGTAAGGTGTTTTTTTGACCCTCAAGACCAATAATGAGAGTAGAGATACCAGGAGGGGCAGGGGAAGGTTGGGGAGAAAGGGGGAATTGATCACAATGATCTACATATAACCCCCTCCCTGGGGGTGAAGGGAGACATCGGACAGTGTAAAGACATGACAAAATAATAATTTATAAATTATCAAGGGTTCATGAGGGAGGGGTAGCGGGGAGGGAGGGGAAAAAGTGAGCTGATACCAGGGGCTCAAGTAGGAAGAAAATGTTTTGAGAATATTAATAGCAACAAATATACAAATGTGCTCGACACAATGGATGTGTATGTGGATTGTGATAAGAGTTATACAAGCCCTCAATAAAATGATTTTTAAAAAGAACAAATTTTTTTAAGACTGATTAAACAGATAAAAATTAGTGTGTATAATTGTACATATAAAGACATTTTCTTTAATGAGTGGATAAGGAGCCCTGGTGGTGTAGGGGTTACATGTTGGACTGCAATCTGCATGGTCGGCGGTTCAAAACCACCAGTAGCTCCTTGGGAGAAAGACTGAGCTTTCTACTCGGAAGCCCACTAGGGGTGTCTGTGAGTCAGCAGACAGTTGGTAAATAGCAATATTATGGCAACGCTTGGTGGTGCACCTAGCATAAGCCAGGCAGTGCTCTAAATGCTTTGCATTAATGTTAATGAACTCATGTAATCTTTTATCGAGCCCAGTTGGGAAGATAGTCTCATTATTACCGGTTTCACAGACGAGGCGTCAGGCTTTAGGTCATTTGCCTGAGGTCACACAGCTGCCATGAAGTGGCACGGCGGGATGTGAGCCTTGGTGCCTCCTCCTCCTCCTCCTCTTCCTCCTCCTGTACATTAAATGGGAGTGACCTACATAAATGAAATTTGACACCTTTTTCCTCTTTGTTCAGATCAAGGTACTTTGTCTTAAAAGTACTTTTATTGGCATATAATTCGCGTATCACACAATTGAATAGTTCAGTCATATTAAGATGAGTTGTGCAATCATCACCACAGTCAGTTTCAAACAGTTCTTCGTTCTTGTAGTCACTGTTGGTAGCTCCTCTTTTCCCACAACCTCCCCTGCCATGCCCCTAGGCAATTATTAACTAAGCTACTGTTAATTAAGATACTTATTAATTAATTATAAATTAGTTATTTACCTATCCTGGATTTCTTTTTTCTTTTTTTCTTTAACCTTAATTTCAGCAGTTTTTAAAAAAATCATTTTATTAGTATCCTGGATTTCATATGCAGGAAAAACACAAGATAAAAACAAGAAACAAAACAAAACCTCCAACGAAAGTGACAAAATAAAACAAAAACCTCAAGGAGAAAGTAGAAGATGTTCAAAACCTGAACAAATTTAAAATGTGTCGAAGGGGAGATCAAATGAGCAGGTGCTACACTTTTTAATGTAACCAGATCTCCCACAGTTGCCTTTGCAATGTTCTCTGTCTGATGGCGAGGCTGTTCACCCCCCTGGCCTGTGGTCAGAGGGAACTCACCGGAGGCTTCATCCGCGTGGGGATATCGGGCTTCCACTGTCATCCATCGCCTTCTGCGAACCAAGCGTTCAAATTTAAGCTCTAATACCATTCCCTCATCTGGGTGTGGATTTAGTTGATTCCTCACTTAGGCTGCTTGACTAAAGACAAGTATAAGACCCCAGACTTTATTCTACTGATATGTGGGCACCAACTGATTTTTTTCACCACACTTTACTATTGCATTAAGGTACTTCTAATGCAAAAAAAAAAAAAAGCCTAATGCACATTTGTGTAGGCAAACTTAGAAGATAGGTATTTGAGAACTTGCTCTGTGTGTGTGTGTGTGTGTGTGTGTGTGTGTGCGTGCACACACACTCCTACTTGGAGTTCCTCATATAATTGAACCTGAGTTTAAACTCTGCACTTTTTGTTTTTAGGTATTAGCTAATGGTAGTTTTATCTCACGGTAACGTCGACATTTGCGGGGTATTTGTTGATAGTATCCAGGGCAAGATTTCAACAGGGAACAGAATTGGGAGGCTCGGCTGAAGAGGGAGAAGAGGGAGAGGAGAGTGACTTGTGGGTGCTGTCAGTGGATGGAAAAGGCTGGCAGAAGGGAGCCTTCCTGCCCTGGGACGGTGTCTGGTGGGGCTTGGGAGTCGGTGTGAGAGCCACAGAGCCTTGACCCTTCCTTCAGTTGCTTGCCTCTCTAGGAAAGCCAGGCTTCTGTCCCCAGAACATGTACAGAAAGCAGAATTTGCATATTGTTTGCATAGTGCCAAGTGTTGTCAATGATTTTAACTATACTCTTGTTATCTGTAGGGAGGGGGCCTGGAGACACAGCGGGTTAAGCGTTGGAGTGCCAGCCTTAAGGTCGGTGGTTCCAGTCTACCCCCACTCCGTGGGAGACAAGGCTCCAAGGAACGGTTCAGCTCTGGCCTACAGGATCGCTAGAGTCAGAATGGACGCTGTGGCAGTGGGTTTGGGGTTTTTTAGTTATATGATGAGAGTCACCGATTTTTATACAGTTCTTATCGTTGTGAAATGATAGTTATGCATAGGGTAGAGAGGAAAGGGGGAAACAAAAGGTGAAGCCATCAGGTAGTGGATGTGTGTCTGTCCGGGGCCTTCGGTTTCATGTGGATATGCTCAGGGGTGTGCTTCTGCTAGACTCTTCAAGGAGGTTACGGCCTCCAGCCCCTCAAAGAGCTCGGTGACTCAGAGCTCTGCAGGCCTGTGTCCTGTGTGTTCGTGTCGTTCCACCTGCGGTCAGTCTTCTTCCATTAGCAGGAGCTGATTTCAGTTCTGTTGGCTTTCTTGTTACGGTTCATATTGAGTGAGAAGGCCCCGTCTTTGAGACATCTGTCCCCAGAGGCACATGTGATGGATGGAGTTGGGCATGGGCGGTGACTGTTGATCCGGTAGCACAGTTGGTTAAGCTGCTCAGCTCCCACCCGAAGGCTGAAAGTTTGAGTTCACCCAGAGGTACCTCGGAAGAAAGGCCGGGCTGTCTAGCTACAGCTGACAAGCTGTCGCCTTGAAAGCTTGGACACACGTGGGATCATCATGAGCTGGGCTGATCCTGTAGTTAGTTCACAGAGGAAAGAAAGAAGCTGCAGGCAATCCCGATTTACGATGAGATTCCGTTCCTACCACTCCACTATACTTGAGTTCTGAGGCAAGTCAAATACCATTTTTTCTCTTCTTAGTGATAAATCCCATCTTTATTTGTCTCTTGGGGTTGGAAACATTCCAACATACAGATATGTTTTAACACATACATTGAAAATACACACTTATTTTGTCTATGTGATTCATTGTATTCAAATATGTCCTGAAGTGGAGGCTTCCCATAATGGGCTATTGAAAGACCAATCGCCTTAGGAATCGGATAACAGTGCAAAATTTATATAATTGTTCCTTTTCAAGACTGTTTCCTCTTCTTGTAACAGTTTCACTAGCACTCCATCCACATGTCACACAATTCAGTAATTCAATCACATTAACAATTGTACACTTATCACGACAGTTCTAGAACATTTCTTCCTTGTACTCATTGTTATTTTTTTTTCTAATGGTGGCAAAATATGTACACAGCAAAACATTGTCCAACTCAGTACCATTGATCTTCTCTCCATGTTTTACAACCGTTATTGCCGTTCTTGTCCAAATGCTTCCACCACCATGAGCATCGACTCCGTGCCCCTAAGCAACAACTCTTCCCCTTCACCGTGGTAACCTTCGGTCAAGGCAGGTCTTTTTTACTGGTTTTCTTGATACAGTATGTACTTATCATGCAGTTCCATGGGTACATTGCTTTTAAAAAGAGTTGTTTATACATCATCACTATCAGTTCGAATGCTCCCTTCCCTCTCCCACATTCATTGTTTGCCCCCAAACCATCTCAACCTCCCCTCTCCCACCCCCTCCACATCCCCATTAACCATGGCCTTAGTTATTGTCCCCGTGCGTCCACTCCTGTGCTTCGCCCACCGGGACACCCAGCAGAAGCAAAAATAAAACAAAACAGCAAATCCTCTCAGTTTGGAGTTGCTCCTGGCTGAAATGTCATTTCCCAGATCAGCAAAATCAGAATTCACTCGACAGTGGACTCCTGTCCTGTGAAGAATTGCCATGAGAGGCCTTGAGCTAAAACTTCAAGAATTCTACCCACCTTTGTATCCAGAGTTAAACAAAGTGGGTGGTTTTGTAGAAAAGCTGTAGGTATAAAGGAAATTGCATAACTATTCTCTATACGATTTATTCCTGAATACTTCTTGCATTCGATGGAAAATTAGAAAGTATATCTGCAGGATCAGAGACATTGTTGGACTTTCATTTTTAACATGAAAGAGTAATTTTGTTCAGTATCGAACATTTTATCCTTGTTACAGTGTTAAAATGAGCCCTGGTGGCAAAATGGGTTAAGGTTTGGCCCGCTTACCACAAGGTTGTCAGTTCAAACCCACTAGCTGCTCTGTGGGAGAAGGATGAGGCTGTCTGCTTTCATAAAGATTGACAGTCTTGACAACCTCTTAAGAAGCATTTCTGCTTTGTCCTGTAAGGTCCCTCTGAGTCAGAATCGAACTGACTCCTTTGCACTAAGTTTTGAAAAAAAAATTTTTTAAGATTTTGAAATTCCATGAGCAGGCCTATAAGTATTCTCTACGTATGTGTATTCTGTCTTTTGCTACAAGGAGCCCCGGGGGTTTAGTCTGCAATCCAGCTCGTCCGTGGGAGAAGATGAGGTTTTCTTCTCCCACACGCAGAGGGAGTCTGGGACCCGCAGGGGCAGCTCTTCCCTGCCCTGCAGAGTCCCTGTGAGTCAGGCGGCTCCAGGACAGTGACCTTGGTCTCTTGTTGCATACGTCTACAGTGGGGCCTCACTTCTCAGAGGACAATATTTTCTTCTGAATAAGTCCTCACGTCCAGCAAGCAGTACATTTATGTGACAGAAAATAGAAGATGTCTAGTTTGGCGTTATCACAAGTGCTAGTTTTGAAAATCAGGTCGTCGGCCATTGTGGGAGCGGGAGGCACCATGGAAACCTTCAGGGTTGTGTGGATCGTGTCTTGTACATGTTTATTTTTGCGCTTCAACAGGAATCTCTTTCTTGTTCCCTACATTTTACTGATTGCCATGTTTGCAGAAACTTGCCACTTGATCTTCATCTCAAACCCCAGACCTTCTGAGTTTATTTAGCCTTGACTTCCCAGCCCTGACGTGGATGACGTGGATCAGCACGAAGAGGAGTGTGTTTTCCACGAGTGGGTGGAGATGCACTTGAGTCTCATTCTAACACACGTGGAGTGGCTTTAGCAAGCTGTCCTCTGCATTAAATTGCGCCTGCGTGGCAAGATGCTGTATTTTCCCCTCTTCTCTTTGCAGATCATCACCTCCCTCTGCCCCATGCACGGCAGTCGCTTTGGCTATGCCCTTTCCAACGGCACAGTGGGAGTTTACGACAGAATGGCCCGGTACTGGAGAATCAAAGTTAGTATGATTCTGCCTGTGGCGTTCAGAGATCTCATGCTTGCTGCGTGTGCTCATTATTGGAATTCTTTTTCAGTCCAAGAATCATGCCGTGAGCATTCATGCTTTTGACCTGAATTCCGACGGAGTGCCTGAGCTGATAACTGGTTGGTCGAATGGGAAGGTATGTGTAAGTAGCAGAGAAGAGGTAGAATTCAAATGCTGACTGCCCAATCGGTATGAAGGAGCCCTGATGGCACAGTGGTTACACACTGGGCTGTCACCCACAAGGTCAGCGGTTCGAAATTACCAGCTGCTCAGAAGGAGAATGATGAGGTTTCTATCTGTAGTCTCAGAAACCCGCCGGGGCAGCTCAGCCCTGTCCTTGTGGGTCGGAACTGACTCGATGGCAGCAAGTTTGTTTTGAAATGTGTGTGTCGTATGATTCTTAACAGTAACGTGAAGATACGTGCATCGTGAGCCGCGGGTGCAACTGCACCGTCTTCCCCATTACTTCTTTCTGCTTTCCCTGCAAGCTCTTCAAAATAAATGGGTATCTTCATTGTCAGATGAGGCCTGATTACAGAAACACATCCAGGAAGATTCCTTCAGCATTTTTTTTCTTTGAAGGAAGGAAAATCCATTTAATTGGGTTGATTCTAATTGTAGGCCAGTGAAAATAACAAGAATAATAAGGATAATGATGAGAGAATTTACTAGCTGAAAAATTAACTCTTTGAGTCACTCTTTTCTACTACATCTTCAAAAGCCGACTAGATCAGAATTAGTAGGATGATGTTGTTAGCACAACTGTTTTCCTAGGTAGAACTCTAAAATAAAACATTATTTATTTATAACGTTAAGTCAGAATCTCCTATGGTCCCTTGTCTTGTTAGAAGGAGTCACCAGCAGAGGTGGACAGATAGCACTGGCCCAGGTTTCTGTTCTGTTAATCTGGATTGCCTGGAGGGCAATGTTATCAAGCACATTTGTGCATTTGTTGCCATCATCATCCGTTAGAAAACATTTTCTTTCGACTTGAGCCCTAGATATCAGCTCCTCTTTTTTCCCTCCCTCCCTCCCTCCCTCCCTCACCATCCGTCTTCTGTACGTTCAGCCAGTGCCTCGTAGCTCCCTTTGGAACAGAGAAGATGATGGTTGAGTCCAGAATTGTAAATCTACTGGCCTGGTAACACATTGAGAATGTTTTCTAAGCCTGACTGCCATTAGAGTTGATTCTGACTCATTATTCCGTACAGGACAGAGTCGAACTGGGTTTCCACGACTGTAAATCTGTACAGGAGCAGCAGCCTCATCTTTCTCACCAGGAGGGGCTTGTAGGTTTGAACCGCAACCTTTCATTAGCAGCCCAGCGCTTAACTCATTATGCCCCTAGGCTTCCTTCCCTAGGCTGAGAACAATGAAACAAGTTGAGAATGTTTTTGAAGAGTTACCTCTGTATATGATTCTGGCCCTAGATGGTTAAATGTTTCCTAAAGCCTTTCTTTTACATGAGGGGTACCCCCCCCCCAAACTGGAATTTTTTTCAAATCTATGTATTTAAATTTTTTTATAAAACAACCTTATCACCTACAAAGTACTCTCCATTACACTTAATACATTTGTCAAATCTGCGATTCCATTTTCTCTTTTTTTTAAAAATTCCATTCATTCTGTGAAACGTTTTTCAAACTCATCTGTTTGGATGACTGACAGCACCTCCCTCGCTTTTTTCTTCTCTTCTACTTTGTCAAATCACTGTCCTTTCATGTCCCTTTTCATTCGTGGAAACAAAAAGGAGTCTCAGGGAGCAAGGTCAGGTGAGCAAGGTAGGTGGGGCAAGAGAGGCCTGCTGTTTTTTTTTGCCAAAAACTGGCGTACTGAGATGGCTGCGTGAGCAGGTGCATTGTCGTGGTGGCAAAACCAGTCCTCCAGTCTGCCACAAATCAGACCTTTTTGTAGCACACTGTTCTGCAATCTTTTCAGAACCTCTAATTCTAAAGCTTGATTAGCAGTCAGACCTGGTGGACCGACTCCAAATGCACGACGAGTCGGCACTTTTGACCGTTGGGGGAGTTGAAGGACGTCCAGAACGAGGTTAGTCATCAATCAACATTTCACCTTTTTTGAAATGAGAAAACCGCTTGTACACTTCCCCCCATAGCAGTGTCCTTGTAAGCTGTGTTCAACATCACAATAGTTTCTGTGACATTTTCCCCCACCAGGAAACCAAATTTCACAGCTGCACACTGCTCTCTTACATCAGCCGTCACAAAACACGAGGTTCAAGTGAAACTGCTTGTACGAAAAAATCCACTGTGACCAGAGAGAACCTTCCCAGGATACACCACTGGGCGCACTGACTCATAGCGAGCTGCTGGATGCTCACCTAGCAGGAAAAATGTACACTACGTTTGATCCAGTACAATTCCATTGTTGTTTTCCGGAGGGGAGGGTGGGGTGCCTCCTCGTAGTCTCTGTACGAGGAATAAGAAAATGTTAGCTTTCCCCACAAGGAGACTTCAAAGCTTGTGGCGAAGTGGAATTAGAAGTGAAGGGGCTTTCCCCAGGGGCTTCCTGAAGCCCGGTACTCGTGGAGCGCTGACAGCAGAAATCGCCAAGACAGGAACATCTTCAGGTCTCCTTTGAATGTCGGTGCAAAACATTGGAAGTGACTACTTCTCGAAAATGAATGCCGTCTTAGGGGGTCAGCAACTGGTCCTCCGTGGAGTTGGCGTGCCACCCGCCCACGTGGGGCAAAGCGCCCCTGTGGGCTAAAGCAGGTGAGCAGAGCAGCCACAGACACGTGAGTCTGCGGTTCAGTTGGCACATGCACGGGCCAGGCTGTAGACTTGCATGCTGTCGGCTGTCACTGCCAGGAGCCAAGGTCCCGGTGAGGCAGAGGGGCTCTGACTCGGTGCTCAGGGCGCGTGGCATAGCGGTGTACATCTGCAAGTACATAGTCCACAAAAACAGAGGTGCTGGACCATGTCTAAAAAAAGCGCTAGGAAAACACAGGCCGGCCGAGGCTTTAGCATCTGTGAGTTTCAGACTCACGGAGGTTCTTACTAATAGCATGGACGCTTCAGGGTATTCCAGACATGGGGTGGTGGCAGGACATGGCCGTGGTGACCTTTCTTCTTGGTGTCTGTTTTTCCAGAAGGACGTTTGTGAACAGATAGATAGTGAAAGGACTAGTCCACGTTTCTCCCAGCCAGTCTTTTTTCAGTCACGCAGAATCACTTGCAGTGGTCATCCATCTGTGGTCATCTGTCTCTGATGGGTCAGTTGTTTGTCTGGTGTCTCAGCAAGAAGGGAGCCCTTGCCACTGTGTCGGAATAGTTTCTCAGTGGACGAGAGGCTCTTCACAGGGTCCTTCAGAGAGGCTGTAGGGGGGAGATGGGACTAATTTGATTATTCCCGAGCTTTCTGTATAAATAAAGATGATCCCGCGATACCTTGGTTGTTGAACTCAATCTGATCCCAAGTTGTGTTCGAGCACCGAAAAGTTCAAGCATTGAACGTATTTCCCATGGTAAATAACGGAAACCCAACTCGTTGGTTCTGAGCCCCCAAAGTTACACTTACCAGTGCATTTTCCCAGGACTTGAACACTAAGTTACCAGCTGTAGTTGTGAAAATACCTCCTGAAACATCTAAGCACAATGAACACTGCACTCAATGTCAAGCACAGTGCAGTAAGAGGGAGGTGTTTTGCATGAAAAGCACAAGGGACTGTTTCAGTGCATTGACACGAGCATGGGGTGTCGTCTGAGCGAGGGCAGCATCACCCACTGACCCACGGCTCTTGGCCGGACGGGTCCCTCTCCATCGGATTTCTGTTTCCGTGACCCGGTGACTTTGCCAACACCCGGCAGATCCCGCCCCGGCTTTGCCGGTGGAGGCCTCGCTGTGTCTCCTTACAGGGCAGACGGTGATGTGCGCCTGGACGTTTTCTTTTTCAGGTCGATGCTCGCAGTGACCGCACCGGCGAGGTCATTTTCAAAGACAACTTCTCTTCTGCAGTAGCTGGTGTGGTCCAGGGGGACTACCGGATGGATGGCCACACTCAGCTCATCTGCTGCTCAGTGGATGGAGAAAGTAAATCGGGGTCCAAAATGCCAGGAATTACCACTAAAACGTGTTTGCCCTGGGGCCGTGTAAGAGATTGTTGCACCGGTTGGGGAGATGAGAACGTAGGCTTTGGGTTCCAAAGGCCAGGAAGGGGGCGACGGCCATTTGGGCTGCGCCCGGGCCTGGGGATGATGGTGGCCCTTCCGTGCAGTCCGGGGCTACCTGCCAGGCACAGCGGAGCTCCGGGGGAGCCTCTCGGACACCAGCGTGGAGCAGGACCTCATCCGGGAGCTCAGCCAGCGGAAGCAGAACCTGCTGCTAGAGCTGCGGAACTATGAGGAAAACACCAAGGTGCGCGCTCTGGGGCGGCCTGAGGATGGGCACGCAGGAAAGGGGGAGTGGCCGGTCCGCCCGGTCTCAGGCTCCCATCTGACATGGCTTCAGCCCCACATCTAGGCTTTGAGCTGCAGGCAAGTGTTCAGAGACATGCCCCGCTGGCAGAAACCTAACTGGTCACCAGCAGAGCCTCTGCCTGGGCTGGGGGGCCGTGAGCGGTTCCCACAATGGTAGGTGTCCCAGACTGAATGTGGAAGCATCGTGGTAACGTCTGTAGGTGAAAAGGCGGCCGAAACAATAGTCTATTTTAGGTTTAAAACAAAGCAATGCAAAACTTAACACTACTGAGATTGACTGGAGGATGGGAATGGAGGGTGGACCTGAAGCCCCTCCTGGGTCCCCAAATGCAGGATTGAATTGGAATTTGCTATAATGAGAGGATAATATAACAATAAAAGGAGTAGGAATTAAGAACAAGAGACTGTTTAAAGGAGTGATGATTACAATGGACTGTACGCCACCAGGAGGGGCACAGGTGCCCTTCCACAGGCCCGGTCGGGATTCCTAAGGAGTCCACGAGCAGATGAAGAGGGTGGGGCGCCTTTGTTTGGAAGCACCCAGTGGTGGCGCCGGTGTGGCGCTGGTTTGAGGCCTGTGGCCGCGGCAGACTGGGTGGGTGTTTTGCAGGCGGGATCCAGCAGTCCTCTGAAGGAGGCCCCTGGGCAGCGAGGCATCATCCCCGCCAACACCCGGCTCCACACTGC
>NW_022106189.1:19620924-19622290 GCF_000313985.2 Echinops telfairi | reverse complement strand
GCATCCCACTCACCCCTCCCAAAGACGTCCCCGTGGACCTGCACCTGAAAACCTTCGTGGGCTACCGGAGCAGGTGACCGCACCGCCCACCTTGGCGCTCGCCCCAGGCGCTTAGGGCGGCAAGGGGTTGTGTGTGTTTGACCATGGTGCCGCAGGCTCCGTGGGCCCGAGCAGCTGTGATTTCCCACGCAGCTGAGTCGCCCTCATTTGAAATGCTTGACCAAGTAAAGGGCGTGTAGGTCTCATGATCGTGATATCCCGCATGCGGACGTTGCTAAAACCTTGTTGAGTGGATAGTTTGTCACTTTGATTTTGGGCCCTTAGGTGGCGGGGCTGGGATGCACCTTTATTAGGGTTACATACCGTCTCACCTAGTGGGGGGCGGAACAACACCGACCGAGAGGCTAGATTGTGAAAGTAGTTTCGCATTTCCTTTAAACTGGGCGCGTGTGTATGCACGCGCGCCCATGCGCCCATGCTCCCTCTAGCGCGTGAACCCGCCGGCTTTGGGGGTGGAGTGAGCGGGGGCGGTTGTCGAATGAACACCTCATCCGTCGACCTGATGACCCAGTCGTGCCTGTCTGTGCGATTCCGGGGCTGGGGCCGGAGCGGCGCCCGACACAAACCCTTCCCGTGTGTTCTGTTGGTCGCCACAGCACGCAGTTCCACGTGTTCGAGTTAACGCGCCAGCTGCCCCGCTTCGCCATGTACGCACTGAGCGGCCCAGACCCCGCCGCCGAGCCGCTCGGCCACGTGAACTTCGTCCTCGCCGAGCGTGCCCAGAGGGTGAGCACCGGCTTGTTTCTCTGCAGACTTGGGCTCTTGAGACGCCTCTGGATGCGCTTTCCCAGAGAGGGGCAGCGCACCGAGGTGTGCTGTGGAGAACCAGTGTCAGGACTCGAACCACCAACCCACCCACGCCGCTCCCCAGGTGAAGGACGCGGCCGACGGTGCGGGAAAGGCTTCCAGCCTCGGGAACCTTGGATCGGGTTTCCGTGAGACGAGCAACTTGACGGCAGTGCTTGTTTTCAGGGGGCCGGGACGCAGGGGCAGGGGTTCGGTTGGGAATATTACAGAGCAGCAGATAGGATGTGAAGGAATGGGTTGCCTTGTAACCTGCCGTGCAGCTGGATCCAGGGGTCAGTCCAGAAGGACTGCTGCCCCGCTCCGGTGCACACGTCACAGGGGCTTGCTCTTAGACATGCGTCTGAACGTTATCTCTGTAGGCAGCAGATGGCTGCAGCAGATACATTTGTTTTTCAAAAGTAGACTTATAAGGCAGCCTTAAAAAGTAGACTAATAAGGCAGCCTTAAAAAGAAAAAAAGTCCAAACAAATCGGGTGACTTCTGTGGGAACCTGTGGGGC
>NW_022106189.1:19612066-19619342 GCF_000313985.2 Echinops telfairi | reverse complement strand
CTTTGGCTGCATCAGCATAGCTCCATGTGTCTTGTCAGGACAGTCTCTCAGAGAGTGAGTGTTCTGCCCCCAGCGGGCTATTTATCAGCTTAGCAGCTCCAAATGAGAGCATCAGCTGTGACCTGATTGACAGGCTACTTCACTCTTAAGTCTCAAATCGACAGCAGATGATGTAACTACCACAGTGTCTAAAAGGAGTCTTATTTGAGTCCCTAGCCACCGAACTGCAGGTATGACGGGGGTAAGTTGTTGAGCACAGGACTCTTCTGGGAAAGGTCTCAGAGATGGATGGAAACACTGCCAGTGGAAGTACGGACCCAGGTGGTGGCTACATCAGGAAAACAGCTTCACGTTGTGATGTCTTGGGTTAATTCAGGTTTCTGTGATGTGTGTGGCAGGATTTTTTGGCGTACCCTCATCCTCTGTGATCTTGGGGGATCCATTCACCAGTTTGAGCCATGATTGTTTTATTTGTAAGTAAGATACCACCCCCCTCCCCACCAGCGAGTAGATCGCAGCTCTCTGTGGTGACGTCCAGCGTCCAGGCTGTCATCAGCCTGCACGGGAGCAGGTGGCCTCGTAGCCTGCAGAGCAACGAGCGGGTTTGGACCACGGACCGTGGGCTTCCCAGCACCTCCACCGAGCCCAGGGAAGAGAGTGTAAGCCATGTGCCATGGCGGCCTCGAGGATCACCTGGGTGGTGTGGCAGCACCTTGTAAGGTGTGATGACTGCTGTATTTTTGCACACTGTGATCCCCTTGCATGCTGTATGCACCGTATGTCCGTGCATACTTATGTGATCTTAGTTAAATACCGGGTGTTTTGTGACAGTGTGATCTGTGTGAAATAGGTGGATGTGACAACATATCTGAAATGCACAGACACAATGACACCTATGAAAAAAATACAGTAGGACCAGCCACGGTTTCCAAATCTTCCTGAGGCTTTTTAGTGATAACGATTCTCAGGGTCTTCCTGGGCCTGTGGAGCCAGAAACTCTGCAGGGTCGAGTTTCTCCCAAGTATTGGAACGTGCCGACGGTTCTCACAGCATTTGTTGTGTGACTGCCCGCCCTGTGTGTGCGGTTTCAGATGCGATGCTCATGGGCACGCCGCTGTGTGAGACTAGCATCACACCTGAACTGTTCATAGACTGCCTCTCCGGTGACACCGCAGCAGGTGCCGTCACACGGTACAGAGCCAAACACAGTGCTGGCCGAGCCTGGGGATGCGTGTGTGGGGCGGGGAGGGGCGTGATGAGGGTGCTGGTGGCGGGGGTCAGGTCGAGGTCTTCGTTTTCCAACCCAGCGGCAAACCCTCGGATGAAGAGCCATTCTTTGCAGAAAGGACTGTGCTTCCCAGATGGAAATGCATTTCTCTGTGCCCCTTGTTAAGATCGTTGTATGGCTCAGCCAAAACTTCCTGCTGCCGGAAGACGGGAACATTCCGAACGCCCCTTTCCAAGTGTGCTTCACGTCCCTACGGAGCGGCGGCCGGCTGTGTATAAAGACAAAGCCCAGTGGAGAGGTAAGGCTTCCCGTCAGGCTGTGGGACGGTCCTGCGGAGTCCCTGCCGCTCTCGGGCAACCTTGACCACTCTGTGCAGAGGGCAGCCCGACACGTCAGCCATTCGGGAACAGAGGTCCACAGGCCCTCACCTTCACCTGTTTGTATTTCACCTGGGGGAGAATCGAGGGCTGTCTTTTTCTCTCCGCCCCCTCTCCTTCCCTTCAGCCCTCCCTCCTTGAAAGGAAGACCGAGGTGGACACACACCCCACTGCTTGAATGGCTTGTGAGGCCCGAGGACTTACCTGCTAGCCAGCCGCTGGCCATGACGGATGTGGCCTTACTGTGCTGGAGTCCTGGCTCTCGCCCGTGTTGGTCGCCTACCTGTCTGCGTGCTAAGCACCCTGTTGTGTTTGGAGATGCTCTGGATGCTGACCGTGCCGGTTTTGTTGTTGCTGTTCACTGTTTTGCCTCCTGATAGGTCGCCGTGAACACCGACGACATCGATCTGGCTGGCGATATCATCCAGTCAATGGCCTCTTTTTTCGCGATTGAAGACCTCCAGGTCGAAGCAGATTTCCCGGCCTATTTTGAGGAGTTACGAAAGGTGCTGGCTAAGGTAAGGGCAGGCAGGGGAGACATTTGTGAGGATGTGGTAGTCTAGGATTTGAAATACAGCTGTCAGGACAGGAGTAATGCTAAAAACTAGACTCCCCATACATGATAGTTATGTTTTAAAGATTTTTTTCTGCCAATTAAAAAAAAAACATACTTGGATTGGTTCTAGCGAGTCCCCTTGGTGGGCAGATTCCTTCGATCAAGGTTAGCTCTGGACCACTCCGCCTCCTTTGTTGGGTTTAGGGGGGCGCTTCAGGGGGGTGGGGGGGAAGTGGTGGCGTTTCCCCCTGCTCACCTTTCATCTCATCAGAACAGCTCAAATGCAAACTGTAAAAGCCAAATGAGGAACCTGGGCTCCGGTGTCTAGCTGTATCCGCACTTGAATTCCTAAAACAGGACGGTTGTGCTGCTCGGCACCTGCTGCTAAGACAGGGAAGAGCCCAAGCAGGGTGTCACGTTGCGTGCTGAGGGCTCTTTTGGCGAGGAGATGGGAGGGTTGGAGAAGGACCACAGGAGGCCCTCAGAGCCTGGTCAGGAGGGTTTCCCAGTCGCCGAGAAGCCTCCTCAGGCCCTGACTGCCCGTGTCTCCAGGTGGACGAACACCACTCGGTCCATCAGAAGCTCAGCGCTGACATGGCCGACAACTCCAGCCTGATCCGCAGCCTGTTGGTGCGGGCCGAGGACGCTCGTCTGATGAGGGACATGTGAGTATGTGCCAGAGCTAGGGGAGGGACACATTGAAAAGGGGAGCCATGTGGAGTCGTGGCGACTCAGGCACAGCGCGGGGAGGGCGGTACATCCCCGTGATGATGCGCCGCAGAGAGTAGTGATGCCCAAAAAGTGCAGGTCTGCCCTGGGACCCAGGACACGTGGGTATCAGCCAGGGGGCTCGGAAAATACTGCTCATCCAGAACCCCAGCGTGGAAACCATGTGAACCCGCAACAAGTGTCGCGGCTCGACTGTGACACGCACGCGTGTGCCACGGAATAATGCCACGCGGCACTGGGCCCGAGTGAGAGGAGACAGAGTGGACAGGGTGCGTTCGCTCATGTGGTTTGAAGGCCTTTCCAGCCTTCAGGACATTGCACACAGAGAGGGTAGAAAGATGAAGAACAGCAGGGAGGGCTGGAGAGAACTCTTAGGGGCTGAGGGATTGTATGCAGAGAAGACAACTCTTAGGGGCTGAGGGATTGTATGCAGAGAAGACAAATGAGGACTTTCAAAGAGTTTGTGGAAAAATTCCATTACCGTATAGACTTGAGTATAAGCCGAGATTTTCAGCATATTTTTAATGCAGTTTTTGTGGTAAAATTAGGTACCTCGGTTGATATTCGGGTCGGTTTATACTCGAGTATGTACGGTATCTTATATTTCCATTTTCCCATAAACTTTTCTAAGCCCCGCTGATAGGGAAACTGTTCTCGTTTCTTCACTTGGTTAGCCCCGACTTGCTCTCTGGATTTTTATGAATGTGTATTTTAAATACAGGAATGAGAGGCAGCAGAGTGCAAATCTAGCTTCCTGTTGTCTTGGCTGCAAAGTCCATCTTGGGGATAAAGTGTGCCAACCCGGGGCTCAGATAGCAGAGCACGCTTTGGGAAGGATGGTAGCCACCTATGTGTACATGTGCTTGATACAATGAGTGCATGGGTTGTGATAAGAGCTCCCTATACAATGCTTTATTTGAAAAACAAACCAAGCGGACCGAGGTGAGTCTGTCGAGAGTGAATTGACCAGGGATTACCGAGGTCAGGGCGGGACGTTGAGAGCTCCTTGCGTCAGTTCAAGCCGGCTTCCTGCCTGTCCCAAGTGTTCTATGGTTGCTTCCCGTAGCTCCGGGACCCGCCTTGTCAGGGTTAAGCTTACATACTGCCCTTTCCTTTTGGCAGGTGTAAACAAGCTCTTTGTTCCATATAATAATGTCTTGTACAGGACAGTCATATGAGCTTATTTGTCCGTGTTGATTTTATAACCCGCGAGTGTACTGAATTCTCTGATTGTCTCCAGGTGAGCACTCGTCACCTGTAAGCTGAGATAAACGCACACATGCTTCCAGTTCTTCTGTTTGCTTCCAGCTATCTTCTCAGAAGTACCTACTGTTTTTGCTTTGGGGCCAGCGTTATCTCCAGGCCTCTGGGGCTCATTCTCTCTCTTCCTCTGTCTCCCTCTCCGTCCCCCTCTGTGTACTGCCAAAAGGGTGTCGTTAGCTCTGGGCACTCAACTCTCCAGAATTGAAGGATGAAGACCCGATCCAAAACACCACCGCCGCCCAGCCCATTCCGACTCACAGTAACCTTGTAGGACAGACGAGAACTGCCCCCTGCATGGACGCAGACGGCCCCATCTTCCGCCCACAGAGAGGCTAGTGGGTTTGAACTGCGGATGCCTGCTTAGCAGGCGAGCACTTAAAACACTTGTGGTCAAGTGACCTCTAAGCTCTCAATTCCATCTCTCCCCTGAATTCTTTATATTTATTTCAGCAGTTCTCAGATGTATATAGTTCTTATTTTTTTTAAGTCACGTTAATTGATGCTTCTGGAAATGTACAGAAAAGATCCTCTTAAAATGGACAGTTTAAAATAGTTCTGTGAATTCTGAGAGGCAGAACATTCCCACCACCCTGTTTCTCTGTAGTCGGTGCCTTCCCCTCAGCCCAGTCCTTGGCCAGCCACTGCTCTGATTTCTCTCTCGGTAGCTCTCCCTTTTTCAAAATGTCGTGTAGCTGGAATCCTATAAAGTAGGTGGTGAGCCTGAGGGCCCTCACTCCCTGTAACGGCCTCTCTCGGCAGCAGTCTGCCCTTGGCCTTGTGGAGTGGGAGCCCAGGGTATGGATACGCTACCGTGTATTTGACCCTGCATGATTTGATGGGCATGTGGGTGACTGTGCGTCCAGGCTGTTGCACACATCTGGTTATGTGCTGGGCTGCAGTCAGAACCACCAGCAGCTCCTCAGGGAGAACGGCGGGGCTTCTGCTCCCACCTACAGAGAGTCTCGAACCCCCAGGGTCGCCCCGAGCCAGCGTGGACGCCTGGGCGCGAGGCTTCGCATCCACATCCAGGTTCTTGGCGGGACATGTTTCCTTTTGTCGGACAAAAATGCCTTCTTTTTTTATATATACTAAGTTTCTTTTCTTACCTTTTATTTCCCCCCGTGTTATTGGGAGCTCTTACAGATATTATAACGCTCCATAGTTCAGTTAGATCAAGCACATTGTGCGGCTGCTGTAACCATTGTCTTCAGGACATGTTCTTCTTCTTGCACTCTTTGGTTTCAGCTCCCCTTGATCCCTTCCCTTCCCACCCTACCTCTAGAAGCCTTGTTATTCAATATTAGTATCTCCCACTTTGTTTCACCGTATCTTACACCATCCAGTATGCCCGTTCACCTACCAGTCTGTTATTTGTTCCCTTTGGGGGGGGGTAGATAGTCATCGTTGCTGTCAGTCCCCTCCCTCCCTTCTTTTTGTGCCCACAGGGAATCATTACCCCAGTGTGATTTCTGTAGGGTTTATCTCTTGGATGCCATGCATCGGAGAGTCTGAGTGGTGCGCATGAACACATGCGGGTCTAATAGGACGGGTGAGGGAAAACTAAGCCGTCGCAGGAAGGGAGGAAATGGTGCAGAGCTAGAGGATGGCTCCGTGTTTCGACAGTGCTGTGCTGCGACTGGATCTGTCAGCCTTTCGCGGGGCCCTTCTGTGCGTGACTGTCCGTTGTCTCGCGGGTGGTTGGGGGGTCTCCACTGTGCCTAGAAAAACGCCTTCTAACCGGTTGCAGAGGAAACGCCTGTGCCCTCTTGTCCTCCCAGCAGTGAAACATGTGAGCTGCGGGTGCTCCACGCCCTGCCAGCAGTTGGCATTATTACCTTTCACACTTTAGCTCTTTGATGGTAGGAGTCCATCTGTATTTTAAATTGAGTGCCATTGTGTTTAAAACGTACAGGACGGGGGGTGGTTCTTCTCTGTCCTATCAGCTCACTGTGCGTCAGAACCAACCCTAAAAACAAAACAAAAACAGAGAGGTGAATCTGTTCGTGGTTTTAAAATAGTTCATTAAATGTAGTTGTGTGTGTGTGTGTGTGTGTGTTTAATGTAATTTATTTATTAAAGACAAATGAAACGAGCCCACTGCCACCTCGTCAATAAAATGTAGGTCGTTTTATAAGTAGCAGTCTGACCTTGGAGCAAACTCGCTGTTCCCTCCCCACGGGGGAAGGTAGGCACTTAGCCATTCGTGATGCCTGAGCCCAACAGAACCGTGAGCCAGTAGCCAGTGAAGGTCACTTCTTTTCCTTTTACGTGGGAGAAATGAAATAGTGTGTGGGAAACACCTCCATGTTTCCTAAGCAAACTTTAGCAGGTACTGTGTTTTAAGGAAAGTACAGCTGAAAATGGTGTCATCTTGCTAGGTCTAAGGTATGTGAGGTTTTCCTTGTACGGTCAGTCTGCCTTCCTGAGGTAGAGCACTGGTCTGTGTCTCCTGGTTTGCACAGGAAAGCAATGAAGAATCGCTACATGGAACTCTACGACCTTAATAAGGATTTGCTAAACGGATACAAGATTCGCTGTAACAATCACACAGAGCTGCTGGGAAACCTCAGGGCCGTGAACCAGGCCATACAGCGAGCAGGCCGTCTGCGTGGTGAGTGCTTGCCCAGCCTGTGGAGCTGTCCCCGGAGAATCCCGGTGGTCCCTGGGGAGTGCACATCAGGCCCGGAGAAGTGCCCTGTACCATTCCAGGTGCACCAGTCACCTGGGCAGGGAGCCTCCTGTTTGGTTCATTGAGTCTCGGCATCAAAGGGAAAGAAAACCTCCAGGCCCCCTCTTTGCTCGTCTTGCTGCCCTCGAAAGAAAACCCCGGTGACAGACCCACGAGCAAACGGAAGAGCCTGGGCGTGTCTGCAGCTGTGCTTCCTAGTAGAAGTTAGAGCAAGAGCAGGATGAACACACAAACGGGAGTCTGGCTAGAAAGAGAGCAGATTCAGTTGTGTGGGGTCAGCGATTCATCCGGCTGCCCCTCTGCTAGTGGATGTGCACTTTGCGCCTGTTCTGTCAGATGACTCTCAGTGCCTATGTTTGAGGTGAGCTCTGGCTGTGGTCTGATAAAGTCCCCCACAAAGTTTGTAGCTTGAGAACGCGGTGAGATGGATCGGT
>NW_022106189.1:19584589-19611681 GCF_000313985.2 Echinops telfairi | reverse complement strand
CCCCAGTGTTGTGTGGTGGTAAAACTAGATCGGGTACATTTGCATGTCACCTAACCCCGTTCGCCCCAGTGTTGTGTGGTGGTAAAACTGGCCTCTGAGTCTCCTTTGCCTTTCACACTAATGGCCGTCTCTCCCATCCAGTTGGCAAACCGAAGAACCAGGTGATCACCGCCTGCCGGGATGCGATCCGCAGCAACAACATCAACACCTTGTTCAGAGTCATGCGGGCGGGCACAGCGTCTTCGTCTTCGTAGGAGAGCAAAGGATGGGAAGTGAAGTGGGTGGAAAAGACTTTTGCTTAAACCCCGAGCCTCGTTGGCTGTGTGTCACCTCCTCCTTGTGAGCCCAGGGACCTGGGCCTGAAGCCGCTGGGGTGGTTGTGCCCCTGAAGACAGAGCTCCGCCTCCGAAGACTGCCTTCCCCTGGTGTTTATAACCCAACGGGCCTGGGGCAGAGGGCTAGCCTCGAGAGGAGGAGGAGGAGGAGAGCGAAGGACTCCCGAAACGTCAGGGTCTCAGAGTCCAAGCTTTCTGGACGCACATAAAGCCATTGTACAGACGCATCCTTTTAGGCTTGCGATTGTCATAGAATTTGTCACTTTACAAGAGATTGTTTACTTTTTGATTAAAACCTGAAGTGTAACTGTGTGTTTGATGCTTAAACACACCACCACATTAGAATCAGCTGCATCAGGAAGTGTTTGCATTTGGTGGAGAAAAAGTGTGGGCCCTTTGGCTTGCCCGCCTTCTTTTGCATCACTGAGAGGGAAGGGCAAGCAGCAGGTGTGCTGGGCACGAGCCCATTTAGGATGGCCCACTGGTGGGGACACTACTAGCAACTGTAGTAATCAATAGGCCTCAACATTCATGACTACGTGAGGATTTCAGGGCCCCAGCTTCTTTCATCCAGCGTTGTCCAGCGTTGTTTCTCTTCTAAGAAGCCTAAAGAGAATGATTTTCACAATGGAGCTAAGGCCTGGAACTATATTTGAGAAGAATTGACCTAGGGCCATTTGGTTATCGATGGCTAGCCAGTAGAACAGGAAAAGAAAGAAGCGAGGGACCCTCTTTTAAAAGCTGTGTCCTGGAACTAGCCCCTCTCCATTCAGATTCCATTAGCTACCATGGCCACACCTTACCACAAAACCCAAACTCCAGACTCAGCTGGATTTGAGTCGATGCGACTCAGTGACCCTCTAGGACAGGGTAGAACTGCCCCTGTGAGTTTCTGAGACCGACTCTACAGGAGAAGAAACCCTGTCTTTCTCCCGAGGAGCGGCCAATAGTGTGCAACTGCGGATCTTGCGGCTAGCAGCCCTGCACGTAACCACTATGCCAAAGGTGGCCAGTAATGTTAACTAGCTGTGTGCCTAAGAGGAGGCGAGAGTTCACGGCCTGGCTCTGCCAACAGCTAGCAGTCCCTCCACGGGCGAGGG
Source organism: Echinops telfairi (assembly GCF_000313985.2). Taxonomy (NCBI): domain Eukaryota; kingdom Metazoa; phylum Chordata; class Mammalia; order Afrosoricida; family Tenrecidae; genus Echinops; species Echinops telfairi. The sequence goes on along the minus strand of NW_022106189.1, from coordinate 19,610,246 downwards.
GGCGCCTAAAATCTACCTTAAGATGGATTTCAGGGCAGGTTTAATGACAAAACATTAATTTTCACACCAGAATCGTTTCATAAGCAGTTGAGGGCAGTGAAAAGGGGTGAGAGTGCCCTCAAATGTGTCCAAATTCGTCTTTATTAATGTCTCACCCATTTGGCCAGCAGGTTTTCTTCTGTTTCTGAAATGAGCGTTACGGAGACCAATGAGAATAAGCACGGTAATGCCTTTGTTTTACATTTTCAACCCATAAGCCCCACAGACATCCCTACCTCCTGGGTGGTTTTCTGTGATCTGCAGAGAGGGCAGTGGCAGGGCTCGGCTCCTGCGGTGTACGGTGGAGTGTGCTGTGCAGCGACACGCGACTGCCCCTGAGTTGACGCCGACTCCGGGTGACCCTGTAGGACAGAGGCGAGCTGCCCCTGCGGGTTCCTGAGAATGTCACTCTTGCAGGCCACGGTTCTCAACCTGTGGGGCGTGACCCCTTTGGGGGTCGAAGGACCCTTCCACAGGGGTCGCCCAATTCATACCAGTAGCAAGGGGACAGTGATGAGGTAGCAATGCAAATGACTTGATGGATGGGGGGTCACAACCACATGATGGACTGTATGAAAGGGTCGCAGCAGTAGGAAGGTTGAGAACCACGGGTATAGAGGAATCAGGAATCAGTGATTTGACAGACTGATGAAAAATCGTAAAACGTTTCTGTCTTTAAAAGCACTGAAATGTCTGTAAGACAGATTCTGGATGAGGAAACAATGTTCGTTTCCTTCCACGATAGTTTGTAAAACACCATGAGTTTTACTTCTTAAGAACCCTCTGCTTTCCAGCTGTGCAGTAATTCCTGTGGCAAGAAGAGTGAGGCCAACAGGATACACTGAGCCACGCGCGGGCAAGCCCAGCACATTCTAGGCTTGAGATAGCTATTGTTTGTCTCCTATGAAGTACCATGGAATTAAAGTGTTTTACACATCGTTTAAAAAGTTTGACTTACTAAGATGGTAAAATCAGGCAAAACATACTGTGTTTACAAGCACAAGAATGTTGTCAGTACGTCCTTGAGTGCAAAAATCATGTGCACTTTGGTCTACGAAGGGATATTACAATTAATTTTACTTCCTTTCAAAAAAACACATCGGACGCCACACGGAAAAGTTATCAAGACATCCTATGAAAGAGAAGAAAACTATCTCCGTGGAGATGTCAGACATACTTTGAGTTACAAAGCTTGGGAAGTCCCCAATCATGGTGAGGGTGGGAACATAATTTATTTTTTTCTCATGTTCAAGTATATGAATATAAAAGAGTTTGACATGGCTTTTTTGGCAATAGTTAAATTTACTATGATGGTTAAAAACTAAAAGTATTGTATGTTTACCAACATAGGAATGTTTCCATTTCTTTACATGGGAATTCTACCAAGTATTCAGGGAAGAGCTGTCACAAATTTTGCACAGATGGTTCCAGAAGACAAAAGGGGACAGCAAACTCCCAAACTCATTCTATGAAGGGAGTAGCACCCTGATACCAAAACCAGGCAAGACCCCACAGACAGAAAACCACAGCCCAACGTCCCTCATGAACATAGACGCAAAAATTCTCACTGAAATTCTGGCCTCCAAAAATCCAACAACGTAATACAGTAAATAAATAAATAGAATTCACTGACCAAGAGGAATTACTATCAGGGATGAAAGGATGGTTCAATCTTCAAAAAATAATCAATGCGATCTACCACAGAAGACAAAGAATAAGAACCTCATGATCATATCAATAGATGCCGAAAACGTATGAGGTAATATCCAACATCCATCTCAGACAAGCAAACTAGGAACAGAAGAGAAATTCCTCAACCTGAGAAAGACCACATGTCAAAATCCAATGGTCAATGTCATGCTCAACAGGGAAAAACTGAAAACATTTCCCCTGAGACGTATTGTGAAAATGCCGGTGTTACCTAGTGTCATCTATAACTGCAATCCAAATTCCATTCTTTAAAGAAATGGAAACGATATTACCAACTTCGAATACAGATGGAAGCCAGGAAGAAGGATAAGCAAAGAATTCCTTTAAAAAGGACAAAGGAGGAGGCGTCACATTACCTGACTTCAGAACCTCTTCCTGCACAGCCACAGTGCTGCAAACACCTTGGTGACAGAGCAATGGAACAGAAGAGAAAGCCAGAAATAAATGCAGTCGCCCACAGGCAATGAACTTTTGACAAAGGACCAAAAAGCACACCATCAGAAAGGAACACCTCCTTCAACAAATGGTGTGTATTCGCCCCCAGAGGGAGGTGGAGACCTTTCCAGCTTTGTAACTCAAAATATATCTGACATCTCCATTAACGTCATTGTTTTCTTTGACAGGGTGTATTGAAAACTCTTCTGTGTATGGAATTCAGTGTATTTCTCAAGAAGTAGCAAAACTCATTGTGTGTTATGTACTGTCATGGAAGAAAATGCACTGTTTTCTCACTCATAGTACCTATTTAGAACATTCCTGTGGTTGTAAACATTGCATGTTGGGTTATTTCAGCCTCTTGGTAAGTCAGATTGTTTTTGAACAACTTTAAAAACTCTGTACTTCCATGGACTTGAGTAGCAGAGGGACTCGAACATCAGTCAGTTCAACCTTAGGATGTGCGGGGCTTGCCGCTGACATCGGTGGACATCGCTCTTCTCATTCACAGGGTAACACGGTAACCACGACGACAGTTGTGCACGTGGAAAACAATGCATTAAAAAATAAATCATTTTATTGGAGGCTCTTACAGCTCTATCAAAATCCATACACCAATCGTATCAAGCACATTTGAACATATGTTGTCATCATTTTCAAAACATTTTCTTTGTACTTGAGCACTTGCTATCAGCTCTTTTTTACCCTCCCTCACCATCCCACCCTCGTGAACCCTTGGTAAAATGTAAATTATTAGCATTTTCATATCTTACACTGTACACTGTATCTTCCACCCACATCTCTTGTTTGTCCCCCTGGGGAGGGGAGTTTAATTCATCGATCATTGTGATTGGTTCCCCTTTTCTCCCCCATCTCCCCCTACCCTCATGGTATTGCTACTCCCATTACTGTTCCTGAGGTTTTTTGTTGTTTTTCTTAAATCATTTCATTGGGGGCTCGTACAACTCATCACAATGAATCCATCCATCGTGTCAAGCACATTTATACATTTGTTGCCATCATTCTCAAAACATTTTCTTTCTACTTGAGCCCTTGGTATCAGCTCCTCATTTCCCTCTCTCCCCCTTGATAATTTATAAATTATTATTTTTTCATGCCTTACACTGACCAATGCCTCCCTTCACCCACTTTTCTGTTGTTTGTCCCCCAGGAGGGGGTTAAATGTAGATCATTGTGATCGGTTCCCTCTTTCTCCCCCCACCTTTCCCTTACCCTCCTGGTATAGTTACTCGCATTATTGGCCCTGAGGGCTTTATCTGTCCTGGATTCCCTGTGTTTCCAGTTATTATCTGTAGCAGTGTACATGCTCTGGTATAGTTGAATTTGTAAGGTAGAACTGGGGTCACGATAGTGGGGAGGGGGGGAAGCATTAAAGAACTAGAGGAAAGTTGTATGTTTCATCAGTGCTATACTATACCCTGACTTGCTCATTTCCTCCATGAGACCCTTCTGTAAGGGGATGTTCAGTTGAACATGAGAAATAATAAGTTCTCACAGAATGAATCAGGACCTTCCCAGCTTTGTAACTCGAAACCTATCTGCCGTCTACACTGGCATAATGATATTGATAACTGTCCCTTGTGGAGTTAAATGTGTGGAAAAACGCACATTTTCTCATTCACAGTATGTGTGGAGAGCATTCCTGTGCTTGAAAACAACATTTTATATTATAGTCTTAGAAATAAACTGTTTCTGAATATGTAAAACTCTTTTTACCTCCATGTACTTGTACATCAGGAAAAAAAGTTAATTTAAGGTAGACTGTACTGGGGGGCTTTCCCAGCTTTGTAACTCAGAGTACACACTGACGCCCCTCTTTTCTCATTCACTGGCTGTATGACAACAGAAGAACCGGCTGTTTCTCGAGAAGTACAACTCAATGTATTGTATGGACTGCTGGGGAAAGACAGGCATCCGCCGTCTCCTCATTCACCGGATGTCTGTGAACATTCCGGTGGTTGTAAATACGGGATGTTTTGTAATAGTCAATCAATCTAATTGTGTTTTGATGAAGTTTTTTAAAATTTATTTTTTGACATTTTATCAGGAGCTCTTACAGGTCTTATAATATACAGTTCCATTAGATCAAGCATAATCGTAGAATTGCTGTTGTCATCATTTTCATACATTTTCTTTCTTGAATTCTCTGATAGATGGATGAAGTTTTAAATCATGCTAATGTCTTTACTGCTAAGGGAGAAAAAGCATAGAACTGCCCTCGTGAGTGTCTGAGACTAGGGCAGGTAACAGGAGTAGAAAGCCCCATTTTTCTCCCGAGGAGTGGCTGGTGGTTTCAAACTGCAGACCTTATGGGTCGCAGCCCAGCACATAACCATTATGCCACCGGGGAGGACTAGGTTTTCTCAACCCATGAATGTGTTGTGAACTTTGCCATCTTCTTACCTCAAGGTCTACTCTGGCAACTGTTGTGGACATTGCTATTTTCAACTTTACAAGATTTCTTGTTAAATGCTCTGCCTGCGGATAGAAATGGGGCTTTGAGAAAAACAGAACTTGGTATTTTACGTACTTTCATGGAAAAGCATGCAATTGCTTTCTCATCTGAGGGTGGCAATGGAAACACTCCTGTGCTTTAAGCAGACAGTATTTTTCATTTCTTTTCCCACCATGGTAAGTCAAGTTGTTTTGGGAAACATGTAAAACTCTTTTATATTCATATACTTGACCATGAAAATAAGTATTTTTCCTCTGCCCCAGAAGGAATTGGGGACATTCCTAGTTTGGTAAACCATCGCACATCTGGCATTTCCATTGGAGCATTTGTTTCGTAGGATGCTTGATAGTTCCATGTGGGAACTCCATGTGTAAAACGCTTGACCGCCCTGGGTTTGACTAGCAGAAAGAGGAAATGCTTAGCTTCACCAGTCTACAGCAGACGTTCCCAGCTGTGTAACTCAGTGGATACGCTGACCTCTGGAGACATTTCACTTCCCGGTTACAGGATGTGCTGATAATAACGCAGCAGCAGCAATGATAACAAAGCAGTCAGAAGAGAACATGAGTTACAGAGCTGGGAAATACATGCATGGGCGGAGAAAATGTAGTCTTTGTCCCTTAGCAGTATACCTACCAGATTTGTACACGGTATTCAAAAACAATTGGATAGACATAAAACTGCACTTTTAATTAAAACCACTGGAATGTTTGCAAGACGTATCGTAAGGAAAGTGTGCACTTCCTGCCAAAAACCCACTGGGTTTTACTTCTCGAGAAACACGCTGCTGGCAACCACTGCGACGCATCCTGCGACTGCAGAGAACACACCGCACACACACCGGGGAATCGCCAATCTGTGCAGGGGTGAAAGCATCGTTGGGTTTTATGCTGTTCAAGTCCATGGGTGTAGTTACAGATTGTTCCACAGCGTCTGACTAAGAGAACCTACCGTCTTTATCAGAACGGAACCGTCCTCACTCCGTACTGAGTGAAAATGCATTTTCTTCCCTGACACACACGAGGTTACTCTTTCTCAAGAAACATGTAATGGGAACCAATTATAGGGATCTCCATATAACCTCCTCCCTGGGGGACGGACAACAGAAAAGTGGGTGAAGGGAGGCGTCGGACAGTGTAAGACATGACAAAATAAAAATTTATAAATTATCAAGGGTGCCCGGGGGAGGGGAGGTGGGGGCAGGACGGAGGGTGGGAATGCAGAGCTGATACCAAGGGCTCAAGTAGAAAGAACATGTTTTGTGAATGATGGCAACAAATGTATACATGTGCTTGACACAATGGATGTATGGATTGCAATAAGAATTGTATGAACCCCCAATAAAATGATGTAAAAAAAATTCCATTTGCCACCGCTTTTCGAAGCTCCTTTGTACTGAAAAATCAAGAGCAAGTCGTTTTATAGTTGACATCAGAAACAACATCAGAGACAAGAGCCACCGTGAGTCTAGAATGGTTTATTTACACAGCACCCGTAGCCCAGTGACGAGAAGGCAGCAGGTGCTGGGAAATGACTGACTGCCTTTTCCTCATCAGCCAGATGTCTCTTGGGTCCAAGTAGTTTTGTAAGGCCAGCCCTTTCCCAAGGGCATACTAGTCCACCAGTATCCAAAGCACTGGGCTGAGGCAGGCAGAGGCTGAGCAGAAGAGTCATGATTCAAACCAGTGAGAACTGCAGCACGGTCAGGGTGGAAGCTTCTCTGGTCTTAGAAACCAGGGTAACTGGGAGGGGCAGAACCATCAATCATGCGTATTTGTGAATATTGGCGGAAAAAAACCATAAAAAACATTACTGAGTATAAGAAAAGTTACTGAGGATGCCAGTGTGGGAAATGGATCAAATATTATCACCAAAAGGCCTTTTTCAGTTTTGTTTTAAATCAAAGCGAAACATTTAGCTCCAATCTCGGGTACTGAGGACAATCCCTATGAGTCCCATTGAAGGAAAACACAGGCAGATGATCAGGCCAATCTGCAGCCCTCCCTGCCCAGCACTTCCAGACTTCCCGGGACTGAGGAAAGGGTGACTTCCTTGTTCAGCGTTTCCTGTCATTCATAGTAGACGAAGGAGAAGTCCCAGAAGCCTGTGCGGCATGGGAAGCCTTTCTTCTGGTGTAAGCCTCGGTGGTTGATATGCTTGACAAATTTCAGAGTCTCTCTATCTCTGTAGACCAAGGCCAAGGAATTGTTTTCCGGATTCACTGTCAGGAGCTGAAACAGGCAGACAGAAGGAAGGACCCATCAGAACACTGAGTGTATTCCGTTTTTTTCCAGGATTCACCCCTGCACAGAGGGTTCTGTGCTACATGCTAAGAACGAGAATCAGGGATCCTTGGGAAGATCCTGCACTGGGAGAGAGCTGGTGTTCTTCCAGCGCGTCTCCAACAAGCTCCAGTCCAGTACCCACCCGGAAACGTTTGACTGAAAGCTCTCAGTTCCTGCTAACTTAAAAGACCGAAAGAAATGTATGATGTAGAAATAAATTCCAAATTATTATATGGAATTTATCAATGGGCCTGAGAAGGCAGAATAGATCCTGATGATTTCTCCTTTTGGATCTTTATTCCAGGCTGAATATGGCCTGCTAGACATTATACCACTGCCAGGTACAGCAAGTGACTTACCAGCCAGAGACACGGACAGAAGGCCATCAAGCCTGGGTCTGAAGAAGGAGCTTCCTCACGCATCACGAGGGTAGGGTGCTCTCAGGCCACTTACCTCTTCATCTTCTTCTCTGGCGATGTAGGACGTGAAGCCGCCATACTCTGGCTCCCAGCCTGACACAGGAAACAAGCAGCAGTCAGGATGCTCTCTGCATCTGGACCAGTGATCCCAGGCTGCTCAGTGGGGGACTGCAGAGGGGAGTGGTGAGTCTAAACTTACTCTCTGGGTTTTTTCTCCCCTAGCGGCCTCATTTCCTGACATACCTGAACTGGAGTAGGGCTACTTTCAATCAACACTGAGTAACTATTGAAAGTGACCAGAAACCCAAACCACACTCACTGCCATTGAAATGGTGCGCACTCACCATGACCCTGGAGGACAGGGCAAAGTGGTCTCTGAGTGTCCGGGGCTGTAACTCTCTGTCGGGAGCAGAAAGCTCGGTCTGTCTCCCTCAGAGCAGCTGGTGGTTGCAACAGGTGACCTTGCAGTTACCAGCTACCTTGTACCCACTACGCCACAAGGGCTCCGCGACTGAAAGTTAGGCGAGAATGGAATGTAAGATAGATTCACTTCAGGCCAGTGACACAGAAGCTGTAGCTAGGGGCCATTTAACTCACTGCCATTGGGTCAATCGTGACCCTGCAGGACAAGGCCGAACTACGCCCTATGGGTTTCTGGGGCTGTAACTCTTTAGGGGAATAGAAAGCCTTCTTTGGTCCACAGAGGAGCTGGTGGTCTCAAACTGCTCACCTTGAAGTTAGTTAGCAGCCCAACATGTAACCACGACTCCATCAGGGCTCCCACCTGGGGTACTTTATGGGAGACTAGAGTCTGGCCCATCCCCCATACTCTGACCACAGACATAAATCTGGCTCAGAGTTCAGAAAGTGCTGACCTCCAAGAGCCCCTCCATCTCTGTGAGAACGGGTACTGTGATCTTGACCAAGACAAATGATCAGTTCCGATGGCGAGGGGCACTCATAAGACACTGTCCCTCCACAGGAGGCATGTCCTACCTGCCTTTCTCGCTCTCACCTTCGCAGCCACAGTAGAGTAGCAAGTCCAGGGCAAACTCAGCCTTGCTGTTGTCGTGGATTAACGTGTAGTGACCAGTCTTCCAATGCCTCAACTCCCCGTGACACACGGGAACATGCAACTCTAAGAAGACACAACAGAAGATTGGCCAGAAACAGGAGCCAGGGCGTAAAAGATAGCCTAGCATACCACCGCTGCACTGCAAGGGGAGAGCGAGGGTGGCGCAGCACTAAAAGGAGACCCTCCCCCCAACCTTCAGCAGAACAACTGTTACACCACTTGGCCTTGGAAATGACGCTCAAAAATTACGAAGGTTATTTGGGGGGGAACGTTGAGTTTCTGTTTCTCTGTCGACACTAAAAAATTTCAGGTGAAATAGCAACTTCGTGAAGAATAGGAAGCAATCTAAATGAGATTGGTTAAGGCCATTTGATACAATATTTTATAGTAATTAATGATAGCTTCTAGGAATGCAATGTGAAAATGCAAATACAATGAGGCTTTAGAAGTTTGTGGGAAAATTCCATTTTTTAAAAAACATTGGGGGCTTGTACAACTCTTCTCACAATCCATACTTACATCCACGGTGTGAAGTACATTTGTTGCCATCGTCATTCTCAAAACCTTTTATTTCTACTTGAGCCCTTGGTCTCAGCTCATTTCCCCCTCCCTCCCCACCCCCCGAAATTCCAACTTTTAATTTCCATTTCCCCACAAACTTCTGAAACTCTTTGTGTAGGTAAAGTGTAGTAATGGGGGAGGTAGAGACAAAAGACCTCAATTAATTCAGGTTACCTAATCTGACTCCACAAGCTGAGCAAGCCTTTTGCCCGATGGTTTCTTTTGTCAATAGTAACTTTCCCCATTACCTTTCTGTCCCCTTCGCTGCTTGAGTGAAGGCCTAGTGTACACAGCGATGCTCGATGACAGAACATTCTGGGCAGCTTACAAAGATTTTCTGCTAAGTTGCAGGTTCCCATAGAAAGGAAACAAAAACCAAGAGCCAACCCAGTTGTTGCTGAGTCAGCTCCGGCTCCTGCAGCCCTCTCAGACAGAGAACCGCTATTCCCGAGGGTATCCCAGGCTGGCTGTAACCCGTTTGCAGGCAGGCTGCCACAGCTTGCTCCTGTGGAGCAGCTGAGGTCTGACCTGCCCATCTTTCCATCAGTAGCTCAGCCACTGTGCCAGCAGCGCACCTTGCAAACAATAAACAGAAGCCCGGCCCCTACTGATCATCAAAATCACCCTGATTCCTCTTAGGTTCTAGGTATAGAAACTCTGGATCTTTCAAAGGACGGCTGCGCTCTGGATGGGACAGCCCAGCATTGTTTACCCCGTGGAGACTGAAGTGACTGCAGCTCAGGGAATAGGAGCTGTCCTGCTGCAGTTAGCACCTCACCCTGCAGGTTTGCGTCCACCCCTTGTCTTTGTTCTAACTGCATGGGGTTCTTCCAGAGAACTGGGTGGGAGGAGGGGAAGGTCACAGCCAGAAGAATGGGCGACAGATCTTCTCATCTGATTTGGTCAATGCTGAAACACAAAGCTGAATTGGTCCGCCGCCGCCATCCACTCCCTTGTCTTTTCCATGGTGTCTGCAGACGACCACAGATCCTCACTAGGCATAGCCTCTTTCTGACAATATGTACAGGCTCCTGTGAGTTTCTTCTGCTGCTCCGAGCAGAAATGAGCTGCTCACCTCCTTTTGCTTCCTGGTTTTGGCCCGCTGTGTAATTTTCAGGTAGGGCAGTCACACTCCTTTCTGTGATGTGTATAATTCTTAGCCCCCTGAATTGTATTGCCTGTTCTTCCCTCAGGTCCTTCTTGTCCGTGCAGAGCTGAGCTCAAAGGACACTGTAGTTGTTGGATGATTCATGTCAACTTGAATTTTTATGAAACTGTAGGGGTGGATTCCGATCTGTCAACCAGGTCACAGCCTGACGAGCCTCCTCGGGGGTGTAGGCTTCTTATAAAGTGGGGGAACAGGGAACCTCCACTCTCTCTCTGCCCATTTGTCTTCCCGTCGGCCTGGTTCCCTGCCTGCCTTTGGGACCCACCCCATGTGAGCTGCCCCACTTGAGAGCTGTTGGCACCTAGCCATGCTGCCGATGACGGTGGATCCACTTGACCCCGCACTCACTGACCTGTGACCTTCCTGCCTCCTGGTTCACAAGTCTGCATCACTGGCTTGCAGCTATGTGAGTCTGAAAGGGGACTTATGGACTAATATCGGACTTAGGCCTTCTTGATATATAATTATTTCTTGATATTACAGTTCTTTCTGATGAGTGTCACTAGATTTGTTTCTCCAGACCACCCGACCGAACACAGGCATCTCAGAGAGCCCATTCACCCCAGCCGTCCCTGGGCACATGGCCCCATCATTACTTTACGCCCAGCACTCAACACCGTCTGGCATTTTCTTGTTGTTCGCGTACATGTTTAATCTCAGGTCTCTTCTACTAGAACGTAGCTAGGCCAGCCAAAATCTCTTTTGTCCTGTAAACGGGCCTAGTACATAGCAGGTGCTCAAGAAATATTTCTGGAAGGGAACAAGCCTCGGAATTTAAGGAGAATGGGAACCGATAACAAGGATCTACATAATGCCCTCCCTGGGGAATGTACAATGGAAGAGTGGGTGAGGGAAGACGTCGGACAGTGTAAGACATGACAAAATAATAGTAATTTATAAATTATCAAGCGTTCATGGGGGAGAGGGTGGCAGGGGGGGAGGGGAAAATGAGCTGATATCAAGGGCTCAAGTAGAAAAATGTTTTGAGAGTGATGATGGTAACAAATGTACAAATGTGCTTGACACAATGGATGGATGGATGGATGGATGGATGGATAAGAGTTGTACCAGCTGCCAATAAAATGGTTAAAAAAAATTAAGGAGATTTGGATACATGGGATGGGGTAAGTTAAGGCAATATATATTGATATAATGAACTGAGGTTCAGGGGGGGTGGGAGGGTGGAGGAGGGGATAAAGGGGAGCTGATACCAAAGTTCAAGAAGAAAAGAAAATGTTATTAAAAAGGAGGAGGGCAGCAAATTCTGCTTGATTCTGCTTGATCTAATGGAACTATGGATTACAATAATATCTGTAAGAGCTCCTAATAAAATGTTTAAAAAGGCCCACGTCCAGAGTGAGTGCACGACGAAATGCTGAGAGCTGAGTGATAAGAAGGACACATCACAAGAACTGACCATTCTTGGCGTCAGTTCCGTCTGCTGCTGAGTCCGTCTGTCCGTCCCTCTGTTGGCTGGTGTTGCCAATGGCCCCGGGGCCGTTCTCTGGCTCGGAGGAGCTCGGACTGGCCCCTTCTTCAGTGCCATCAGCAGTAGACGCGACTTCTCCCTCTTCTCCATCCGCAACCTTGTCGTCGTCGTCTGCTGAAGGGGCCAAGAAGTGCAGCTTCAGGCCTGTGAAGTTGGAGAGCAGCAAGAAGAACGCTTCGGAGCGAAATAACTCCATGCAGTCTCTCAGAACACCAGGAAGCTTACTCTCCTCCGCTTTCTCATAGAACCTAAAAGGCAGGAATGTTGAGTCGTTCAGCGAAACCCCACATGGGCTTTTCCACCTCACTCACTGAGCTTGGCGTGGCTTACGAAGGCACAGCGTGTACGACTGCAACATAGTCTCAGGGCCTGCGATCGCTGACCTTGGCGACAACACAGCGCTGTGGCAAATGCCGGAAAGGAGGGGCTCTACCTTTTGTTAGGAGGACCGCGGCTGCTCCACTCCACGCCATCTTTCTCCAATGCCTCACACACTTGTGCAAAATTTTCCGGCTGGAAAGTGAGCAAATCCAGAGACGGTTAGCCTCTCTTCCCATGATCCCACCCTGGCCCTGTGGGTGTGGCAGCTCTGCAGGGCATCTGTCTGGCGGCTTCCTGGAGGGTCCAGCTGACTTTCACACACAGGTGCCCTCCTGCCGCTACAGAGCAGCACCAAACTGGGGCATACTTTACCCAAGACCCCTAGGTTCTGATTTGGGACGGTCCCTTAAGTAGTTGTGTATCTTATGCTGAACTGCTAAATCTCTCAAGTTTTGGCATTTGTAAAATGAAGAGTCAACTAAAGACCCTTTTAAGTCATAAGATGTGAAGGAAAGGATTTAACTGCATCGTAGTCAATGTTGTTGCAGTGAAAATCGGTCAACAATAAAGATTCTTTAGGTCTAAGCTTCTTCCCTGATCCAGTCAGCATTCTCCATTTAAAACGTCAAGAGTGGTATAGGAAGCTGTTAGTTTAGTCAGATTCTCCACCAGAGGCTTCACATTTCTTTATTTAATGCATTTTTTTTCAGGGAGCATTCTGGAAATGTTAGTCTTATTAGCTATAAATAGGTAACCAGGCTTTAGTAAGCCGAATTAAATAGTATTAAGCAAGTTCATTTACAGCAGTACTTCCCAGTCTCTTATATGTTCACGTCAACTACAAAGATAGGCAATAGAATTATAAATCCATCTTAGCGTCTACTTCTTCCCAAGTAAAACAGGGATCCTACTTGCCTTGCATTCTTAAAGAACTGTGAGAAGGATGCCCCAGCTGACCGGAGCTCCTATGACACACTTATGATTCTATTTAGCAAAGAGATTATGATGAGCTATGAATAGCAAACGCATAGCCAGGATATAAATCCGTGTACTCTGCCCGGATCCCCTTTCCCTTGTAAGATGCTACCTTATCACTGTCACGTAGTCACTGACAGAGCTGCCCAGACAGGCATCTGCCTCGTATGACTCGGACTCAGAAGCACTCACTGGACAAACTGCACGGCAGCGGTGCAGAACGGAGCCCTGGCCGGACAATGGGGACGTGCGTGGCTGCTAGCCCAAAGGTTGGCCGGTCCATGGAAGGAGACCTGTTGATCTGCTCCTGCAAAGACGGCAGCCTGTGTGCGTTCCAGAGCCCTGGATTTAGCCCAGGAAGCGGATGACTCGTGCCGCTGTTGGCTACTGTCACTGTTTATTTGAAGAGAAATGGAGCATTCTAACCAGGAACAACCAAAGTCAAAGGTCTTAGCCATGCCTCTTCACCCACTTAGGTAGCAAGAACTCAGACAGAACGTGGTGTTCGGGCTTACCTTAAGGAACTCCTTTAGGAGAATTTCAGATCTTTCTTCAAACTCTTCTTGAATTTGAACTTGGTAATCCATGTCTAGGTAAGTAGGGTTGATCCATTCGTACAAAATCTCATGCTTTCAAAGCAACAGCAGATGGGAAACGTGTGTTAATCGTTCCTATAGCTTTGTTTGCTTTGACCTCTCATCTCAGACTGTAAAACTCACTGCCATCAAGTCGTTGACGACTCAGCGACCCCGTGAGACAGGACAGAACTCCCCCTGCGCGCTTCCCGAGCCTGCTCTTCCTCCCTCTCATGCTCTAGCAAGTTCAAAGCCTCGTTTTGTTGCCAGGAAAAAAGTGAAATAAAGAAATGATCTACTATGAAAAAAACACACCAAACCCACTGCTACTGCACGGATTCCAACTCACAGCGACCCTGTAAGACAGAGAACTGCCCCTGCGGAATTCTGAGCTGCACCTCCTGCTGACTTTGACCACCATGCCACCAGGCCTCCTGGAGACAGGAATTTATCCTTACGTCTCGGGGGATGTGAGGGCTCCGGGGGAGGGGGGGCTCCAAGTAAGTGAGAGGTCTGGGCAGTGAAGGGCCGTGAAACCAGCCGCTTAGAGACAGACGTGACTTCTCTTCGGTCAGCACTTCAGACACCTGAAGAACAAGAGCAGCAGCACAGGGAGCGTGGCTGGAGATGAGCAGCCCAGGGGCAGGCACTTCGGGACCCTCCCACCAGGCGTGACACCCACCCGGCCAGTAGGTCAGACAAGACACTGTCTTACTGAGAGGAAGGAGGACTTTCCAAAGGACACCCTGGCGTTGTGCCCGACCGTCTGTACCTGGTGAAAGGACACTGGCGACACTTCAAAGAAGACCAAGGTGTTCCACGAAGGAACGAGAGACTTGACGGTTTGCTTCGGTTGCAGGTGTTCTGCGCCAGGGGAGAACAAACGTGTCCAGGAATGGGGTGCACCGGCACCAGCCGCCTGGGCCACCTCACCTCGCTCTGGACAATTCTCAAATCTCAGCGGGAAAGACGGACTGACTGTGGCAGCTGCCCACGGCCCTACCCTTCCAGGAACGGCATTCAGAAGCAAGCTCTGACTATTCTTCATCTCCAATTTAACTGCACGACCTCCGGAGGAATGGTGCTGCCAGCCACCATGCAGGGGGGTGGCAAGAGTGCTTTGAGCTACTGCCCCGGATCAATCTCCCTTGAGGAATCATTATAGCGGTCGTGGCTACGAACGGTCCTGCTGGTCAACTCCATTGTAACTCAGAAGCGGTCCCTGGCTTTGAAGGGTACGCCCTCATCTTACCGTCAACGCTGTACAGGTCCAGAGTGCCCCCCAAGCTCCTGTCCCAGGGCGGGACCAGGTAAAGGATGAAGGCGATCCGGCGCCCCTCCAGCTCGTCGTCATGGCACAGTAAGGCATCTGCAAGAGTTGAAGGGGCCCCTCAGGTCTCTGCAGAAGGGAGTGCATGGCAGGCAGCTGCCCTGCCTTGATGACCAGCTCGCCCCACATTCGCAGGACCCATCTTTACAAGGACACCTGTTCCTTCTCTTTGGGAATGACCAAAAGAACAGTCGGTGTAAGAAATCCTGAGAAACACCGAGGACAAGACCCAGAGTCAATCGCTAACAGTATCTTTGTACATATTCTTCCCGCATTTTTTCCTACCCACACGTGCACTTAAAGATGGCCTTGGTTTGGAGTTCATGGCCACGGCTTCATGTGGCATATTCCTAATGACACACTCAGTGCTCAGAGTGCCAGGGCTGTTGGAAGCTGGCAAGTAGCCGCCTGAGACGCACTGAGGAAGGAGTCAGGAAGAAGAGGGTGTGGCATATTTGCTGGCCTTCGTGGACAAGTCTCCTGTGCCCTCAGGCCAGAAGATCTAGGGGGGTGCCGGGCTACAGGTATGGAGTCTATAGAAGACTCTGCTCTAAAGCGGGAAATGTAGATTCTCAATAGACTCCAACCTTTCTGGAGCCATGGAGACTGCATAGCCCTCTGAAATTATTGCCCTCAAATTATCTTTAAACCTTAAACCAGTGGTTCTCAACCTGTGGGTCGCGACCCCTTTGGGGGTCGAACGACCCTTTCACAGGGTTGTCCGATTCAGAACAGTAGCAAAATGACAGTGATGAAGTAGCAATGAAAATAATTTTATGGTTGGGGGGAGGGTCACCACAACATGAGGAACTGTCTTAAAGGGTCGCGGCATGAGGAAGGTTGAGAACCACTGCCTTAAACAAAGCTAGTCTCCTGATAACCACATTTAACAGTTTTTCACTTAACTAGTGACAAACGCCTGCCTTGAGTATTATGGTCTTTGACCAAGCACCTTGAGAGATTAGACAGGAACCCGTGGGCAGCGAGGGTGTAACAACCCAGGAAAAGGAGGGTGAACATGGGTACCCAGCTGGAAGCTGTATCACCCTGCTGCATGAAGAACCTGCTGAGGTGGTCTTCTTTGCTGTGTATACAACAGTGGTTCTCTACCTTCCTCATGCCGTGACCCTTTCATACAGGTCCTCATGGTGTGGGGACCCCAACCATAACATTATTTTCGTTGCTACTTCATAACTGCAATTTTGCTACTGCTATGAATTGGGCGACCCCTGTGAAAGGGTCATTTGACCCCCAAAGGGGTCGAGAATCACAGGTTGAGAACCACTGATCCAGATCATGAAAGACCAAGACGAGTTGGAGACTGCAGGCTAAAGAAGCGTGGCAGTCAAGTGCACGGTGTCCTCCTGGACCGCATCCTTTGGATAAAGGACCAGATCATGAACCTGAATGGGGCCCGGGCTAGACAGTAACACTCGATCAACGCTAACTTCCCGAATGGGCTGTCCTGGTAGGAATGCCTTCAGGATTCTGGGGCATGGGGCATCATGCCAACAACCTACTCAAACGGTCCAAGAAAAAAAGCCACAGAAAATGAATTTGCACCGTCTGCCATTTCTCTCTCGGTTTGAAATGGTTCAAATGAAAAATAAAAGTGCCCAGCGTATACAATATGGCTTTTCAAGTCTATCACCACGTTGTCCTCCAAAAGCACGCACTTCCTTTGGACAGGAACCCACACCGACATTTTTATTCAGTAAAATAAAAGTGGAAAGTCAAACTTGACTGCTTTGGAAAAAGACATTTACCATATATACTCGAGATAAGCCGACCTGAGTATAAGTTGAGGCACCTCATTGTACCACAAAAACTGCATTAAAAATGTGCCGAAAAACTCAGACTCGAGTATAGACCGGTATGTGCTCCGAGAGAGAAGTGGAAGGGTGCACCCCCACTGGTGACAGCAGAGGCCGCAGGAAGGAAGAGGGCCAGGGAAGGGGCTTCTGGGTTTACATGGCAAACGTCCATGTTGTTGGAATTTCTATCTCCCTCATTGGGAGGCTCCTGATGCTGCCACGGAAGGGTATCTCTCCAGTATTTCCCACACGGATGCTACCTCTCCTTACCTGTGAATTGATACTTAGCACAGGACATATCAATGGTTGAATCCAGGTCAATGTTAGAGACGTCAGAAAGCCAGGCCCGGAAATCTTCATAGAGAATTCTCCTGGAAAGGTAGGTCACAGGTCCTCATTACATCATTCATCACGTGGGCTCCATTTGGGCCCACACACAACCGTCTCTTTCTGTGGGGTGCATTTAAGAGATCAATTCCTGAGAAAGATCCTAGGTTCTAACTGGGAGAGATGAAGACTGATTGGCCTGGAGAAACGAAAACCTCTATTTGTGGAATTATAAAGAGACTTTTCCCCAGCTTTGTCTCCCCCAAAGATGTGACAAACATTAGAGGCTATTTGCCAGCATATGGTGGGAGGTCAGATGCTTAGAGATATCTTCTCTGAAGGCAGTCAGTTGCCGGACTACTGTCTGGGCCCACTCCCTGCTGTTAAAGACAATGGGCTACTCCTCCCTAAAGGCTGTAGACCATCAGTCTGGTCCCTGTAGATGAGGTTTATACCCTACTGATAATGGTTTCTATAGTGAGCCAGAGAACAGGTCAAACCTGTTCAATGACATTCAAAGTTAGGCTGCCATCTGAATCTAGGATCCCATCCTGAATCTAGGATCTGCCCATCTTGTCATGTATATACCCTTAATCCCTCCTCTTCCTATTGCGTGTATATCCCTAGATTGCCCCCCTCTCATTGCTGTATTACCTATAGCACAACCCCTTCCTGTGACGTATGTCTTTACCTGTAATTAGTGGGCTTGCATGCCCCCCAAAGATATATAAGCCTTGGTTAGTAATAAAGATTCTCCTTGGCCTCTCTCCCCCAAGTCCTCGCTCCCCTGTTCCTTTCCACTTGTCCTCCTTCCCCTCCCCCTCTCTCCTGCCCTCAGGTCTCTTTCTCTCCACGTGGACCACCAAGTGGGGCTGAGGTGAGCATGCTACCATGAAATGTGTCTGACGCCATTATTTCAACCTCTCATCTCTCTCTCATGCTCTCTATGACTTTATTATAATCTTTATACATATTAACCACACAACTGTGTCTATTGAACCTGCAATTCATTGTGGGGGGGCTGGCCTTTTCCCCCACATACATTTAATATGGCTTAGTTTTTGTTCTGATGGCACATCGTACTTTCTCAACATTTTCTTTCTCCTGAAGGTTTATAGTAAGGAGTCCCAAGGTGGGGGCAAGTGGCTCAGCATTGGACTTGCTCCAAAGTTGGCAGCTCACACTGATAGGCGCCTTGGAAGTCAGGCCTGGCGATCTGCTTCCAAAGGCTCATGGCGCTGCGACCCTGGTGGAGTGCAGGTCTACTTTGTCCACGGGTGTGCACCCATTTGGCAGCAACTTAACGGTGACAACAACATGCTTCTAGCATGGTCTGTCATGTAGTGGTCCGGCCCTCTTCATGACTAGGTCACTCCAACCCTGTCAAAGTCCCGAGCTTCAGCATGTCTGAATCGCAAAACTGCTTAATGGACACTGTGTGACCACATAAATTGCACTACTATTAAATTAACTGGATGGTAACCAATCAAACCTTTCACAGGAGTTTGGAAGACAAGATACTAATCAGAGAGGATGGGCATTTCTGTTTACCAGCTAAAGTAGCTCTCAGTGTAGAAATCCCTTTAACACAACTTACGGTCAGCCAATTAATTCTGAAAAGTTATCCCGAAATGTGATAATCCCCCCCACCCAATTCTGAAAAGCGAATTAAAAATATTTTAAAAGAATTGACATTAGTTCAAATAGCACACATAAAGAGACCAGATTCGTTTGGGGATTTTGGTTCAAATGTACATAGTTAAACTTCCCATAAAATGCATCTTTGCTTTTCAGAACTAAAAGTCAAGTCTCTATGTTGATCCCTAGGATTTTATTATGAAGCACCTTTTTATACCATACTACCCAAACAAAACCCTGTACTAAGTCGGTCCAGCCAGAAGCATCACATCCCATTGCAAGGCACTGTGGCAAAGACAGCCTTGCTGCGCCAGACCAGAGCATATGGGTGATGAACATTTCTGCCAAGTCTTCATGATTAATCGGAGTCTGAAAGCTATCTTTTACTGGTGATGGATCAGCCTCCACAATTTTATTCCATATACAAAGTGCTTCTAGTCACAAGACACGCTGGGTTCCTGTCAATGGCTCCCATGTTAGTTGTTTTCATGAAGGAAACCACAGCACCCAACCGGGGAAGCCAAAGATCAAGGAATTCCACTCTCTCACCCTCTGGCTGTTTACCATTCAGGCCTGGATGTAGCTCAAGCCCATGGGGAATGCATGTCAGAGGGGTGTAATGAGATAATTGAGCATGGTAATCTTTAGAGGGAAAAGGAGGGGTCTAGATCAATATAAAATATCATTAAGAAATGGCCTGTGCAGGTTTTTATCATTTATGTAAATAAGAGTTAAAAAAATAAACAACAAAAAACCTATACCGTTACATTAAAGACAAGCAGCTATTGCAGGTAACATGTACTCATTGTAGAATGAGAAAACAACCCTACATAAGTAAAAAGAAATTTGTCACCCTGCCAATCAGAATTCAATAGTCCATGTTTCCAAGTCTCCCTCTCTCATTTTTTCTTTTTTGCACACAGACGCCCAAATCAAAGTACACGTGTCTTTTAATGGATTCACCCTGTGTGCATTGTTTTAACTTTCCCCCCTCAAATCTGTTTCCTTTGATTCTACCAGCATTTTATAGATCTTACAGTCACAAAATCCTTAGAACTGATGAACTATGGCATCACTTCAACATGCATATATTTAAATTCATGCATATTTAGAGCTGTCGTTATCCACTTTGAGTTGTACAGGTTCATGTAAATCTCAGTGGGTGGCTATGTAACGTGTATATACAAGGAGACCTCAAAAAGTTTATGAAAAAAAGGAATGAAAAGATAATTGACTTTTTTCCATGAATGTTTCAAAGCCTCCTCGCATTTTTTCACCGCTACAATGATCTTGTGGTGAAGTTTTTGAGCACATCCTTTTTCCACTGAAGGAGACGTTATTACAAGCAAACTTACTCTATAAGAAGATGCACTGTTGAAAAGGTTTTGACCTATCTCCCAGAGCCCCATTCTAAGAAAGCCTGCGGCCGTGTCGGAAGGTGACCTCCACCCGTGCACACTGGGGCTTTGCCAACCTCTCGTGTGAAACAGGCGCCGCCAGTGTTAACTAGAAGGCTCCTGGAGAACCCGGGGGCCTTGGAATCAGACAGGCCTGGTTTGACACGCTAACTTCTTCAATAAGAGGGAGAGTCCCCGGGTGCTAACCAAAAGGATGGACGTTTGAGTTCACCTCGAGGTGCCTCAGAAGAAAGGCCAGAGGCCATGTCTGAAAACGTTGCATTAAAACCCTGCAGTGCGCAGGCCTACTATGACACCCAAGGGGGGTGGTCAGGAGTGGGAACTGACTTGGCGGCAGGTGGTTAACCTTACGGAATCTGAATCTGAAGGAATTTTTGGAGGCGGTTTCTGCTACAAAACGGGGATGATAAAGGTCAACAAACGTGACGGCTTGTGTACCTTAAAGCAGTGATGTGAGGCTCTCTTCTTTTCTTCAGGTCATCAGACTTGATCATGAAAGAGAAAGAAAAAAAGGGGGGTGGGTTTCATGTCCTGGACATGCAGAGGAGGGCAGTCCCCGGCACTGTGGCTGAGAATGTTTGCTGCTCCTCCCTTGGCAGCTGCCCGACTTGGGTAGGAGACTTTGCCTCTCTATGCCTTATTAACTCAAGATACACTTTAGTTATCAGGGTGGAGCCGAAATTCCTGTTGAGGGAAATAGACAAGGAAAAAAGCAGATTATTAGTCTATAAGGTGCTTAGGACACAGGGGAAAAAGACCCAATGCCATATGAGGGACTAGGAGTAGTCAGGATGGCAGGTGTGTGCAATTTTAAACAGAATCATCCAGGTATCAGTCACTAATGCGAGGCAAAGGCTAGGGAGAGGTTGGGGAGGGTGCCCGAAGGATTTGGAAAGGAGTCTTGGCCCTGAGTGTAAGGCATGCCCAGGGCAAAGGGACCATGTGGTTAGAGCCCAGAGCTCAAGTGGACAACAGTAGGCAAGGCCAAGGAGGCAACGGAGGCCTTGGGGCCACTCTAGGTTCTTGGCTTGTATTAAAGAAAATGGGAAGATTCTGAGCAGTGCAATGTGATCCTATTTCCATTTTGAGTAGACATTTACCTAGCAGAGGTTTCAGTATCTTACTATCAAAGTGCACAATCTAGTGGTTTTAGTATATTAACAAGGTTGTGAAACGATGACCACTAATTCCAGAACATTCTTATCATTTCCAAAAGAAACCTCATCCTAAGCACTAGCTCCCCATTTTTCCGTTCCTGCAGCCATTATTAACCACTGATCTATTTTCTATCTTTATGGATGCGGCTGATTGTGGACATCGCATATACATGGAATCACATACCGTATATACTCGTGTATGAGCCGAGTTTCCCAGCACATTTTTAAAGCAGTTTTTGTGGTAAAAGTAGGTGCCTTGGTGGATTTTTGGGTCGGCTTCTACTGGAGTATATACAGTAACCTATGGTGTTGTTTCTAGCTTCTTTCATTCAACACCAGGGCTCCGGGGTTCACCCGTGTGCTAGCATGCGTCTGGCCTCCATGCCTTTTCATGGCCGAGTAATAAGTATTCCGTCCTATGGAGAGCTCACGTGCTGTTCATGCATTCTTTATGGACGGGCACTTGGGCTGCTGCCACTCTTTGGCTCCCATTACCGTGAGCATTTGTGTATATGTCAGTGTGAACACTTCTCATTCTCTTGGGCCTCTTTACATTTTGCTAACACATGTACATGAGAGCTGTGGTTGTGAAGGCGGGCAAGGGTATAAGCATGGAGACTTGATAATATGCTGACATGCAGAACAACATGCAGAGAAATATAAGAGTGGCTTGGATAAACTAAGATGTAGATTTTGAGTGACCTTCACAAGTGTAGGTTCAGTGGAGCGATTGAAGTCAAAGTTTCAGGAAGTAGCTTACAAGAATGAGAGGAGATGCATTTGACACAGCACAGACAATTTTTTTATAAGTTTACTGTGCAGAGCGGAAGATGTCATCGGAAGGGGTGTTAGCTGAAAGAGAAAATTAAGTCCAGAGAAACACAGCCTAAAACCTCTGGTCTCGTGGTAGTAAATGGGCCTATAGATAATGGGATGGGCATAAATACCTGCTGGAACTTATACAAGTCATTACACTTCTCATGGAAGTCCAAGTTCAAAAGTTCCTTCTCAAGTCCTTCCAAGAAGTCTTGGCTTTGGATAAAGTTTGGGATCACACAGTGAAGAAAGGGGTCCCCGTCTACGACAATGGCTTCTGTTGAAAGGAAAACATTATCCATAGCTGCTCCTCTTTTGTCCCCTTGCTCCCAAGTGTCAATGCAGGGACAGTACTAAAGGGCAAGTCATGATTTGGGGGAACTGAACACCTGAAGGTAAAATGTGTGAGACAGATTAGAAGTATTTTTCTTTATTAAGAAATGATGAATGTGGCGTTTCAAAGATACTGTACCAACATTAGTCCTGAACACGAGAACGTGTGACGTCTCTAAGAACAAGCTTCTTGCTCATTTTTTAAAGCTTGATGATTATTTATTTTATTTGGTGATGACGATGACTTGATTTTATTTATTCATTAATTTTTTAAAAAGATCATTGTATTGGGGGCTCTTACAACAATCCATACAGCCATTGTGTCAAGCATATTTGTACATATGTTGCCATCATCATTTTCAAAACATTTTCTTTCTACTTGAGCCCTTGGTCTCAGCTCTGCTTCTCCCCTCCCCCCTCGATACATTATGCATTTTGTTTCATATCTTACACACATCACTGTCTCCCTTCTCCCACGTTTCTGTTGTTTGTCCCCCTCGGAGGTGGGGTATGTGTTATATGTCGATCACTGAGATCCATTCCCCCTTTCTCCTCCCCTACCCTGATGGTATTGCTACTCCCATTACTGTTCCCCTAAGGGGTTTATCTGTCCTGGATTCCGTGTGTTGAGAGCTCTTACCTGTACCAGTGTACATGCTCTGGTCTAGCCCAATTTATAGGGTAGACCTGGGGTCACGATAGTGGGGGTGGGGGGAAGCATTAAAGAACTAGAGGAATGCTGTTTCATTGGTGCTACACTGCACCCTGGCTGTCTCATCCATACTTTATGACCCTTCTGGGAGGGGATGTCCAATTGTCTGTAGATGGGCTTTGGGTCTTGTATTAGCCTGGGTACTTTAGAGAAACAAATCCACAGAAACTCATGTATAAGAGAGTTTTATATAAAGGCTAAGTGCATGCACATCAAGAAAACATCCCAACCCAGTGCTGCCCAACATTAACCCATTAACCCATATGTCCAACACCAATCCACAAAGTCCTCCTCCATCTCACAAAACAGAGGCAATGATGCCGACTGCAGGAGGAAAGCCAAGTCAGTGAATGTATAAGCATCTCAGTGCTGGCAGGGATTTCCATAAGGATGCTCCAGCACCCAGGGCTGCATCAGGGTAGGTACATGTGACTTCTCCTTGGGGATATCTTGCAGGAAGTCAGCGTTTCAAGCTGAAGCAGGGAACTGTTAAGGCAGCTGCACCCTGGTGCGACCATCACAAAACAAGAGACCCAAGAACTAGAAAGGCAAAGCTCACGGAGCCATTTATCACTCTGCCCTTCAATTAATCCCACATGTTTATCGGCCAGGTTGGCACAATAAACTAACTCAGGTCTCAGCTCTGGCCCCCCACATTCGCATTGATATAACTGTTTTTGGCAACGATTATTTATGAACTGAATGTATTTTGGATAAAAAACCTTACGCCCCAAAGTTAAAAGTGTCAAATTAAAAGGGAGAGTAGCACTACTTGGCAAACTTCCTTTCTTGTATCCCTAATTATTATGACTGCAGTAAGTTACAAAGCACACACTTCTCTTTCTCTTAAAATTAGGTCAGGTATCACAATGCGGACGGATCCCGAGTTTATTTGTGTTTCGCGTGCCATCTCTTACAGGTGGATCACGAGATAACTCATGATTTCTACACGCTGTCTTCAGATGCCATCTGCTTTGATATATTTTAACTACTTCAGTCTTCCTTATTCAATGTCCAACTTTCACATGCATAGAGGCGAATGAAAATACCTTAGTTCTCAAAGTAACATCTTTGCCTTTCAACACTTTAAAGAGGTCTTGTGCAGAAGATTTCCCCACGGCAATGCATCGTTTGGTCTCGACAGCTACTTCTATGATCATTGATTGTAGATCCAAGCAAGATGAAATCCTTGATAACTTGAATCTTTTCTGTTTATCATGATGTTACTTATTGGTCCAGTTGTGAGGATTTTGGTTTTCTTTACATTGAGTCGTAATCCACACTAAAGGCTGCAGTACTTTTTCTTTTGTTATAAATCGTTTGATTGGGGGGCTCTTATAACAACCCATACATCAATTATATCAAGCACATTTGTACATGTTGCCATCATCATTTTTAAGACATTTTCTTTCTACTTGAGCCCTTGGTATCAGCTTCTTTTTATTAGCAAGTGCTTCAAGTCCTTACTTTCACCAAGCAAGGTTGTGGCACCTGCTTATCTCAGGTTGTTAATAAGCTGTAGCCTTGTGAAAAATGAGAAGCTTAAAACCAATGCCCTATGATGGGGCAACTTTAAGAGGAACCATCACATAAGCCAGTCAAATATTTATCCAAATGTGAATTGGTCTTTAGTTAGGGTGATATTTATCGATGCACCATGCATGAATGTATTCATTCCATTCAATAACTTTCCTAGGAAACTGCTGTATTATCCCATTTTACAAAATATGAGCCCTGGTGGTGCTGTGGGGACAGCCTATGGGCTCCTCAGGCGCAAGTTCAGTGGTTCAAACCCACCCAGCCACTCGGTGGGAGGACCGAGGAAGGCGGGCTGCTCCTGTGAAGATTTAGCCTTGGAAACCCTCCACAGGGTTTGCTGAGCCAAAGTCGACTCAGTGGTAGGCCTTTGGTTTTGGTTTACAAACTAAGACACTTCAGCTTCAAAAAAGTTAAACCCATTACCCAGAGACGCACAAATCAGTGGCGAGGATTCTAGCGGCAATCCCCGATTTCCTAGCCCAACTCTGCTCCCCCTCACTCTCTCTTCGTCCTGTTCCCCAAATTCAAACTTCACTTGGAACGAAGGAGAGCGAGCGGCAGGCGAGACGCGGCGGCCAGTCACTCTCTCCAGCAGCCCCTTCCCCCTCTCTCTGCCCAGGGCTTTTCTTTCAAAGGCCCCCGAGTCTCCGCGAGAGAAAGACGGGGCTTCTCGATTCCCGTAAAGTTAGCGTCTGAAACTCACAGGGGAAGTTCCACCCCGACCTCCAGGGTTGCATCGAGCCCCAGGCAGCCAGCGAGAGGTCCCTCCCCCGACAAGCACCCGGTTACCGTGACTCAATGGCATCCTCAGCCGCCAGCTCTCAGCCACTTGCTTTTTCAAAGATTCCTCCATGACAGCGCTGGATAACTCCGCCATCATTTCCTTCTTCCCTTTTTTTCCTATCCGGCCCTGGTCAGGCTCCGCGGATCGTTTCCCACTCATCTCCTCACGGCTTACAGACCCACGCCACTTGGATCACGCCGCAGCGCTCTTCCTACAGAGACTACAGTTCCCAGAACACCCCGTTTCCCATGCTCCCCAGCG
>NW_022106189.1:19568716-19584489 GCF_000313985.2 Echinops telfairi | reverse complement strand
AAAACCAATGCCCTATGATGGGGCAACTTTAAGAGGAACCATCACATAAGCCAGTCAAATATTTATCCAAATGTGAATTGGTCTTTAGTTAGGGTGATATTTATCGATGCACCATGCATGAATGTATTCATTCCATTCAATAACTTTCCTAGGAAACTGCTGTATTATCCCATTTTACAAAATATGAGCCCTGGTGGTGCTGTGGGGACAGCCTATGGGCTCCTCAGGCGCAAGTTCAGTGGTTCAAACCCACCCAGCCACTCGGTGGGAGGACCGAGGAAGGCGGGCTGCTCCTGTGAAGATTTAGCCTTGGAAACCCTCCACAGGGTTTGCTGAGCCAAAGTCGACTCAGTGGTAGGCCTTTGGTTTTGGTTTACAAACTAAGACACTTCAGCTTCAAAAAAGTTAAACCCATTACCCAGAGACGCACAAATCAGTGGCGAGGATTCTAGCGGCAATCCCCGATTTCCTAGCCCAACTCTGCTCCCCCTCACTCTCTCTTCGTCCTGTTCCCCAAATTCAAACTTCACTTGGAACGAAGGAGAGCGAGCGGCAGGCGAGACGCGGCGGCCAGTCACTCTCTCCAGCAGCCCCTTCCCCCTCTCTCTGCCCAGGGCTTTTCTTTCAAAGGCCCCCGAGTCTCCGCGAGAGAAAGACGGGGCTTCTCGATTCCCGTAAAGTTAGCGTCTGAAACTCACAGGGGAAGTTCCACCCCGACCTCCAGGGTTGCATCGAGCCCCAGGCAGCCAGCGAGAGGTCCCTCCCCCGACAAGCACCCGGTTACCGTGACTCAATGGCATCCTCAGCCGCCAGCTCTCAGCCACTTGCTTTTTCAAAGATTCCTCCATGACAGCGCTGGATAACTCCGCCATCATTTCCTTCTTCCCTTTTTTTCCTATCCGGCCCTGGTCAGGCTCCGCGGATCGTTTCCCACTCATCTCCTCACGGCTTACAGACCCACGCCACTTGGATCACGCCGCAGCGCTCTTCCTACAGAGACTACAGTTCCCAGAACACCCCGTTTCCCATGCTCCCCAGCGCCGTTCAATGAGAAACGTAGCGTGAGAAGGCGGGACTTGTGGCGCTATGTCCAATAGAAGCTTCATACGTAGTCGCCAGCCCACCGGCGATTGGCCTGATAGAGCTTGGTCTTGCCCCTCTACTTCCTGCCGCCAGAGGCTCCCATGCACTTCCGGCGTGCGCTTGCCTCCTCTTGCGCTTTCACGTTAATGGCGGGCGCTGGCGGCCTCTGAGCGGGACACAGATAACCGCTGCCCGCACGGGGAGAGTTTTCCCCGCCTCCACCCTCCGCTAGCCGCTAGTTCTCGAGCTCGCCAGCATGTCTGTGGTGCCGCCCAATCGCTCGCAGACCGGTTGGCCTCGGGGCGTCAACCAGTTCGGCAACAAGTACATCCAGCAGACCAAGCCCCTCACCCTGGAGCGCACCATCAACCTGTAAGTGCGGCCCACCGTCGCCGCGGCCTTCGCACCCGCACCCCGGAGCACTCCTGAAGCCACCCTTCCTCTTCCGGCGCGCCCCCCTTCCCCATCCCGTCTCCCCTTCGCGAGCGCGCTCTTTTCTGGGCCCCCTACCCGTCCTCCGATTTCGCGGGGTCAGAGCCCTCCTGCAAAGGACTTCCCTCCCGCCTCCCCTCCCCTGTATTCAGTCTCCTTTGCTGCTGTTTTTGAGTAGAATCAATAAACGTAAACTGAAGTTTGCTTTGAACGCAGCCTTTTCCCGCCTCCTTGGAGGTAGCTAATTAAAAAACCTAGTCAAGGTTTATGCTTTCCCATGAGTTGCACATTTTAAAATTTGATATTCGATAATTAATTTTATGTCAGTGGCCCGCCGTAGAGTATTTTTTGTTGTTGCAATGTTCATGTTTCTCTAACAATAAGCTTTCATGATCTAACGGTCATGCATACGTCTAGTTTTTGCTTTTTAACTGCTATCGTATTTCCGCTATACATAGGCCACATTTCGTTCATCTCTTTTTGGCTATCTTTCCTTCCTGCCCATTCGCTGTCTTTTCTGCCGCCGCGACAGCATCCAGGCACCCAATAGGTTTTAGGGTGCCGTGATGGTTGGCGTTTCAGGCCGTGGAGACCTAGATAGTTCATTGTGGACTCATTGTATTTTCGACGCCTTTTTGATTGAGCACGAAATGGCATTGTATTTCAAGGTCGCGCTCATACACAATCTTGTTGTGGCAGGTAATTTGCATTTGTGGTGTATTTTACTAAAGGATTGACCTGTCAGCCTTTTCTTGCTTTTCTTTTTTTATTAATCATTTCTGAGTTTCTTATGCGGAGGTCTTGAAGCGTAGGGACCAGTTTCTACTGGTCAGGGTTTTCACAGCCTAAGGATTTCCTGATCCTTTGGGGTATGACTCTTTAGGTATTCTCAGATAAATTGCCTTGGAAATTAAAGAGAATAAAAATGCTGGGCACATACAATTGAGCATTACTTGATAGTTACTACTAGTACCTATAGGTAGTATTCCATCAACATTCACCTTCATTTCAAAAGAGTTCTATAAAATGGGAAAGGTAAATGTTTTCCTTTAAAAATGTGGAAAGCGGACCCTTTGGATTAGTGCGTGGTCATCAGAACTAAGACCCAGGTTTTTCATTTCCCTTACTATCTGAATCAGTGACGAGAAGCTTGATAATTTTCACTAGATGAAATAGCTGTGCTTTTAGTAACATGTTTTCAGTGGTTGCTACATTAGGGTTATGAGCTGATAGATTTACAGTGCTGCTCCTTTTCGATGTAAACACAGGGTTCAGAAGTAATCACTGCTGTACACTCAATTCATGTGAATAGATGGTGGTCTATTAAAGTGCAGACAAGCCTTTCTTCTTTACCCCAGTTGTTTCCTCTTAAGGAAATGTTGCGTGAATGCTTGCTCTTTGTTTCAGGCTGTGTCTGGTGCTGGGTATATGCGGTGAGTAAGTAAGGGGTGGGCTGTGCTTTAAGGGCCGAGGAGGATGTGTGTGACTGATGGGTGTGTGACTGACTTGATGCTGATTTCACAGTCAGAACTCGGCTATTTCATCTTGATGCCATCTTACTTGATGTGAGAACTGACTGGAGATGTTCTGGCGAGCCCTAGTTCTTGTGATACCAGGTGGTGAGAATGTAATGTTAATATATATTTAAAACATTTTTAAAAAATTTGCTTTGCACACAGTGATTGTTGTGCCAACAATGTCAGCTGCAACATTGGGTCAAGAAGTTCTGTATATACCTAATCCTCACTCACCAACACAGGTCAGTTCCAAAGATTCTTCTCCAGCACCACAATTCAAATGCATCGATCCTTCTTCATTCTTCTTTACTCCGGGTCTTAACTTTCACATGCGTATGAGACAATGGAAAATACCCTGATTGGGGTCAGCTGTTCTTTAGTTCTCAAAGTACATCCTTGCTTTTCAGTAGTACTCTATAAAAAGTGCAGCAGATTTGCCTAACGCAACCTGTCTTCTGGTCTCTTGACTGCTACTTCTATGAGCATTGATTCAGGCAAGACAGTCCTTGACAACTTCCATTTTTCTCCATTTATCATGATGGTTACCAATTCGTCCAATTGTGAGGATTTCGGTTGTCTTTATGATGAGTTTTAATTCATCTTGAAGGCTGCAATATGTATTATCTGCATACAGCAGTCGTTAATGAGCCTTCCTCCAATCCTGATGCCACACTCTTCTTCATATCAGCCAGCTTTACTGATGATTTGCTCAGCACACAGATTGAACAAGTGTGGTGAGAAGGTCTAACTGATGCACACTTTTCCTGAGTTTAAACTGTGCAGTGTGCCCTGGTTCTGTTCTCACAACTGCCTCCTGATCGATGTAAAGTTTTGAAGGAACACAATGAAGTGGTCACGAATTCCCCTGCTCAAGGTTACCTATAGTTTATAATGGTCCGCACAGTTGAATGCCTTTGCATAGTCTCTAAGTCATAAGTATTCTGGTATTCTCTGCTTTGAGCCAAGATCTTCTGACATCAATGATAGCCCTTGTACTCTTTCTTATAGATTCACTTTTATTTGGACTTAATGCATCAGCGGTGGGTAAAAGATCTAACCAACACTATATTTGAGAGCTTACTTTAGCCTACTGTACTTAATATGATTGGCAACTGTCAAATTACATCATTACATTAACTGCCAACCCTTGGACGATTTTGGTCTACCCGAATTGACATTTAATTTTCGCATCACAGTCACCATTACTCTCACCTGGTTAAGCATTGCTGCCAGGTATAAGTTAGTACATTACATTGTCAGAAAGTAGGGTTTTTGCTTATTGTGGTAAATGTGAAATGTCAGGTAGTTGGCAAATGAAGAGTAGTGTCTAAAGAGCACTGAAAATATTCTTTTTAAAGATGGTATTTAAAGGATGCTTCACTTATATCAAGAATTTGCCTTCTACAAGTGTTTCTCCTCCTGCTCCCT
Organism: Echinops telfairi; assembly: GCF_000313985.2. Lineage (NCBI taxonomy): Eukaryota > Metazoa > Chordata > Mammalia > Afrosoricida > Tenrecidae > Echinops > Echinops telfairi. The sequence goes on along the minus strand of NW_022106189.1, from coordinate 19,580,029 downwards.
TGCTTTGTTCCCATTTCTAGGACAGCTGAGCAGCTCTGTGGATGCCCTGCCTTCACATCAGGGCTTTGCATGCCTTGGGGATAGGTAGGCAAGTGGCCGGCACACTCTTCCTTGAAACTCTGTGCAATTGAAAGGTCCATAAATATAGGGTTTAAAACTAGTTCTAAGGGAAAGTTCGAGCTTTATTTGACAGGATGAAAACTGCCTTCACCACTGTGTATCTAGCTAATTTTGGATTCTGGGTAAAAGAGGGGTGGGAATAAGAAGGGAAGAATAAGGCTACTGAATAATGGCTTCTTACCTAGGGCTGGGTGGGATGTCAAACAGGTGATACGAAGAGGACAGGGTGTGGCGTCAACAGTCTGTGATGGGTGACCAGGAGAATTAGCAGCTAACGAGGGAGGTGATGATGGAAAGTAGTGCTTCTGTTTATAGAAGAAAATTGACATTAAAAAAAACCACCACATCCCTGGGCCTATTTTGACTCATATTGACTCTACAGGACAGAGTACCACCTATAATTAAACACACTTCAAATTAGATTAGAGGAATTGAAGGAGACATTAACCTGATATTAGCCAGATAACAGTATATCAGCCAGACCTAAAACCAGAGAATATCTGCTTCTGTTAGCATTAAACGGCCTAAAGGCAAGTGTTCTTCTGTTCTGTGGGTTTGGGGAGTTTCTAATAAGGAGTCTCGGTGGCCTGTTATGATATGTTCGGAGCTGCTGGCCATGAGGTTGGCAGTTTGAACCTCCCAGCAGGTCCTCGGGAGCAAGATGAAGCTGACTGCTCCTGTAGAGAGGGACAGTCTCAGAAACCCACCCAGGCAGGTCTCCCTGCCCATGAGTCAGAATGGGCTCCATGGCAACGCGTTTGAATTTGAGGCGTAGACTCTCAAGTGAGGAGTAGCAGGTTCTAACAGAAAGCCTGGATTCATAGTTCTGCAGTCTTTGTGAAGTAGTTGTGTAACTTTGGACATGTCTTCTGTCTCAGTACAGGATCTACAATAAGCTCTCTATATGTGATTGGTGTCTGTTGTGGTAAAGGCATTTTGATCTTTGGGTCTCATGTTTGGTATTTGTCTTTGGATCATAGGTATCCACTTACCAATTACACTTTCGGTACAAAAGAGCCCCTCTATGAGAAGGACAGCTCTGTGGCTGCCAGATTTCAACGCATGAGGGAAGAATTCGATAAAATTGGAATGAGGAGGACTGTGGAGGGAGTTCTGATTGTACACGAACACCGGCTACCCCATGTGCTATTACTGCAGCTCGGAACAACTTTCTTCAAATTGTAAGTGTTGGAAATTCATGGCACGACGATTTTTATGTACCGTATATACTCGAGTATAAGCCGACCCGAATATCAGCCGAGGCACCGAATTTTACCTCAAAAACTGCACTAAAATGCACTGAAAAAAACTTGGCTTATACACAAGTATATACGGCAGTTTTATACAGTTTTATGCAGTTTTCAATAGAGCGTTAGCTCTTAGTCATTTTGTTGGACAAACACCACTGTAATGGAGTCCTTAGAAAATCACAAAGAGTGCTCTAGTGCAGGGCTCCTGTATCGGTTCCTTCACTAGAGTGTGATATTAATGATAGCTCGACAGGCGCTCCTTACCAATAGATTAGTCCACGCTCAATTTCTAGGCTTCATGCAGCATTACTGAGAATGGATGGGTATTGTTCTCTGTGCAGGATGACTAGGTAAGGAGGGTTTCCTATTCTCCAAATGACTTTCATTTCTAAAGGTAACAATTTACTTTTGATTATTTAAACTCATAAATCTCTCAATTTATATTTAGACCACAGCCATTTGACCAAAGAGTACCTCAAATACTTAAGATTGAAGTTCTGGAAAAGGGGTTCATTCTTCAGGTTAAAGAACGGGGGCATTTCCAGACCCTGTCTGTCCCAGGTTACCTGTTGGGCTGTGATCCACAACTCAAAACCACCAGCAGCTCCACGGGAGAAAGACCGGCCTTTCTCCTCCTGTAAATAGTTACAGTCTTGAAACCTGCAGGGAGTCCAGAGAAAAGAGACTTGGGTGGCCTGGTGGCTTGCAGTTAGATTTTCTTTCCCGTCTAGTTTATGTTATGGTGTGTATTTAAAGTTTAGCTTTGTGTACTATAAATTCACATAAATTCAATTTTCTAGCATATTTTAATCGTTTGCAGTGCCTGTTTGGTTAGATTTCCGTATCCTGTGACATAAAATGCTTGCTGAGTTCTTGATAGAGATAACTGCTGTGTTCTTCCTGCTGTCCTCGAATTGTAAGCTGAGACTCTTCCCTCTGCAGACCTGGCGGGGAGCTGAATCCAGGAGAAGATGAAGTTGAAGGACTAAAGCGCTTAATGACAGAGGTATTTTTCGGTTTACCCGCTTGGACGTGTTCCTTCTGGCCCATGTGATAACCATCAATTTAATGAGCAATTCGGCTTTTAGATGTTTTGTGAAAGAGATGTTTATTTCAAAAGTAATTTTTCTTTCTTTTTAGTTGTGATTTAGGTGAAAGTTTACAGATCAAAACTGGTTTTCCAGTCACCAGTTCATGCACATCTTGTCAATGCCCCTGCAATGTAGCAGCACTCCACCCAGTTGAATGTTTAGCTTTCAGTAATTGAAACTTGTGTGGTTAGTGCAGTACTTATTTTCTGCAAATTGACTGATAATTGGTTATGTCATGTACTCGTTCATCCCTTAGCTGAAATGTTGCAACAATTATGGTTAATAAAAGCCAACACTTACTGAGTATTTATTCTCTTAGGCACAGTTCTAAGTGCTTTCTTTATGTTTGCTAAATCCTTAATCCTTCTAACACCCTAGGGAGTGGGTACGCTAATGCCGGTCTACAGACGTGGAAGCGGGGACGCAGAAGTTAGAGACCGTGGTGTCACACGGCTGGTGTGTTGTGGAACGTAGGCAGGCTCGTGCCCGAGTGAGCCTCGAGATAAAGATCCCTGCTGCATGCTGTTTTCATTTTTGCACACGTCTCATACTTTCCCAAGCTTTGGGTCAGCCAATCTAAAGTTGGCTTGCAAAGACTTGGGACCAAATCAATAGATGTTGGAAAGTTTTGAGATTGCAGGTTATTTTCATGATAACATTTGAGAAACGTAGTATGCCGTTTTCTCTCTCTAACCACAAGCCTGATACGTACTCAGTGCAAAAATCATTGGCAGTTTCTGAAAAGCAGAAGAAACAACAACCCTTTACTGGTTGGTCTTTATGATATTTTAAAGATGGACTTGGACTTCCAATTAAATAGGGTAGAATGAACCTACCTGCTTATCTTTGCCTTTGCTTCCTCTCAAAGCCATTAAAAAGTTAGTAACACACACACACACACAGAGTAAAGTGAGACAATAGCAAAACCATTTGTGGAAGCTGTAAAGCAGATGGGCAAATGCTAACTGACTAAGGGATCTAAGTCTAGTTAGAAGACAGGTTGAAATCCACACTGCAGAACAGAGAGGCTCAGGAATTAGTGGTGCCAAGTTACCTGGGAAGTGGGGCATGCATGAACTTAAAGCGGTTTTGTTCAAAAGTCTTCATAGGATGTGTTTTTATGCCTCGATGATCTTCCCTGCTCTTTACAGTCAAGCAAAGGCTGGCAGGTGATTGCTTCTCTGGAGAGGCTTAACCAGAAACCACTACGCAACAAAACACTTCAAGGCAGCAGTTCCCAACCTGTGGGTCGCGACCCCTTTGGGGGTCGAATGACCCTTTCACAGGGGTGGCCCAATTCATAACAGTAGCAAAATGACAATGATGAAGTAGCAACGAAAATAATGTTATGGTTGGGGGTCACCACAACATGAAGGTGGCGGCATTAGGAAGGTTGAGAACCACTGCTTCAGGGCCTGGGGCGCTAAGTGAAAGTCTACATCCTGCAGACAGAGTCCCACACTTGTACTAGACTGATAGAACTGGACAGTTCCATTTAAGTACTCTAGGCAGAAGATAGGGAGTTTTGTTTTAGAGAAAATGATCCGTCTAAGCAACAAATACCTGCAGGGGCTGACTTTGGGAGCCACCCCAAAGCAATAGTGCAACCCTGTCACCTGTGCACTGAGGTCCCAAGCGTGCATCTTTCTGCCTCCTCTTCCACTGCGAGCACAGAACCAGATAGCAGGCTTTTGGAGAGCGTATCTTACTGAACAAAGGAAGGTGAATTCTCTGTCCACTGAACTATTAAATTACGAAAGGAAAAGAACTGCAGGGGTGAAATTCAGCCATCAATGAAAGTATGCTTCCTGGAGTGAGGAGGAGCTGGGCCTGTAAAAGAGCCCCATTAAAAATAATGAAAAAAGACATAAAAATAAGTAAAGTATCTGTCTAGCACAAGCAGAGAGATCAGTGATTGTTAGTGGTTGCCAGGACTTGAAGGAGAGAATGGAATGGGTGTTCTGCTGAAGGGACACTGAGTTTCTCTTTGGGGTGATGTTAAACTTGTGGAAATGAGTAGTGATGATGTTAATACAGCATGGTAAATGTAATTAATGTTTCCATATACTTAAAAACGGTTAAAAAGGCCAGCGTGTTTTGTTTATTTTTAAAATCATTTTATTGGGGGCTTGTACAACTCTTAACCACAATCCATACAACCATCCATGGTGTCAAGCACATTTGTACATTTGTTGCCATCATTATTCTCTAAACATTTTCTTTCCACTTGAGCCCTTGATATCAGCTCCTTGTTTTCCCCCTCCCTTCCCCACTCTCCCTCCCTCACTAAACCTTGATAATTTATAAATTATTATTATTTTGTCATGTCTTATACTGTCGGACGTTTCCCTTCACCCACTTTTCTGTTGTCCATCCCCCAGGGAGAGGGTTATACGTAGATCCTTGTGATCGGTTCCCCCTTTATCCCCCCACCTTTCCCCTACCCTCCTGGTGTTGCTACTCTCATTATTGGTCGGGAGGAGTTTATCTGTCCTGGATTCCCTGTGTTTCCAGCTCTTATCTATACCTGTGTACATGCTCTGCTCTACCCAGATTTGTAAGTAGAATTGGGATCATGATAGTGGCAGGGAGGAAGCATTAAAGAACTAGAGGAAAGTTGTATGTTTCATCTGTGCTATACTGCACCCTGACTGGCTCAACAACTCCCCACGACCCTTTGGAAGGCCATAGTTTTGTTGTATATATCTTACCAAATAAAATGTAAAAATAACAAAAGGTAAGTGTTGCCCTCACATCTAATGGTGTGGCAGTTAGATAATCCGTCAACTTGTGAGGGGTAGAGTCTAGCCTGTCAATCAGTCGCAGCTTGATGACCTCATTTGGAGGTTCAAAGGAGATATAAATAGCTCACTGGGGCCAGAGCCATTCCCTCTCTGCTTCACATTGCTGTTGACAAGTCACACGGAGCTATGCTGATGGCTGCCCAAGCCTTGGAGCTGGAGGAGCCACGTGGAGACCCACGCCAGCGCTGAGATGTTTCCACCGCCCCTGGATCCACAAGACTGTCCATTCACTGGCTTGTGAACTTCCTGCACCAAGTGTTCTTGTATGTGTTGTGTGAGTCTGAGGAGGACTTTACAGACGTATCAGACATACGGGCTAATAACGGATCTGTGGACTTTATCTGGACTGGGCTGGGATGTTTTCTTAATCTACAATAACTTTTATATAAATCTCTTAAGCACATAAGAAAATAATGAGGATATTCAAAGAAGAGAGAAAGGACTCTTGGGTATTAAGAAAGTGTTAGATACAATCCACCCACCCCCGGCAGGGGACAAACAACAGAAATGTGGGTGAAGGGACACAGTGACTGATGGTGTAAGATAGGAACATAATAATAATCATTTATCAAGGGGTCACAAGGGTGGGAGGGTAGGAAAAAAGAGGATCTGATACCAGGGCCTCCTGTAAAAAAATATTTTGATGATGATGGCAACATGTATACAGATGTGCTTGATACAATTGATGTATGGATTGTTCTAAGCTGTAAGAGCCCCCAGTAACATGATTTATAAAAAAAAAAAAAATTAAGTGTTGGGAATAAAATGCAGAAGAGTTAAAGTTTGAATTGAAATCTTATCAGAAAGTAAAATAAAAATATCCAATGATGGAACAGAGTTGAGAAAAGATAAAATTAGTGGCTCACTCGAGGATCAATGTAAACTACAGATAAAGAGAATAGAAAGAAAAGGAAGAATTTTCAAAGCAATGATTCAAAACATTCAAACCTTGAAGGATGTGTTTTCAGATAAAAAAGATAGCGAGTGGCAAGGTGTACACAGAGGACTGTCTTTCTGAAATTTGAGACGAGTAAGGATCCCCAAATCCCCCAAAGATCGGGGCTGGAGGGTGCATTCCAGAATTTTCCATTCAGCCAAACTGCAAATCAAATGTGTAGGTAGAACTGTTATTTTCAGACATGCAGAGTTTCCACCAAAAAGAAAAAATGTTATCTGGTACATTTTCTCAAGAAGCTATAGAGAGTGTTTGCCACCAACATGAGCAAACTGAGTTACAGGATGCGGGCGAGACAAGAGGCCCCAGCTGCTGGGCAGGGCTCGAGAGCCCCTGGAGGAGGTTGGGGCAGGGTGACAGGAAGGTACACTAATTCTCCAACCAGAGAAAGGTCTAGGGATCTGCTTCAGAAACAGCAGCCCTGCCAAGCCCCGGGAGCACTGTTCTGTGACAGCGGGTGCCCTTGTCTGTTCTAGATGGCTTCCTTAGAACTGACCGGTGTGTGGAGCGACGTGCAATAAGAAACGAGAAGTTCTAGAGAAGAAGCCTGTACCGAAGGCTCACTAGCCAGCTGTCTGTTGGAAGTGTTGCCGCAAGCGTTCTCTTCCCTGAAGAAGGGTAGTCATGGGGGTGTTTCTAGCCGCTAACGAGCCTCATTTCTTGGTGACAGATACTCGGGCGTCAAGATGGAGTTCTGCAAGACTGGGTCATTGATGACTGCATTGGGAACTGGTGGAGACCGAATTTTGAGCCGCCTCAGGTAAGTGTTTGTCTGTTTGTTGGATGTGTGTAGAACCAAAAATAAAAAATACTTTAACCCCGCCCCCCTGCAGTTAAGAAATAAAAGCAGAGTTTGGCTTGATGTTTCCTTTTCTCTCTACTGGAGATTAAACACTACAAAAGAGAATAGTAAATGAATGAGTGCACAGCCAGTTAGCAACTCATGGTTAGACTTGTTTCCTCAGCCCCTAGCCCCAGTGCCCTTCTCCCCTGTCCTGTCTTTGGCTTAGTTTGAAGCAAAATCTAGATACCATATCTAACTTACAAATATTTCCACGTGTATCTCTAAAGGATAATTAAATGATCATTTCAACATCCTGAATTGCTTTGACAAGTCCCTCTGACCGTAATTGCGTGTTTTGCTTGCCGAGTGTTGCTGACACAGCAGGGCAGCACGGTCCATGGATAGGCGTGGGCTAGGAAGCTACGTGACTGGCCTAGGGTGGGGAGTCGATGCTCTTTGTTCACCCTAGTTGTTCTAGTGTTGACTGCCCGAGAACAGCCCTGAATTTAGCTTTAAGAAAACAGTTTCTTGGGGAAAGAGTGAAGTTCCGGTATATCCAAAGATAGATGGAATAGTTACTTTAAAGGGTTTTTGGTTTCTTGAACCGTGCTTGATCTTATTGGACAATGCTTGGTGATAACCCTAGATGTTTTCCTGGCTACTTCTTATTTGTTTGTTTGACGCTGCTTCTGAATATCTTCCTTCACCCTCCTTACCCGGTCCTGGGGGCCCAAACTCAGTATCAGGCCCACTGCCTTCTAGTGGGTCCCAACCCTTGTAGGACAGAATGGAATCGCTCCGTAGGCTTCCAAGGCTGTAAACCTTCATGGAAGCCGATGGCTTTGTGTTTCTTTCATGGAGCAGCGACGGAGTTGGAGCTCCTGACCTGCCCAGTGTGAAACCCACTACATCATCAGGGTTCCAATCCTGGGATCGTGATCTTAATTCACTGAGCATGATGGTTGGCTCTGGCAGTGTCAAGTACAACGACTAGTCCACTCCCCACTGCCCTCCCTGCCCCGTGAGTTTCCAAGGTCGTAACTGTTGACAGGAATAGAAAGCTCCATCTTTTCCCCTTCAGTGGTGGGTAGTTTCAGACTGCCGACCATGTAATCCGACTTACAACCACTGCCCCACCAGGGCCCCTTAGAACATGAAATCTGTGTGCTTATTTGGTTTCCTTTTGTTTTTAAATTGTTTTATTAGGGGCTCATACAACTCATCACAATCCATACGTACATCAATTATGTAAAGCACATTTGTACATTCATTACCCTCGTCATTCTCAAAACATTTGTTCTCCACTTAAGCCCCCGGCTTAGGTCCTCATTTTCCTCTCCCTCCCCGCTCCCCACTCCCTCATGAGCCCTTGATAATTTATAAATTATTATTTTGTCATATCCTGCCCTGTCCTGACGTCTCCCTTCACCCACTTTTCTGTTGTCCGTTCCCCAGGGAGGAGGTCACATATAGTTCCTTGTAATCGGTTCCCTCTTTCCAACCCACTCTCCCTCTACCATCCCAGTATCGCCACTCACTCCACTGGTCCTGTAGGGATCATCCGCCCTGGATTCCCTGTATTTCCAGTTCCTATCTGTACCAGTGTACATCCTCTGGTCTAGCCAGACTTGCAAGGTAGAATTCGGAACGTGATAGTGGGGGGAGGGGGAGAGGAAGCATTTGGTTTTCATAAAGTAATTCGTGGCTGATTTTTTGTGTGTGGATGATAGCCTGGCTCTTCCTCCCAGCCTGCCTTAGTCTAGAAGCTCTGCTGAAACCTGCCCAGTGTGAGGGTGCCCCTGCTGCAACAGGAGCTACTGATGCCACAGTTTGCAGTCTCACAGCAACATTAATGGACAAATGGGAGGGGCATGCCAAAGCAGGGCAATGAAACAAGGAAGCCGGGGAAACGATGGGTGCGTTGCGCTGTGGTAGTGGCAGCCTGTGGACTATACCTATGTCTGAGCTGTCAGAAGAATGAACAAATCCCTTTTGGAGAAAGTACGGCTACAATGCCCTTGGGAAGCAAGGCTGATGAGACATTGTCTTGCTTCCTTTGGACACATCATCAGGAAAGACCAGTCCCTAGAAAAGGACATCAGACGTGGTAAAGTAGCAGGTCCATGAGATGGATTGACACAACAGCTGCAAGACCATGTCTCGGGACCCCCCACTGTTTTGTTCTGTCAGGCCTCAGTTCGCCATGAGTTGGGAGCCCCTGTGGTGGCCCCTCAACCACCACGAATTGTTTAGGTGTCTGAGGAACAGCAGTGCCAGGACGAGAAGGAAAGGCACGCGTGGCCTCCAGAGGAAACTTGGGCGACACCACTCCCTTTGGCCTGGTTGTCGTGTGGGAACTTTGTTGTATGTGAACCGCAGGCCACTTGGCTGGTGCTGCTCAAGCTGCTGCTTAATTAGCCACTGCCTAAACCATCATACCAAATGCCTCGTCGTCTTGGCTGCGGAGGGGCTCTCCAAAGCCTGGGACAATTGCCTCAGTTCATTTTGCCTGGAGGCTGGCCGTGGCTGGTAATTGTTTTAACTGGAATATTGGTTGAGTATTATCTTCATTATCTCATGTGTCTCTAATAGAAATATCCCTTCATTAAAGCAACTCAGTTTCTCAAGTTTAAAAACTGAAAAACCAATCTGTTGCCCTTGCAGGGATTCTGGCTCAGCGTGACCCTGAGATGTAGTCAGTTAATATTTCCCTGATAGCCATAATCCCTTATGTGATAAACGAGGGAGTTACCCCCTCCCCAAACGAATTTGTTTTCCCAGAGCTATGTAGTTAAATGTTTTTTACAAAGCAACGTTGTCACTTCAAAGTACTCCATTACGTTTAATACATTTGCCAAATCTGTGATCCCATTCTTGGAAACATTTTCCAAACATCTGTTTGGATGGCTGACAGGACCTCCCTCGTGGGTTTTTTTGTTTGTTTTTTCCTTCACCTCGTCTAAGTCGTCAAATCGCTGCCCTTTCATGTCCCTCTGCATTCACAGAAACAAAGAAGTCACATGGAGTGAGTTCAAGTGACTAAGGTGTGAGCTGATTTTTGCCCAGAACCGGTGCCCTGAGATGGCTGTGTGAGTAGGTGCTTTGTGGTGGCAAAACCAGTCCCCCATCGGCCACAAAGCAGGCCTTGTTTGTTGCACTCTATTAATGCAATTTTTCCAGAACTTCTAAATAGAAAGCTTGATTGACAGTTCGGCCTGGTGGAATGAACTCCAGATGCACGATCCCTCTCACATCACATCTGTTTTTGGGGATGTGCCCCCTCATATTCTACCCCCTATGCCTATGGCTATATAAAATGAGTTATGGAGGGAGTTCTGTGCTATGCCAATGGAAAAATTGGGATGTATTCTGAATCTCCACCTTATGAAAGTGTGAACCAAGTCACTTTTTGCTTCCTTGGGATGTAGTCTGCTGAAAGACAAACTCCACATGTTTATCAGCCCTTCCTCTGAAGAGAGAAACACTAGGGCCATCAAAGAGGAAGAGCCTCAAGTGGAACATGTTTGATATCCCTGTGTGAAGTGGCAGAGACCAAGAACAGAAACACCAGAGACTGGCTCAGGGACCATGCTGTAGGACAGCGGAGTAGAGCTGAGACCATGAGCCTATGAGTCAGAGCCCTGGCCAGTGGGGCAGAGGCCCAGTGATCCTGTGGCCGAGAGGCTGAGGATTAGAGAGAGACTTGGCTGTCAGCTAAGGAGAGAAGTACTGCTGTGGACCAGTGACGATATCCTTAATATTTTCTAATTCTGGTAACCTCCCTAAAAAACCCCATAATCATGAGTATTGTCTGTAAGTTCTGTGTGGCTGAAGCAATAAATTATCAAACCCAGCAGAGAAGTCGAATGCTGTGGCAGGTCCCTTTGGTGTCCAAAGAAGGATGGAGGGTGGAGGCAGTCTGACCTGTGCCGAGTGGCAGAAAACCTAGGGCTGATGAGGAGTTGGATTCTCCCCCCTTGTGTATCAGGGGACTTCGATAGGGTCCTGGACTACATTCACAGACCCTACCTAGGGGTTCTGAGGCTGACAGTTTTTACAGGAGCAGGCAGCCTTTTTCTCCCATGGAGCAGCTGGTGGGTTTGAACCACCGACCTGGTGGTTAGCAGTCCAACGCTTACCTGACAGCATTACCAGGTCTTCCCTGTTTAGGAGACTAGAAATCTGAATTCTAGGTGCTGGCTCCAGAGGCAGGCGTTTCCTCAGCTCTAGAAGAATGTCATGGTCTTGCCTGCTTTGCTTCCTGGCTCCTCGGGGCACCCTGTGTCTGGGCATCTATCGTATCCCGTCT